>NW_012102232.1:726468-740336 GCF_000951045.1 Mandrillus leucophaeus | reverse complement strand
AAGAGGTTGAGTCACCCCACAGCAAGCTGCTATAAATTATGCCAAGAAGCTGTCACTGCTAAACAATGTTTCCTTTATTTATTGGGGGAAAAAAAGCCCCAAATGTTTAGAAATAGCACTTTATTATGTGCCTAATAAGCATAATGAATATCCAAACTGTATTCTATGAAAGGTTCATAGCATTTCCTCATCCGAGTGATAATTAAGGTTCCATAAATAAAATGAGGATGCTAAACTTTCCATAGCACAGGCATGATCACTGTAATAAGTACTACCTTCAAGAAGCCACTCGTGCCCATTCATCCCATGGAGCGTATGAACACAAAGGAAATTGCTATGCTCCCTTCTCATAAATCCCCCAAATGAAAGTACAAGATGAGTTTGCTCTTTTTATCAAGATCATGGGGTTGTTTTACATGTTTTTTTTTTTTTTTAAGATTATTGTGTTCATTCCATTATCTTTGTTGGCTACTTTTAATTTCCCTTTTCCATGAAGTTATCAGTTTTACTGCATTTGAAGTCTGCACCGTGCCATTAAAATCCAGAGTACCTGGAGCTTTGTTTTTTTGGCGATTGTGTTGTGTACTTGGCATTAAAGCATACCTTTGAAGTGATCTCAGATGTTTCAGAAATTAAATACATTTTCTGATCTTTTAGATAAGATACCAGACATTAGAAAGAATCCATAAAGGATGTGAAAGCAATTAGATGTGGCCTGAAGTGTATTACCCCAATATTTATTGTTTCAGGCTGTGATTAGCACTGAAAAACAATAGACTGGAGCTCTTTTCGTGATAAAAGTTTCTGAATATGCACACTTAGAAACTCTTTAAAAATATTTTATACTTCACTGTTAGCCTTTGGATGTTACTACTTTGGGAAGAAATATTAAAATGCAATGCAGAATTTTTCAGAATTTCTATTTCAAACGCTCTCCATATTTGTCGGGTTAGCAAATCAAAAACTTACGCTTTTTACCTTTTTGCCATTTTCACATTTCCTATTATTTTACTTTCCTCTGTCTAGGCAGTAAGTACATGGTTTTCCTCATAGTTCATAGTAACCATGGCAAATAACACTTTACCATAATAAATGTTCTTTCTTTTCCCTTTCAGGACTCTGCAGACAGTGGGCCCATCCCATGCCCGAACCTACACTGTGGCTGTTTATTTCAAGGGAGAAAGAATAGGCTGTGGGAAAGGACCAAGGTATGAGAAGAAAATACCTGGAATTGCTTTTAATGAACATCCTGTGTGTCTCATTCCCTAGCTGGTATCTCCAAACGGAATCATCTGTCTTTTTCAACTCAGAGAAGAAAATGTTCAAGAGTAGTAGCAAAGTGAATTCCAGGGATTAATGCCCCCACATTAGTTGTCTCAAAGCCAAGCCCTGAATCAGCCCTGGACAATGGGAATACCATTGTGTAAGGGGCTTTAGCTACCTTAAGAAAACCACATTACCTGGTAAGACGGCCTGCCTAGTTTTAGTTACCCAGCAGAGTGCACTTTGATGCAAGCTGTGCATGTAAGATGTGTCATGTCGCACATGACACAGCCATTAGACTTTTTTTTGGAGATAAAGTCTCACTTTGTTGCCCAGTCTGGGGTGCAGTGGCATGATCTCCATTCGCTGCAACCTTTGCTTGTACCTCGGACACCTGAGAAACTAGGATTATAGGCACATGCCACCACGCCCGCTAATGTTTGCATTTTTAGTAGAGACGGTTTTGCCATATTGGCCAAGCTGGTCTCGAACTCCTGACCTTAAGTGGTCCCCCTTCCCAGCCTCAGCCTCCTAAAGTGTTGGGATTTTAGGTATGAGCCACCGTGCCCAGTTCTGTTAGACATTTGATTTACTACTACTCACCTGAGCTGTGTAGAAATGCTAGCATCTTTAGGTGAAAAGAATTATGTATATTATCACCTTTCTTTGAACCCTCCAGTCTATATCTTAAACTGAGAAATGATTTGAAACCTGTCTATATATTTTTTTTATTCTTTTCCTCTTTAAACTTTACAGTGAGGGTATTCAAACTTAAGTATGAAATACTTCAGACCTAATATAAATGGAAGGCATTTTATTGCAGTATTAAAGTGTGGAGTGAATAACTTAAGGAGGCTTTGTGCAAATCAACGACATTTCTGCATGCTCTTGTGTATATTCCTATCTGTGCAATTCAGTGTGTGACAGTGGAAGTAATCAGAGGAAATTTTATGCACCAAACGTGAAAATCAGCCTGAAAAATTTGTAGCCATACGTTGCATTTTTGGAAAAAAAAAAAAAAAGAAGGATCTCAAAATTAAAGTGTATCTTACTTTTATTTTATGTAATAGTATTCAGCAAGCGGAAATGGGAGCAGCAATGGATGCCCTTGAAAAATGTGAGCCTATTTCTTTTTCTATAATTATGTTCATCATGTAATGAGTGTTTTATGGAAAGAAAATGAGGAGGGAGAAAAATGGTAAGTACTGATAAAATGTGATTTTGTTTTCTTCATAATTATTCTTCACACAGAGAATATAGTAGAATGTGAGACATTCTAAAATGGACTTATATTTAAAAATGAAAGTATTCCTGAATGCTTTTTGATTTGCATTTTCCTTTTTTGCTTAGAGTCCTAATGTCAGCGTGGGTGACCTGTGTGAATAACCTGCTGTGTTTTCTTGCTCTTTTTTTTTTTTTTTTGAGATGGACTTTTGCTCTTGTTGCCCAGGCTGGAGTGCAGTGGCACAATCTCGGCTCACTGCAACCTCTGCCTCCCGGGTTCAGGTGATTCTCCTGCCTCAGCCTCTCCAGTAGCTGGGATTACAGGTGCCTCCCACCACGGCCAGCTAATTTTTTTGTTTTTTTTGTAGAGACGGGGTTTCACCATATTGGCCAGGCTGGTCTCGAACTCCTAACCTCAGATGATCCACCCACCTCTGCCTCCCAAGGTGCTGGGATTATAGGCGTGTGCCACCGCGCCTGGTCTATGTTTTCTTTCATACATTTCTGTATTCTCTAAAATCCTGTAACAGAAAAGAATACATGTGAAGGTTTTTTCTTTTTTGTTTTTGGCCATTGTTTTATTAAATGGGCTGTTATTACATGCTTCTCTATACCTTTTTTTTGCTCAATAATGTATCATGAGCAGCCCTGCAGATTATAGAAAACAGCTCCAATTCATTCTTATTGGCTGCATAATATTTCCTGCTAGAGGTGTGCTATATTTTATTCAGCCTTTTTATTATTGGTGGACACTTTTTTTTTAAATCATCATTACCAACAAATGTTATATATTGGTGCTTTTTAGTTCTGTGGAATAGGTTCCCAGGAGTGGGATGCGTGGGTTGAAGAAACTTCAATTACATGATTGACCTTGTAGGAAATTGCATAGTCTTTTGTAAACTGAAGGCTTAAGTGCAAGGGATTTTTCTTCTGAGGTCTGTTGTGCTGCACAGCAGAACCTGTGGGCACAACATGACAGTGCAATTCTATTATGCTTCAAGTACCCCGCTAAATGAGGTAGCAGACAGCACAGTGCGGGAAGCTAAAAGTGAAGAGGCCCAGAATCTTCAGGCATGGGAGAGATTCCAGGAAAGGCAAGCAGGCTAAGAGCCAAGTGGAAATCAGCAGATAAATGTTCCTCTTCGGGGGCAGGGAGGTTAGTGGGAACAGAAGCTGGTACTGCCAGGGTCCAGCATCCATGGATTCTTCACAGAGAGTTTTAAGTTGGCTATTAGGAACTTCATCCATTGTACATAAATTTGCAGTCAGAGTGAAATAAAAATGAGATTCCATTTTTTGTTTGTTTTCGACTATAAAACAGTACTGGAGAGATCACCTGTTCTGAGACAGGCCTGCATATCCATACTGATAGGAGTGAGTTGTTTAAACTACTGGAAAGCAATTGGGCAGTATGTAGCAGGTCCTTAAAGAAGTTCATACCCTTGGTAGGCCAAGGAAAGGATCACTTGAGGCCAAGAGTTAGAGACCAGCCTGGAATATAGTGAGTCCCTGTCCTTACAAAAAATTTAAAAAAATAAAATAACCCAAAAAACATTAGCCAGGTTTGGTGGCATGCGCCTGTAGTGCCAGCTACTTGGAAGGCTGAGGCCAGCGGATCACTTGAGCCCAGGAGTTTGTGGCTGCAGTGAGCTATGATCATGCCATTGCACTCCAGCCTGGGCAACTGAGTGAGAACCCTGTCTCTTCCCCTCCTCTCCAAAAAAGTTTGTACCATGAGAATCATGACAACTTGATTTATAATAGCAGGAAAAAAAATCAAACTACGTGTTTAAGAGTAGGAAAATATTTAATAAATTTTGGTATATGCCGGGGTTAGGAAACATTTTCTGTAAAGGACTGGATAGTAAGTATTTTAGACTTCCTAGACCATACAGTCTCTGTCGCAATTCTTCAACTCTGCCATTGTAGCCCACTGGCCTGGACAGTATGCAAACTAATGAGTGTGTCTATTTAATGGGTGTGTCTACCAATAAAACTATTTATAAAAACAGATGGATAGCTGTATTTGGCCTGTGGGTAGGAGTTTACCAACCCTTGCTATATCCAAATGTTGTATCCATTAGTAGTTTTAAAAACTAATGATATGAGAAAATGCTTATACTAGAATAAGAAAGCATACCCTTATTAAATATATACCTATACTGTACTTTCCGAAAGAGTAGATAGGAAAATGATTTTAAATGTTCAAGTGTCTAGGTATATGTGTGTGTGTGTGCATGTGTATGTACACACACACACATTTACACTGCATATATATGTAGTATAGCTTCATAAAGGCCATAAGGATATATTTAAAAAGTTTTATCAATAGTTAAATCTGAGTTGTGTTTTTCAAATGCAAATTTGATTTTACAGTAGAATTTACTGGGGATTATTACATACTTCTGTACTACTGAGGAAATAGAGTTCATTTTGTAGAGACTTGCTTTACAGTTAACCCAGTGGGATTTATTTTTTAAAAAGTAGTTATATTTGAAACCTACATAAGGAATAAATTTGATCAGTTCAGGAATAGGATTTTATTACTGTTTTATTTCCAAAATACAGATGTCATGTTCCTCTTTTTTTTTAAAATCAATCTCTGGGCTGGGTGTGGTGGCTCATGCCTGTAATCCCAGCACTTTGAGAGGCTGAGGCAGGAGGATCACTTGAGGCCAGGAGTTTGAGACCAGCCTGGCCAACATGGTGAAACCCCGTCTCTACTAAAAATACAAAAATTAGCTGGGTGTGGTGGTGCACGCCTGTAATGTCAGCTACTTGGGAGGCTGAGGCAGAGAATCACTTGAACCTGGGAGGCGGAGGCTGCAGTGAGCCGAGATTGCACCACTGCACTCCAGCCAGGGCGTCAGAGTGAGTTTCCATCTCTAAATAAATACATTAATTAATTAATTCAATCAATCTCTGACTCTCAGACATATCAGGTCTTTGCTGATTCCCCACCTGTCTTTCAGATGCTTTTTCTACTACCCTGTCCTTTCTTCAACCTACTGTGAGGATGGTACACTATACAATTTAGGGATAGTGTAATATAATAGGGAAAAAAGAATTTAGGATATATTATACAGTCATCTCTCCTTATCCTTGGGGGATACTTGACCCCAGTGGATGCCTAAAACTGAACATTATGTACGCTGTATTTTTTCCTACATATGCAAAATTTAATTGAAAGATGAAATGTAATTTATAAATTAGATACAGAAAGAGATTAACAATAAATAAAATTGAACAGTAACAACATACTGTAATAAAGGTTGTGTGAATGTACTCTTGATTGTATGCTGTGTCTGCTGTCTCTCAGAATATCTTATTTTACGTTACTCACCTGTTTTCAGCCCATGGTCGACCACGGGTAAATGAAACCATGGAGAGCAAGATCACTGATGAGGGGCCTGCTGTCTTATATGTAGATCGACTTCATTATGCATCATCCTTAAAGGAAATAAATGAAGTTGCCCCCAAGCATGCCATGCTCTCCTACATCTTGGATTCTTCATGTGTTTGAAACATGAAGTTTTATGTCTGCTTTGACTCAATAAGTTTTCTACTTGAGTTACTTTTGCAGATACAGTTTTGGGCCTGTCATTGTAAGCTTAAAAATTAATTATCAGACATAATGACTTAGAATGTGGCCTCTTTTTGTCCACCTGATCTTTCTTTGCTCTTTTCTGAGACTTTAATTCTTGGTAAATAATGGTGTCATAATGTCATTTGTTTGAAGTTTTTAGTTTGAGCTTTTCAAAAACTGTGACTCCATTTTACTGTATCCTTTCATCTCTCCCTGAAAGTCACCTGTTGCTAGGAGAGTGATGCTAAAGCACCTGCTTAGTAACATTCCCAAACCACATGTCTGTGTTTTGACATTTCTGTATGTTTGGTGCCTGTTATACTCAAGTTCACATCAGATATTGAAATTTACAATTGGGGTGCTCATCCAGACTTCTGATGTGTTTTTGAGTGATAAAAGAATAAGGGAAGAAAACAACTTTCTATCTTGTGCCTTACGAAATATAATTATACACATTTCATATGCATGTATATTTGTATGTGTATATGTTTAGTTGCATCACTCTTTGCACTAGTGGCTATCCTTTATTAAATATAAAATATATTTCCTTGTGTCAGATAATTTTCCCCAGATGGCCCATCAGAAGCGGTTCATCGAACGGAAGTACAGACAAGAGTTAAAAGAAATGAGGTGGGAAAGAGAGCATCAAGAGAGAGAGCCAGATGAGACTGAAGACATCAAGAAATAAAGGAGGCCATGCAAGTGTGGAGTATTTACTTGCTCAGTACTGTGACTGTTGTCTGTTGAGACCTAGCCTAGTTTTCCTACAGACAATGAATGAAGTGTGCTCATTGAAATAAAATACAAGTCAAATTGCTTTTGTTTTAATGATCTGTTTTTAGCTGGATGGTCTTTATTACAAAGGATTAGATTTTTCTTCTATTTAATGGAAAACTTGACTTTGGTGAATGTGCATTACTTCCTTTTGTTTTGCTCTTTAAATAATAAAATTCAAGAAGCATATTCTATGTGGAATAGATCCTGTTTTTTCCATCTCTGTCCCAGATTGTGACCCTAGACTTTCAATTGACAAGTAAAAAATTGACTTTACTAGACATTTTGACTATGCTCTAGTAACATCTGTACTTTTTCAAATCTCTGGATTTTTAAGTAGATTGTTCAGCTTTCATCTGGTGGCTGTTGTGTCAAGTTCTCAGCTGCAAATATTGAACTTACCTGTCTCTAAGCAGTGAGTGTTTTGTAGAAGGAATCCGTTTAACAATTAATTGGCTAATGGGAGAAGAGGAAAGACTGATATTCAAGTCACATAGATTCTCTGAATCATTAGAATAGGAGAGAAATCATGATTCTAAGCCAGGCCACACTTTAAACCAAGTGCTCTCACCCTGAGGTTAGTGGAACCTTTAAGAAGGTAATGAACAGACTTCAGGGAAGTCAAAACCTCCCAATACCAAATTCCATTTTCTGTGTGTGTTTGAGATTTGAGAGGGCATGGGGAGCAGGAAGGAGGAGGGTTTAGAGCTTTTATCAGCCTCTCTAAGTGGGCCCTGCAGTAAAAGGCTAACATGACATTAAAAGACATGATATTTTTTAAAAAGTTATTTAAAACTAAATATCACTGGTTTCTTATTAATAAAGGCAAAACTTCTTTGTAAAACAAATCTGTTTCATTCATCATTTCAGCAAATATACAGTGAATGCTTCCTATGTATCAGACACTGCTCTAGTCTCTGGGGCTATAGCAGTGAAGAGGTCCTTGAGGAGCTTGGGTGCTAGTGCAGGAACACCCACAACAGACCAAGAGCCCAATGGCAAGAAATAAAGCAGGGACTTGTGTTTGCAGTTTTCAATGAGGTGTTTGAGGAGTTCTCCCTAAAAAGGTATCATTTAAGATGGGAAAGAGGAGACGAAGTGAACCCTTCAGGTATCTGGAAGTATTTCTTGTATAAATATTAAATGTTACATATGTATTGTCAAAATTTTGACAAATGGACTGTGCACGGTGGCTCACGCCTGTAATCCCAGCCCTTTGGGAGGTCGAGGCGGGCAGATCACTTTAGGTCAGGAGTTCGAGAACAGCCTGGTCAACATGGTGAAACCCTATCTCTACTAAAAGTACAAAAATTAGCCAGGCATGGTGGTGGGTGCCTGTAATCCTAGCTACTCTGGAGGCTGAGGCAGAAGAATTGCTTGAACCCGGGAGGCAGAGGTTGCAGTGAGCCAAAATTGCGCCACTGCATTCCAGCCTGGGTGATAGAGCAAGACTCAGTCTCAAAAAAGTTGAAAAATATATTACTTTTATTAGCAGGAGAAAGAAACAAATGTTGCCTAGAAACTATTACGGAAAAAATAGAAAGCACAAGCAGAAAGATAAATCACTTATGATTCCATCACCCAGAGAATTATGTCCTGTTGGACTGTCTTTGTACTTAAATACACACATGCACTCATGTTACCATATGGTTTCCATAGCCTAACTTCTTAAAATAATATGAATATCTTTGTGCGTCGATTTCACATTTACATAACATAGTTGTTGACGGCTACATAGTAATGCACATCATAATTATATGCCAATTGTAGATATACTATATTAACCAATCTCAAAAAATGTCTAGGTTGTAAGCAATTTATTGTCATAGACAGTGCTGCCACATACCTTTTTGAGGGTGTGTACACACACACATTGGAGAGAGAGATACCTCTAAGATGTCTTCATTTGCTAATTATAAAAATGTAAGGTGGTGCCTTTAAAAAAAAAAAAAAAAAGCTTGTCCTGATACCCTTCCTCCCCACCAGTGATGCCAGGAGATCACTAGGGAAGGAGGAGAGAGAGCTCATTTTTTCTTCTTTTTTTTTTGAGATGGAGTCTTGCTTTGTCACATAGGCTGGTGTGCAGTGGCGTGATCTTGGCTCACTGCAACCTTCACCTCCCAAGTTCAAGCAATTCTCCTGCCTCAGCCTCCCAAGTAGCTGGTTACAGGTGTGCACCACCACGCCTGGCTAATTTTTGTATTTTTAGTGAAGATGGGGTTTCACCATGTTGGCCAGGCTGGTCTCGAACCTTTGGGAAAAAGCTGAGTGTTGGGAGGAAAACTGAGGCAGGGCTTGCATAATGTCCTCTGGAATGTGTCTAGACTTGCTGGCTTCTTGCTTCTAATCCTCCTAGGTTCCTATTCCCATTATCTCAAGTAGCAGAACAAGTTCTATATAAATGATAAACCATCACAGCTGTAAATCATGTGCTTAATGCAATGTGTCCTTTTGACTGCCACATTCTCACCACCTATTTCTTTGTTGGATTACCAATAAATACCATGGGCTCCCAGAGCTCAGGGCCTTCACAGCCTCCACAATAGTGATGGCCCCCCTGGTGTCCCACCTTTCTCTCTTAAACTGTCTTTTTCTTAACCCTTTGACTCCGCCGAACTTCGCTGCCCCCACGACCTGGTGTTGGGTCTGATCACCCCAGCATTGAACTCCTGGCCTCAAGCAATCCACCCTCCTCAGCCTCCCACGCTACTACGATTACAGGCATGAACCACCGCGCCTGGCCAAGAGAGCTCACTTCTGAGCTATGTTGGTTTTGGTACATCTACCACCCTATTTGGTGCGCTCTTTCTGAGCATTGTATTTAAGTTATATGAGCAGCAGACAGCAGGACTGGAAGGAAAAGAATGCTGATGGCCTTGAGAATGTTGCCAGCAAAAGCAAAAAAGCCAGGGAAATAGTTGAATTTTTTAAAAATAAGCACTTTTACTACTCCTGAATTGCATAAAAATAATGTCAAAGCCAACATGCTTTTCAGGAATTTCTGTTGGACCTTGACTTTTACTCTCTGTAGCACTTTGACCCTTTTCAAGTTCTCTGTCCGTATTAATGACTCTTGAAACCTGGAGAAGTCAAGTCCAGAAAATACTAAAGTACCTCTTGCAGTGGAACCTGCCACACACATCAGTGCAGCTTAGCTCCCAGGGTTCTACAGAGCAACAGTGAGGCCGACACTAAATTCTGTAACTAGCTAGCCACATAGGCCAACTCAGCAGGTCCCTGTGACCACAGATTCCAGCCCCGCCTCCTACCAGACCCAATGTTCTCACATGTTCCAGTTTGACTAGAAGAGTCAGCAAGAGTGTATGTTCAAATATTCACTCAGCTGAGTATTAAGTGCTGTTGGTCACAGAGGCTGAATATGAAGGTTTCTTCTCACAAGTCACTTAGGGTCTGGCTGGGGAGACAAATGATGGTGTGTGTGCGCAGACAAAGGGCTTCTAAACAGGGAAGGAAAGAAGGGAAAGTAGCCCAGGCAGGGAAAGCTTCACAGAGGAGTTAATACTTGAGTTCACTGAAGCTTGATGAGAGGGAGTTTGCAAGGTGGGGGAGGACATGCCTTTCCAAGGAAGCAACAGGATTGAGAGGCAAGAAAATGGGTTAGGAGCGTTAGTCCGTTCGTGCTGCTGCAACTAAATACTAACACCACAAACTCGGTGACTTATAAAAGGGAAATGTATTTCTCACAGTTCTGGAGGCTGAGCAGTCCAAGATCAAGGTCCCTGCAGATGTGCTGTCTGGTGAAGGCCCACTTTTTGCAGTGTCCTCACCTCGTAGAAGAGGCAAGGTTGCCCTCTGGGCCTTTTATAAGGGCATTTATCTCTGTGAGGGCTCTGTCCTCTTGACCTAATCACATACCAAAAGGCCTCACCTAATGCCACATTGGTGATTAGGTTTCCAACACGAATTTGGAGTGTGGTGGGATACCAACACTCAGATTGTAGCAAATCTATTATGATGTTCCATGAAAGATGTGATGGTCTGAAACAAGGCATTGGGAATATGGATGCTGGAATGGAACAGATGGGAGACACATAGGAGAGAAAAATCTACAGGTCATGGGGTATGGCAGGGTATCTCAATTTTAATACTGTTGATATTTGGGGCCCAATAATTCTCTGTTGGAGCAGGGGGACCCTCTTGTGCATTGTAAGGTGTTTAACTGAATCCCTGCCCACAAGGTGCTAGTAACACCCCTTCCCCTAGTTGTGACAACCGAAAATGTCTTTCTACATTGCCAAATATCCCCTGGGGGCAATATCACCCCGGTCAAGAACCACTAGCGTAGGAGAAAGGAAGCGAGAGAGCACCAGGCCAGTTTTTGCACAATCAAGATGCAAACTATTTTTAGAAAAGCAGGATTAGGCCAGGCACTGCGATTACATGCCTGTAATCCCAGCACTTTGGGAGGCCAAGGCAGGTGGATTACCAGAGGTCAGGAGTTCAAGACCAGCCTGGCTAACATGATGAAACTCTGTCTCTACTAAAAATATAAAATTAGCCGGGGTGTGGTGGTGTATGCCTGTAATCCTAGCTACTCAGAAAGCTGAGGCAGGAGAATCGCTTGAACGCGGGAGGCGGAGGTTGCAGTGAGCTGAGATCACGCCATTGCATTCCAGCCTGAGCAACAAGAGTGAAACTCCGTCTCAAACAAGGAAGCAGTATTAGAAAGTAAGGTGTTTAGTTATCTCTGTTGAACCTGAGGGGCCTGTAGAATGGCTCTGTGGAGATGTTTAACAAGCAGTTTCATATAAGGTTTTATAGCCCAACAAAGATGCTTGGGCTGAAGTATAGATTAGAAACAGATACAGAAAAATCAGTGGCATATGTACTTCTACAAGGGAGGGCATTGTTTCTGCAGGCTGAAGACAGAAAACCATTTCAATGACATATTGCTTTGAAACTAGGTTTAATACATTAGATAAATTTATACTGGCAAAGGAACTCAACTTTCCTTTGAATTATTTCATCACTAGATGAGATTTTCTTAAACCAGTAGGCTTTTAAAGAATTATTTCCATCTTCTTCCATAAGTTTGTGAAGTTTTTGTGAAATTTCTCTACAACTACCTTGTACAAAATGAAGACCTTTTGTGAATTCTTCAGGTGATTGTTCTGAACTGGGAGTAAAGACATATTTACAGACGCCTTGCAGAAATATTCCTTATAGCTACCAGCCCCAAAATTCATCACCAGACTCATTACTTATTATCTCATGAAAGATGAAATAAAGATAAGCATATTAGGTATTATCATATTTCTTATAAATATCAGATCATTTAAGAGAACAACCTAGGCCGAGGCAGTGGCTCATGCCTGTAATGCCAGCATTTCGGGAGGCCGAGGTGGGTGAATCACCTGAGGTTGGGAGTTCGAGACCGGTCTGACCAACATGGAGAAACGCTGTCTCTACTAAAAATACAAAATTAGCCAGGTGTGGTGGTGCATCCCTGTAATCCCAGCTACTTGGGAGGCTGAGGCAGAAGAATCATTTGAACTGGGGAGGCAAAGGTTGTGGTGAGCCGAGATGGCACCATTACACTCCAGCCTGGGCAACAAGAGCGACTCTGTCTCAAAAACAAAACAAAACAAAAAACAACCAAACAAAAAAAGGACAACCTACACAAGAGATGGTTACTTGACCCCCAAAGATTTCTCTTCCCCTTGTAGAATTATTGTCAGAACTTGACGGCCCAACTGGAGACTATACTTCAGTATCTTTGCATTTCATTGAGGCTGAGTGGCTAGCTAGCTCCCACCCAAGGAATGTAAAGAACTAAGGCTGTGGTGTTAGGAAGCAGGTTTGCTATTTCTTCCTCCTGTTGTCCTGATTTGTTGGCTAGAAGATCTCGATACCCAGGGAGGGTGACCTTTACAGCCACCACCAGTGAGCACACGAATGGCTGCATGGAGCAGTCTCCCACTCATACCCCACCCTACCCCTTCCCCTCTGTTGATAGGGGGGTCCTACTTAGACTGTGTAAGTGAGAAACAAGTATCTATATGTTAAGCCACTTAGTCTGGGGATTTCTCTGTTATAGCAGCTAGTGTCAACCTAAATGATACCACCTTTTGATGCAGGTACTTAACAACACGAATAAAATATTTGCCAGTCCAACCAGATGAATATGTTTTCGCACCTGTCACTGAATGCTATTCTGAGCCAATGCTGATGTGTTCCTGGTATGGTTTGGATCAGTGTCCTCACCAAATCTCATGTTGAATCACAGTCCTGTGTTGGAGGTGGGGCCTGGTGGGAGGTGGTTTGATTATTGGGGTAGATTTCTTATGAATGGTCTAGCATCATCTCCTTGGTACTGTTCTCGTGATAGTGAGTTCTTGCAAGATGTAGTTGTTTAAAGGTGTGCAGTAGCTCCCCTCTCATACTGTCTCACTCTTGCCCCCACCATGTGAGACGCCTCACTTTCCCTTTGCCTTCCACCATGACTGTAAGTTTCCTGAGGCTTCCCCAGAAACCAAGCAGATGCCAGCATCATGCTTCCTGTACAGCCTGTGGAACTGTGAGCCAATTCAACCTTTTTTTTTTTTTTTGTAATAAATTACCCAGTCTCAGATATTTCTTTACAGCAGTGCAAGAACAGCCTAATAAAGAAAGTTGGTACCAGATGTGGGGTATTGCTGTAAAAATACCTGAAAATGTGGAAGCAACGATGGAACTAGGTAACAGGCAGAGGTTGGAAGAATTTGGAGGACTCAGAAAAAGATAGGAAGATGAGGGAAGATTTGGAACTTCCTAGTGACTAGTTGAATGGTTCTGACCAAAATGCTGATAGTGATATGGGACAGTGAAGGCCAGGCTGAGGAGGTCTCAGATGAAAATGAGGAACTTATTGGGAACCAGAGAAAAGGTCACTTTTGTGATGCCCTAGGAAAGAATTTTGCTGCATTGTGCCCCTACCCCTAGGGACCTGTGGAACTTTGAAGTTGAGAGTGAGGATTTAGGGTATCTGGTGGAAGAAGTTTCTTTTTTTTCTTTTTTGAGA
>NW_012102232.1:723983-725963 GCF_000951045.1 Mandrillus leucophaeus | reverse complement strand
AAAGACCTCAAAGCCATTTCAGAGAACTTCCTGGTAGGCTCTTCCATCACAGCCCAGAGGTCTAAGAGGGAAAAATGGTTTCATGTGCCAGGCCCAGGGCCCTACTGCCCTGCACAGCTTTGGGACACTGCTTTCCACAGCCCAATTGCTCCAGCTCTGCTGGTGGCTAAAAGGGATCCAGGTATACCTTGGGCTGCTGCTTCAGAGGGTGCAAGCTGTAAGTCTTGGCAGTTTCCATGTGGTGTTAAGCCTGCAGATGCACAGAGTGTAAGGGTTGAGTGTTGAGAACCTCCACCCAGATTTTAGAGGATGGATAGAACAGGCTGGATGTCCATGGCAGAGCCATGATGGAGAACCTCTACTAGGGCAGTGTGGAGGGGAAATGTAGAGTTGGAGCCCCCTCCTACAGTCCTCACTGGAGCACTGCCTAGTGGAGCCATGAGAAGAGGGTCACCATCCTCCAGACCCCAGAATGGTAGAGTCACCAGCAGCCTGCATCCTACGCATAGAAAAGCTAAAGACACTCAACTACAACCTGTGAGAGCAGCGCAGGGACTGAACACTGAGAAGCCATAGGGGTGGAGCTGCCCAAAGCCTTGGGATCCCACCCCTTGCACTAGTGCACCCTGGATGTGAGAGATAGAATCAAAGGAGATTTTGGAGCTTTAAGATTTAATGACTGCCCTACTGCCTTGCATGGGGCCTGCAGACCCTTTCTTTTGGCCAATTTCTGCCTTTTGGAATGGGAGTATTTACCCAATGCCTATACCCCCATTGTATTGTGGAGTCACTAACTTATTTTTTTACAGGGTCATAGGTGGAAAAGACTAGCCTTGTCTCAGGTGAGACTTTGAATTTTGGACTTTTTAGTTAATGATGAAATAAGACTTTCGGGAACTGTTTAGAAGGGATGATTGTATTTTGCAGTTTGAGTAGGACATGGGATTTGAAGGTCTGGGGTGGAACTGTATGGTTGGATCTGTGTCCCCAGTGTTGGAGATGGGGCCCATTGGGAAGTGGTTGAATTATGGGGTTGTGATATGGTTTGGATCTGTGTCTCCCACTAAATCTCATGTTGAATTGTAATCTTCAGTGTTGGAGGTGGGGCCTGATGGGAGATGACTGAATCATGAGGGTGGAGTTCTCATGAATGGTTTAGCACCACGCTCTTGGTACTGTTCTTGTGATAGTGAGTTCTTCCTACATTTAGTTGAAAGTGTGTAGCACCTCCCCACCCTCTCTTCCTCCTGCTCCAGCCATGTGAAGTGCTGGCTTCTGCTTTGCCTTCTACCATGAGTAAAAGCTCCCTGAGGCCTTTCCGGAAGTGGATGCTGCCGTGCTTCCTGCACAGCCTGCAGACCGTGAGCTGATTGAACCTCTTTTCTTGAAAAATTACCCAGTCTCTGGTATTTGTTTATAGCAGTGCAAGAATGGACTAATGCAGGGTGGATTTCTCATGAATGCTGTAACACCATCCTTTTGGTACTGTTTTCATGATAGTGGGTTCTCACAAGATATCATTTATGCAGCACCTCCTCCATTCTCTTGTTTTCTCCAAGTGAGACACCTTGCTCTCCGTTTGCCTTCTATCATGATTGTAAGTTTTCCTGAGGCCTCCCCAGAAGCTGAGCAGATGCCAGCATCATGCTTCCTGTACAGCCTGAGGAACTGTGAGCCAATTAAACCTCTTTTCATTATAAATTACCCAGTTTCAGGTATTTCTCTATAGCAGTGCAAGAATGGGCTAATATAGTTCCTTAATGTTGACTTGTTCACCTGTGGTTCAGAAATGCCCCTACTCTTAGATTAAAAGAAAATTTAAAATATAACAAATTTAAAATATAACAAATATAACAAAATATAAAACAAATTCTTGTGAATTAGGGATTTTGAGGATGGGTTGCATTCTGAGATTTATTTTATCAGTATTTGTAACATCTCTATATCCTGGGCGTGGAAGGTTAAAAGCAGAGACCTTGT
>NW_012102232.1:708857-723416 GCF_000951045.1 Mandrillus leucophaeus | reverse complement strand
AAAAAAAAAAAAAAAAAAAAAAAAAAAAAAAAAAAAAAAAAAAGGTCCATATTCACATGTACAGCTAGTTTGTTCCAGTAATGATTCACCAGCTCCCATGATCTACAGGAGCAACTTCCTCTCCAGTGTTTTTTGCTATGGACAAATGATCTTTATTCAATCTTACATAGTCAAGCCTTGTAAACACATCTCCAGGTTCATTTCCCAGTAGATAGTTGTTGCTGTGCTGTTCCCATGTAGAAATTTGGGAGCTGCCCTGAGGAGGTAAATAAGGGCAGAACTTCCAGTTTTTCTTTGAGACCACCCTAACTAGATTCTTGATCTCTGTCTTGCACTTTGCAAAACAGAGAAATCCACACATTGCATTTGGTTTTTGTCTCTTAGGTCATTTGAATCTAGAACAGTTCTCTACTCCCTTTTTTTTCATGACTAGTTGAAGAAACTGGGCCAGTTGTCCCACAGTCTTTCCCACACTCTGCATATGATGCATTGCTTTCTTGTGGTGTCATTTACTTTTTCTTCCCTTTATCATCTGTATTTGATATAAAGTCTTGATTTTAAGGCTTAGGTTCAAAATTTGTGGCAAATGTGTATCTCATGATTCTCTCCCCCTCCATGCCCCCCAAAATAATTATTTCAATAGTGCCAGCTCTCAAATTCTTTGGGGTAATAGATGATTGTGATGGTTAATTTTATATGTCAGTTTGGCCAGGCTAGAGATGTTGCTTTAAGCACCTAAGTTTGAGGAAATTTGTTACACAGTAATAGAAAACTAATGTATTCCAGTCAGGCATGGTGGCTTACACTTAGCAGGTAGATTGCTTGAGCCCAGGAGTTCGAGACCAGCCTGGGCAACATGGTGAAACCCTGTCTCTACAACAAAATACAAAAAGGTGCATGTGGTGGCATGCACCTGTAGTCCCAGCTACTGGGGAGATTGAGATGGGAGGATTGCTTGGGGCTGAGAGGTCGAGGCTGCAGTGAACCATGATAGTACCACTGCACTCCAGCTGGGGCAACAGAGCAAGACCTTGTCTCAAAACTCCCCCCAAAACACCTAATACACACCAGTTCTCTTTCTAAACAGCTAATCTCTTCATGTTATTATTGTGTTTAAAATATTCTGTCAGCTGGACATGGTGGCTCATGCCTATAATCCCAGTACTTTGGGAGGTGGAGACTGGTGGATCGCTTGAGTGCAGGAGTTTGAGACTAGCCTGGGAAACAAAGTGAGACCCCTTCTCTACTAATTTTTTTTTTTTTTTAAATTAGCCGTGTGTGGTGGCACATAACTGTAGTCCAAGCTACTTGGGAGGCTGAAGCAAGAGGATGACTTGAGTTCTGGAGGTTGAGGCTGCAGTGAGCCATCATCATACCGCCACACTCCAGCCTGGGCAACAGGGCAAGACCCTGTCTCCAAAAAAACAAAAACAAGCAAGCAAAACACAAAACAACAACCCAGAGCTTCCCACAGCCTGTGGAATAAAGCCCAAGTTCCTTGTGATGGCATTAATTGCCTCATGAGCAGATATTCAGCCCAGCCTTACAGAACCAGTTGCAGATTTTTTGTTTTTGCTTTTGAGACAGGGTCTTACTCTGTCACGCAGGCTGTAGTGCATTGGCATGATCACAGCTCACTGCAGCCTTGACCTCTTGGGTTCAGGTGATCCTCCCACGTCAGCCTCCTGAGTAGCTGAAACCACAGGTGTGTGTTACCACACCCAGCTAATTATTCTATTTCTTGTAGAGACAGGGTCTTGTCATGTTGTCCAGGGTGGTCTCGAACTCCCGGGCTCAAGTGATCCTCCCACTTCGGCCTCCCGAAGTGCTGGGATTACAGGCATGAGCCACCGCACCTGGCCAGTTGCAGATATTTAAATACATTCTGCATCTCTCCCCTACAGGACTTGGCAATGCCTGAAATAGGCGACCTCCTTGCTGATTATTTTTGTACTTGTCTTTCGGGCCTCAGCTCAGGCACTATCTCCTGCAAACATTCCTCTGGACCTTAAAGCCAGGTTCAGTGTATATTCATGGGCTCTTTCCTGAATCACGTTTTTCATACTGAGTTGTCGCTGTCTCTTGGCTTACCCATCTTCCCCAACTAGGCCACAAACCCCTGGTGGACAAGATCCTCACTGACCCACCTCGGAACCATGGGCTCCTAGCACAGTGCCTGGCTCTTCATGAGCCCTGCATTACTGTTCGCTGAGTAAAAATAGCCAGGCCTTCCTTGCCATTCTTCCACAAGCCTCAATTGCCCTAAAGCAGAACTCCCGCTTCCTGGATGCAACCCTCCTGCAGGGACTCGGCTAAGGCAGAGAATGAGCCCCTGGAGACAGGAGCAGGTTCACCCTCTCTGGATTTCTGCATTGGATTTGACTGCGAGCTAAATGCTAAAACAGACCCCACCAGCCTGGTGGAATCTGGCAGGAAGCAGGGGAGCTTGTCTTCTCCTGTCTTCTGGCTTTTCCACTTCTTCAAGGCAGGGAGCTCATACAAAATGGACAAAGCGGCTGAATAACAGCTCCCGTAGCATTATTTTAGATGATAAGACAGAGCTCCAGAAACCCAAGGAAAGGTTTAGGCATCAGTGACAGCACTATCGGGTGGCTTGGGACAGGCTTGAGTCACCGACTCCCATCATCTCCAGGAACAACTCCCTCTCTAATATTCTTTGCTATGGACAAGTGATCTCCATTCAATCTGATATAATCAAACTATGTAAACACATCTCCAGTTTTCATTTCCAGCTAGATTGTTGTCACTGGTCTGTTCCCATGTAGATACTTGGGAGCTGCTCTGAGTAAGCAAGTGAGGGCAGAACTCCCAGTTTTTCCTCGAGACTACCCCAGCTAGATTCTCAGTATCTCTCTTGCACTGTCAGTGGCCCCAGAGACATCCCTTTGAAGAGACCCCTGCCAGGAACCCAGCAGTGAATGAGCACTGCTGTCCCATCACCCAGTAGCTGCTTCTGGAAGTTTTCTTTCATTTCTGCTGAAATATTTGTCAGGTTAAAGAAGAAGTTGTAAATGAAATTAAAAAAAAAAAAAAAAAGAAAAAAGAAAAACCAGACCTGCGCTAGCTAATCATTTGTATGCTGAATATTAGCCCATCATGATTTGAAACTCCCGGATAAAACAACTTATAATGAAAATGCAGGGAGACTCTCAACTGTAGCGATTCTAATGCTCACCTCTATTATTATAATAATAGGGGTCTCAAATGGAGCTGTGGAGAACAGTGGCTGCCCCTGACTAGAATTCAACCAGAAAGATCAAGAGAGAGCCCTAATTGCCTTTCTTCTCAGATCAAACAATTGACTTAATTCTCTGGGCCTACACACGGAAATGTGTTTGAGGAGATTCAAATAGGTTACTATAGAGGATTAAGGTTTTCTCTGCAGATTATACTTTTAGGCCCTGTAGTTCATTGCTTGAAGTGTTAAGTAGTTTTGTCAAAATAAGCAGGGCTGGAAGGATTTTTAGAAACTTACAAATCACATACTCTCGCTGAGTAACACAAGGGACCTCTTTTTTTTTTTTTTTTCTCTCCCTTTAAAAAAAAAATTAATGGTTGAGGCGTGAAGGGTGGGGAGAAATTAACCATGTTCAAGATTAGTTGGAAATTTCAAGAGGCATCTCAGATAAGAGAAATACAAACGTGGTGGTTCATTGTGTTTCCCCTCTTGAAAATTGTTTCACGAATGATGCGGCTGAAGAAGCCACATAAAGAGAAGGGATTTGCTTGTGAATGCTTAACTGCCTGAAGAGAAAGTCCGAGGGGGATGTGAAATCCGACCCTTGAGGCTTCTCTGCAGTGCCGTGCTAATCAGTGTTATTTTACTCACTAAGACTTCATTTCTGCTTAAAGGAGTTGGCGGCAGAATAAGCTTTCATTCTCTCACAATAGATTATTCCCAGGAAAGGGCACTTGTCGGGAAGTCATCAGTGACATTCTGTCCTTGGTGCCACAGGTGGCCGTCGCTCAGCTAACTTCATCCTGCTCAGTTGTTCTCCCCGTTCCTTTGGGAATGCGTCCTTCCTCATCAAAAAGTCACTTGGTGAATTTACCCACTGCACGGAACAGTGGCGATCTGTACACCTCCCTCCACTTTTTCAGCCCTCCTGGGTCCATCGCTCTTAGTAAAGCTACACGAAGAAGCGTAATTGACGTTGCAATATTGCACAACACACACAGCACATGTAGACTGCAGACTCTATAAAGGCCTGACAGTGATGGGACAGCCTCGGTGTGCACACACCCCCTGGAGTCACAGCACTTTTGTTTTTATCCTGGCCTGGCACAATCACGGTTACTTCTAGGGTCACCTTTCTAGTTTTTTTTTCAGTACTCAACTCTGTGCCCTGGTCTTGGCAGGTGCCAGGGAAATTCTTCTTTTTGCTTTGGTCTCTCCTCTCCTCTAGCATGGGGCCTCCATTTTTCTCAGTCATGCTCTTTGTCTTCAGCAGCCCTTGCCAATGCTGCCCAACAGCTCCCAGAGGTGCCCCAAATACCACCTCACCCCTCAGTGTCCACTGGGTCTGGGAAACCTCATGCATCATTTATAGCTCACTCCCCAGGGAGACAAATTGCTGGTAAACCTCAAGGCAGAGTTAAGCAATGAAGGTAGGGAACGTAGGATTGCTTTTGGGAGGACAATGCTAAATGGCACGGGAAGGAAAAGAGAAACCAAAAGCCTGGGGGGAAGGCGTGAGAATAAGAGAATGAGAATGGTGCCCGCTGGTTTTCAGAGGCTGGAAACCAGATAATGAGAGTGCCGTCCAGGCAGAGGAGGGATGGGGTAGGGGCGTGGCAGAGAAAAGCTTAGGCAGCGATGGCAGGGGCACGAAATGCTACATGTTTAGCAGGGCAGACTCCCTCTGCCTCCTCGGAGAGAGCATCAGTAAAACACCTATTGCTCAATCATGGAAGTAAGCAATAGAATAAACAGGCATTGAGTCCAACATCCAGACTGACCAAGTGAACTGAGAGCACACACATGGTCTAGCCATAGCTGAGTCACATCGCCAAGGGCCTGGGGAGCTGCTTTCTTCCCCTGCTAGCTTTTTCCATCTCTCTCCTCCTCTCTGTCCCATTTCCCTTTTTGGTCATTTCCATCCCGATTGGGTCCCAAATGGACCACTCCGCTCTTTCAGTCCCCAAGTCTCAGCCTTCTCTGAATAGATCTCCATCTGTCTGTTAGAGTCTCAGCACATTAAGTCCCTAAAGTGGCATGCTGATGCTCAAACAGATGAGGATTTAGAATGCTTTGGATTCAGAGTACCGAATGAATGCTTTAAGACAGTGGCCACAAACGGTGTGTATAAAGGACTGAATAGTACTATTTTTTTGTTTGTTTGTTTAGATGGAGTCTCGCTCTGTCGCCCAGGCTGGAGTGCAGTGGTGAGATCTCGGCTCACTGCAAGCTCCGCCTCCCGAGTTCACGCCATTCTCCTGCCTCAGCCTCCGGAGTAGCTGGGACTACGGGTGCCCGCCACCACGCCTGGCTAATTGTTTTGTATTTTTAGTAGAGACAGGGTTTCACTGTGTTAGCCAGGATGGTCTTGATCTCCTGACCTCGTGATCCGCCCGCCTCAGCTTCCCAAAGTGTTGGGATTACAGGCGTGAGCCACCGTGCCCGGCCTGAATAGTACTTATTTTAGTCTTTGTGGGCCAACAGGCAAAATTGAGACTATTATGTAGGTACTTATATAATAATAATAAGACAAATCTTCACCAATTTTTATTGATAACATTCAGAATTTTATACACACTGGCATTTGAATTCCATTTCATTTTTACATGCCATAAAATATCCTTCTGTTTTTTTTTTCAACTATTTAAAAATGTAAAAGCAATTCTTAGCTTGCAGAATATATAAAAACAGATGGCGGGCTGGCTTTGGCCCAGGGGCTATAGTTTGCTGACACCTGCTCTAAGAAGATTGAAAACTGCCACCATAAAGGAAACTGCACTAAAACACTGTGTTCTGCCCATCATCTCTGCAGACTTGATCATGGTGATGTGGATTAAAATGCTGGTCATCAAAACCTCCGTTCCACAATCAATGCCTGTGATTCATGATGGGTAGTCAACACGATAGAGTTACAGAATTTTCTGCTTTTCTTCCAGGTAATTAGGCTGCAGGCCCAGATGCCTTTGTAACTACTGTTGGCATGTTCCTTAAGCACATGCTCTTTATCAGAAGTCTGCACCAGGGACCATGTGGCGATCTTACCTTTCTATGGCAATGTGTGGTTCCAAAGCACTTTAACATACAATATCTCACTTTAGCCTCATAACAACCTGAGAGGTAGAAAGAGTCATTGTTACCCTTATTTCATGATTGAAGAAAAAACAAACAAACAAAACTAAACAAAACCAAGGCTTCAAGAAGCTGTGGAGCAGCCTAAGATGAGACATCCGGGAATGGGCAGAGACAGGACCACGGGTGCTGCTAGGAACTGTGGATAGAGCCTGAAAGAAGACAGATCTGGAGCTTCGGTCGAGAGGGTAGACAGCCAACCAAGAAAACAAAATAATCCTATTAACATTAAAAGAAGTGGCACACATATCAAGATGAAAAAGAAACACGTCCTTCTTTGAATATTTCCAGAAATATTTAGCCTTGTTTATTGTAACCTAAAAGCATATCTTAAGGTAAAAGACCGTAAAAGCGGAATAAATCCAAAAGATAAAAAGAATAGACTTCAAGGTAATAATTAGACTTCCAAAACCAGTCCCAGGATGCTTCTAAGGGCCAGTCCTCGTATGCGTGTTTTGTTATCATATATGTCAAGGTCTTAAAACAGGCGGCAAAGGAAAGCTTGAACAAAGCTTGAGATTGTGACCCTTTCGCACAGATCCGAAGGAGATCACAGAGGCCTAAGGCTTTAATGAGCCGCGGCAGGTTAGTGGCAAAGGTGATCCGGCTGCCCACTGGGGAGAGGTCAGGGAAGCGGGGACAGCCTGCTGCTGCTGTCTGCTTCTATCACAGCCACACGGTGACATCATACAGGCCCAGCGTTCTTTGAACACTACCCCCAGGAAGTGTCACTCAGTGACAGAACTGTTGCCCTTGGAGGGTAGTGGGTAAGAGCAAGGCCTCTGGAGTTGAGCTAACCTGGGTTCAAGTCCCCAGTCCTCCCCTTCTGGGTGTGTGACCTTGGGGAGCCTGCTTTTGCATGGCCGATGGTTTATAAAGGCGGGTAACACAGTAGCTATGCCACTGGCTTGTGGGGAGCACTAAATACAATAATGCACGTAAAATGTCCACCGCATAGCAGGTGGGTGATACATGTGTGCTATTGTTATCAGTGTTATTTATTAGGCCCAGTAGCAAACCTGAATGGGTTATGACCGCAGAGAGTCAGTTCAGTAGCAGAAGAAAAGGCTTTGGGTTGGGATTCAAAAGACCTGGGTTGCACGTCAAATTCTGACCCTTGGGAGAGGTTAAGCGATCTGAGGAAAGCGACTCACAGAGGCCCAGTTGCCTCATCTCAGCCCTGGAGCTCATAACATCTATCCCACAGGGTCATTAGGAGGATTAAGACAGACCGGGTGTGAGCTTACTTTCTAGATTAGATTATTATATAGTGCCACAAAAATGTTTACAGCAACACATCTAAATGTACATATTTATATATACCACATCTCATCCCGGAAAAGATTCCAGACATTCGTCAAGCCCCAGGCAAAGCTCAAAACTCACATAAAAAAGCCACACAAAATAATGAACCATAAAAAAAATGATTTAAAAATGAGCATCCAGGAATAGGTGAAAGTAGGAACAAAAGATCCAGGAGAAATAAACATTTAAAATTACAGGTCAGAAGACTTTGTCTACTTTACTGTTCAAATTGGATATCAGATTTATCTGTAAGTTTCCTGAGAGTCAAAAGGAAAACACGGTGATGTGGTTTTTCATTCTTATTGAAAATAAATGCATACAGGTCTATCTTCCCCGCCTCCCCTCCCTACCTTCCCTCCACCCCATCTTTATCTTCTGCCCTGTCCTTTGTTCCAGAGAAGCAGTAATTTGCAATCCTTACTACAACCTTGCCAAGGTAAGTACTATTTGTAGATGACGAAACCAAGGCTCAGAGAGTTACCTAGCCTGCTTGAGATCACAAAGCAGTATGAGGCAAGGTCAGGATTCAGAGCCAAGTCTGAAGGCACCAAAGCCCTCACTCCTCTGCCATCATACCGAATAAAATTGCTCAGCCAGGACCTTCCTAAACTGTAGGATCACCAGAGAACTGTAGCTGTTCACCAGAGAGTTAGTCAGAGGACTGTCATAGTGCCCCCAAATTCTGCCCAAAATGTGAATCAGCAAAACATTACTTTTTAAGGCAGAAGAAGCAGAATAAACCCTTCCCATTATCTCAGTGTTGCCCAAGAAGAACAATCCTTAATGGAGGGCATGGACTGGGGACACCAAGGGAAGAAAGGAATGGTTTGCTGTTTCTGGGCTTGTAAATGAACTTCGCAGAAAGCACGTGCAGAGGTGCCTCCTGGCCAACAATTGCCAAAGGCTGCAGGTGAAGTAAACTGGACCAAAAAGCAAACAGAATCTCAGGGAAAGTGCTCTGAAACCAGAAAGAAAATTCCAACTCAGACATGGTGGAGCAAGAATGGTGTGGAAGGAACACACCCTTCGGTGAGAGTGAAACAAAGCAAGAGGAAGGAGAAAATACAGCCCCAACCAGCCTTTCATTCAGGTCTGGTAACTGATATCACAACTCTGTTGTCCAGAATTACGAGTCATCATAACTGAGGTTCCAGTTTACTATATCGTATAAAGTATACAGTCCCCACTGGTCTTTTTAATAGATCCATAAAGTTCTGAGTTAAGGAGCTCCTCCAGGCACCATCATATTGATATCTGGACTGGAAGAATCTACCCATTATTGCAAACTGGAGTAAGTAACACCTATGATTTTAACAAGGCTTATATATCTCTGGGTGGCTATAGATTACGTTAGCATGAATTCCAAAGTTCACTTCACAGTAGGGTCATAAAGGAGGCACTGAGTGACCGAGAAGGCAGTGTCTTCAAGCAATATTCCTGTAATAAACATAGCATTTAGTGTCATAAGGCTTTTCTTCTAGTGTCTGTTGATCAATGCCGGGGCCTTAACACCTACAATACAGCTCAGGGAAGGGAATTCTGCAGAGGGCTCGGTTCTGTTCTGTGCCGAACTGTGTTGATGTCAAGTTGGATCAAGGGATAGACTTTATATGGCATTGGCATTGGGTCTTTTTTTTTTTTTTTTTTAATAGAGGCAGGATTTCACTATGTTTCCTAGGCTGGTCTTAAACTCCTAGGCTCCCAAAGTGCTGGGATTACAGGCATAAGCCACCACACTCAACCTATCTTATATATTTTAAATAATTGTCCATTGACATCATTTTTCTTAACCTGTGGTTTTGATAAGAATTGGCCAGTTGATAGTTTGGCTATATTTTCAGACACTGTTTTATATTTTAGAGAGACAGTGCGTCAGTTGAGGATGGAACTGTATCCTTTGGAAATAAAAAGAAAACATGGAAATTTGATACTTTTTAATGAAATGTGAGTAGGCAAAGTATGGCATCTACTTGGATTGATAGCTATTTGACCACTTATGGAGACAAAATGCAGAAAGCTAGAATTGTTCTTGGGAAATAGTTCTGGGGCTTTTCTGGTGATTGAAAAAATGATTAATGAAGCCCTGAAAATTTTACTCTACAGAGCATGAGAAGAAACTTTGTGCCTGTAAACCGTTAGAGCAGTTGTTACTAGCTCTCCTCAACGACCATATAAAACCTGGATAATGTTCCCAAAGATAACATAGTTTTGATCAAAGCAGTTTGATTCTGCCAGGATGCATTAATTGAAAGATGTCCTTATTTCAGTTTCTAAATAAATGTACCTGTTTTATGTAATTGGATATGTACCAGTTGCATTTTGTACAACATCTGCCAAAAATGATTTTAGTTGGGTCCTATAATTAACCACAGGGCCTCTGAATCAGAAAGGTTTGTTATCGAATGTAATTTGGAGGGATTTGGGGCCATAAATCATTGGCTGTGAGGATTATTCTACTCTAGTCATGGTACTTTAGAGTGGAAGCCACAGCGTTTGGAAGAGAACTCTGAATGGAATCTTCACCTCTAGTCTGAATGCAAGGCATGTGTGGACAGGACTAGCAGAAGAAAGTCAAGATACGAGAGACGATTGACACAAAAGAAATATGAAGGAACATCTCCTAGGTCCAACATTACCCAAATGAATTGGAATGATACCTTACCAGATGTGTCTGGGTTTCACAGATGGGTCATTTACATTCTGCTGACTGAAATGTAGTTTTGGGAGTAAAGCTGTAATGGCTGTGTATTATATCTCTGTCCTTTTTGTTCACACATTTTTTGCTCAGCTAAAATACCACTAGCATAACTAGAAAGGTGAGGTCTTTTCAAGGAAAGGCCTCAAGTAGATGGTGGCTTTTAGGAGTCCGAGTCGGTTGTCAGTAAACAAAAGGTCACCTCTGTTCCTTTGGGATGCTGTGGGATTACCTAAAGAGGGGAGACTCACTTATCAGCTTTACATCTCCAACTCTCCAAAATACCGCCCTGCCAAAGAAGTGAGTTTTAAAGCGCCTCACTTAGGAAACTCTGCCTCAAATAAAGTCAGGTATGTAATTCCTTAGTTTCTCTCTCAGACTAACTCTTCTTGTCCAGGCTTTTCAACAAGTGTGCAAGTCTGAGTTCTCCTGCTGTTCAGATGGGAAGCAGTGTATGTACGAAGGCAGAAAAAGAAAAGGAATATCTCAGAATAGCTAGAGACATAGCTGGAGCCAGTGACATGTTAGGTTAGGTCCAGATTTCTAACATTAAAAAAAATTATAGACCTAGAACCATATTTTATAAAAAAATCAAATACTGTGTATTCATGATAACAATTCTGCATCAAGGCCTGGCTAAATGCTGTTTTCTAGGGCATGCATGATACACATTAAAATTGATCATAAATTTATTGGTAAGCTCAAGATTAAATAATGTTTTAAGCTGGGTGCGGTGGCTCCCACCTGTAATCCCAGCACTTTGGGAGATTGAGGTGGGTGGATCACTTGAGGTCAGGAGTTCGAGACCAGCCTGGCCAACATGGTGAAATGCCATCTCTACTAAAAAAAAATACAAAACAATTAGTCGGGCATGGTGGCCGGTGCCTGTAATCCCAGCTACTAGGGAGGCTGAGGCAGGAGAATCGCTTGAACCCAGGAGGGAGAGGTTGCAGTAAGCCTGGATCATGCCATTGCACCCCAGCCTGGGCAACAAGAAACTCCATCTCTAAATAAATAAATAAATGTATGTTTTAGCAGGAAGCAGATTTTACCATCTGAAGAAAAACAGATATGCACCAAAGGCAGACCAAAAATAAGAGGATAATGAAAAGAAAAAAGAAAGAAAAAGGTTGCTTTGATAGTAAGTCCCTTCCATAGGGTATAACAGAAAGTAAGCACCTGGCCTCTCGCAATGTTTGGATCACAGAAGCACAACATAGTTTGCACCCAGGACTATGAAGAAACCACTGGTAGTACAGTTTCCATCAAGAAGGAACTGCCCAGGCAACAATCAAGGAAACTCAGGAGAGATGTGTTCATGCAAAAAGGCGCTTATACAAGTGAAACTTGGGCACAAAAGTTGGCAGCACTGGGTGGAAACCAGCTGTGTAAATATTCAAGCCCAGGCGTGTGCATTGGGGAACATCAGAGGGGAACCAAGTGATGTAAAGAAAACAGTGCAAAGCCAGGCGCGGTGGCTCACGCCTGTAATCCCAGCACTTTGGGAGGCGTTCAAGACCAGCCTGGCCAACATGGCAAAACCCCATCTCTACTAAAAATACAGAAATTAGCCATGCGTGGCAGCACATGCATATAGTTCCAGCTACTCAGGAGGCTGAGGCATGAGAATCACTTGAACTGGGGTGATGGAGGTTGCAGTGAGCTGAGATTGTGCTACTGAACTCCAATCTCGGTGATAGAGTGAGACTCTGTCTCCAAAAAAAAAAAAAAAAAGAAGAAAAAGAAAAAAAGAAAAAAAGAAAGCAGTGCAGGCTAAGTCCTCCATCTCCTCATCTTCACCTGTCATCAAGGCCTGCAGGACAGGGGGGTGCATTTTTGAAGCTTAGTAACTTAAATTGGGATTACACCAAAACAGCAGCTGCTGAAAGGAAACCGCTGTTTTCACTCAGTGGCTAGGGAATAGAAATGAGGGGGTGTCAACATCTTCAGTGTTTTCTATTTTCAGATCTACGGAAATAATGCTTCATTTCTGAAAGAGTCCCATTAAAATAGATGTAAGGCAATAAACAGAAAAGAATTTCTTTGACCTTGACAAGGTAATGTAGAATGGTTATGTGCCTGACAAACCAAGCTCAAGACCCGGCTTTGCCTCCTACTAGTTGTTTGACTTCAGGCAAGTTTTTAATACTGTGTCTTTTTTTTAATGAAAAAACGGACAGACCCTTTAAAAACCACCTATACCATCGACAGAGGTGTGGTTGAGAGTATCTGTGCCACATCTGAGGGGTATCACTGGGGATCCCATTGTCTGCCAGCTTCCCTAGTCCTAAATCCTCATGTTTGGTGGGAGTCAAGTTCCCCTGAAAGCTCACTGATTTGTGGAGAGAAGAGGGTAGAGGATCAGTCCCCAAATAAGATCTCAGCCAGGGCCCTGCCTGGCCGGCTAGAACTTGTAGAAATGACCAGAGCAGCTCTTCTCCCATGGGAGAACCCCTTCAAAAGGCAGTGAGCTTCTTTGCTGGCTGTTGTCTCAGAAGTCTCTTTCAGTCTGTTTCTTTCTCCAAGCAAAAGGCCTGGAAGTGCAATAATGACATCTGGGGAACTGGCCCACGACTGCATAATAAGTAAGTGCCATTTCCCTTGATTTCCTATTGGTTCAGCCACGACTGAACCAATAGTTTCAGAGCTGTTCAGAGAGTAAACTTGGTTGAGAGTGCGTCCTGGGGTAAGGCTGAAGTTGACAAGCTCACACTGGTTTCTTGTTCTCCATGATGGGGTCTGCAGAGCCTCTACTTCCCGCTCTGCCTCCGTCTTCCATGAGTTCACCTGTCTTCCTGTCTTCTGCTTTCCCGTACTCTTGCTTGTAGCTGTCAGACTCAACAGAAGCAGGAGGCGGCAGGATGCAGCTGGGCCTTTGAGAGCTAGTCTTGCACAGTTGTCAGCTCCTGCCAGCGGGTGGACATGTGAGAATCAGGGCTGCCCTGGGCCTCTCCTAGTCCTGCATGGCCGGGTACCTGTTCCTGGAGAGCACCTGTAATGCACTTCATGTCCTGGAACCTTTGCCTGATGATTGATCATTCCTGGCCTGAACCCCATGGACTTGGCCTGGGAGAATCCCTGCTGTCCCAGCACTTAGCCAGAGACCTCTGGTGCTAGCCAAGGTGCTGATCACACGGCTGCCAGAATCCAGGATCCACAAATCCATCCCTGCAGAGGCAACAGAGTTGGACATCTTGTCCTGATGAGAAGACTAGGTAACTTCTTGCTACTTGGAAGGAGCAATTATTGTTATGCTTCTGGGTTCTCCAGTGGTGATTTCCTCTCGGCTAGGGTTGGGGAGGGAGGGTGGGAAATAGTTACTTCAAGGGCAGCACATTCAGCAAGAACACAATTTTTTGAGGGGGGGTAGAGGCACAGGTGTGGTGGAAGATGGGGAGCCTGAGGTTACAGTTCCCAGGCTGGAGGCCAGAGTGCTCCACGGAGCTGGTTGGGGGCAGGAAAAAATTGTTTCCAAGGTAATAAGAAAGAATAAAGTGTGGGGGCAAGACAGAAGCTGGGGACAGGAGGCAGGGGCTGGGGCCAGTAAAGTTTAAGCCTAGACTTTAGCAGAAGGGCACATAGTGGGAAGAATGACAGGGTTGGAGTGGGGCTTGGAGTGGGGCTTAGCCATGAGGAATCTTCTAGGAGGAACAGTATCATGACGACAGAGAGCCCCAGCAAGGGAATACTGGGAAAGACATTCTCTGTCTCTGCAAGTGCATGATGGCTCTCTGAATGGCTACTTTATAAGGCAATATCCATGCTTTTAAACATTTTATGATTTAGCTGATGGTGCATTATATTCACTCAACAGAGGGTTAAATAAAAGTTCTGGCAGCACAGGGTAAAATGACCAATACATGGCATTCAGTGTGTATGGACCTTCTACGAAGGGAGGATTTGTAAACGGGATGGAATAATTGGAGGGAACAGATGAAGGAACTGTAGTCTGACCTGATTCTTGAAGTATAGGGCAGGCTTTGGAGCGCTACAGGGGGAGGGAAGTGGGGTCCAGGTAAGAAGAATGTACTACAGCAGAGCCGAGTGAGGTGTGTTTTCAGGATAAACCTAGCAGGCTGGCTGGGATGCAAACTCCATGAAGCGGACAAGTGGAAGATAGCAAGGAGAATAGCAAGGAGGATGGCAAGGAGGCCACAGTGATGCACTCTAAAAACTGGAGGAAAGAAGCCTGCCAGTGCATAATCTGTCAGAGCATAGATACACAAGGCCA
>NW_012102232.1:706183-708807 GCF_000951045.1 Mandrillus leucophaeus | reverse complement strand
CTCTGCCTCCGTCTTCCATGAGTTCACCTGTCTTCCTGTCTTCTGCTTTCCCGTACTCTTGCTTGTAGCTGTCAGACTCAACAGAAGCAGGAGGCGGCAGGATGCAGCTGGGCCTTTGAGAGCTAGTCTTGCACAGTTGTCAGCTCCTGCCAGTGGGTGGACATGTGAGAATCAGGGCTGCCCTGGGCCTCTCCTAGTCCTGCATGGCCGGGTACCTGTTCCTGGAGAGCACCTGTAATGCACTTCATGTCCTGGAACCTTTGCCTGATGATTGATCATTCCTGGCCTGAACCCCATGGACTTGGCCTGGGAGAATCCCTGCTGTCCCAGCACTTAGCCAGAGACCTCTGGTGCTAGCCAAGGTGCTGATCACACGGCTGCCAGAATCCAGGATCCACAAATCCATCCCTGCAGAGGCAACAGAGTTGGACATCTTGTCCTGATGAGAAGACTAAGTAACTTCTTGCTACTTGGAAGGGGCAATTATTGTTATGCTTCTGGGTTCTCCAGTGGTGATTTCCTCTCGGCTAGGGTTGGGGAGGGAGGGTGGGAAATAGTTACTTCAAGGGCAGCACATTCAGCAAGAACACAATTTTTTGAGGGGGGGTAGAGGCACAGGTGTGGTGGAAGATGGGGAGCCTGAGGTTACAGTTCCCAGGCTGGAGGCCAGAGTGCTCCACGGAGCTGGTTGGGGGCAGGAAAAAATTGTTTCCAAGGTAATAAGAAAGAATAAAGTGTGGGGGCAAGACAGAAGCTGGGGACAGGAGGCAGGGGCTGGGGCCAGTAAAGTTTAAGCCTAGACTTTAGCAGAAGGGCACATAGTGGGAAGAATGACAGGGTTGGAGTGGGGCTTGGAGTGGGGCTTAGCCATGAGGAATCTTCTAGGAGGAACAGTATCATGACGACAGAGAGCCCCAGCAAGGGAATACTGGGAAAGACATTCTCTGTCTCTGCAAGTGCATGATGGCTCTCTGAATGGCTACTTTATAAGGCAATATCCATGCTTTTAAACATTTTATGATTTAGCTGATGGTGCATTATATTCACTCAACAGAGGGTTAAATAAAAGTTCTGGCAGCACAGGGTAAAATGACCAATACATGGCATTCAGTGTGTATGGACCTTCTACGAAGGGAGGATTTGTAAACGGGATGGAATAATTGGAGGGAACAGATGAAGGAACTGTAGTCTGACCTGATTCTTGAAGTATAGGGCAGGCTTTGGAGCGCTACAGGGGGAGGGAAGTGGGGTCCAGGTAAGAAGAATGTACTACAGCAGAGCCGAGTGAGGTGTGTTTTCAGGATAAACCTAGCAGGCTGGCTGGGATGCAAACTCCATGAAGCGGACAAGTGGAAGATAGCAAGGAGAATAGCAAGGAGGATGGCAAGGAGGCCACAGTGATGCACTCTAAAAACTGGAGGAAAGAAGCCTGCCAGTGCATAATCTGTCAGAGCATAGATACACAAGGCCACCCTAAAATCCATGCTGCTCCCTGGCCCAGGGGATTGCACTGTAACAAGATACGATCTATAAAATTAACACATAGCAAAAAAAAAAAAAAAAAAAAAATTAGAAGAAGGGTTAGCCAGTCTAAGGAGCCTAGCAAATGAAATTTGGCTGTCCCCATCCAACCCTGTCAGGGAAGAGGGAGTTTTTAAAAATGTTATTTATTTTTTATTTTACTTTAAGTTCTGGGATACATGTGCTGAACGTGCAGGTCTGTTACATAGGTATACATGTGCCACGGTGGTCTGCTGCACTCATCAACCCGTCATCTGGGTTTTAAGCCTTGCATGCATTAGGTATTTGTCTTAATGCTCTCGAAGACTGAGTTTTAGCCAAATGATTTCTAATTTTTTGGTTTCATTGGCAAGAAGACCATGGTATCAGGAGAGGCAGCATCAGAGAGCCTGAGTAGATGCTCAGTTAGATGAACAAAGGAGTGAATAAATGATGTTGTTAAATACTCCATTAATCCAATTCTTCTCTTTTTATACTCGTCATGCATTCTTTTGATTGTAACTTAGCCTTCCTTCTAGATTTGCTTATGGAGAGAAAAGTGCTGATCAGAGACATTTCAAGTATTCTAGTCTCCTTAACAGGAATTGCTTAGCGTGACATGGTAAACTGTCTTTCTGGGTTTCTACATCATACCAAGGAGTTTGGCTAATGGGAAAGATCCATTTTTGGTTTCTGAGACTAAGTATCAGACACTGGATGGTGGTCAATTTGCCAGCACAAAAATCATCGTGTGAGGCTTCTTGAGGACAGCCTTGCCATGGGTTGGGAGGCTGCTATGTGGAACAGGATTATGGAAAGTCTTATACGCCCATGCGATGTGCCTTGAGTTTATTCTCCATGCATTTGGGTGGAAGTCAGGTCAATGAATACTTACTGAGCACTTGCTCTGGGAAAGGCACTGCTGTGTGTGGGAGGAAACGATGACTAAATCGTCTGTGGAATCTACAGGGTACTGGGGAAGGCAGCTTCTCATGGAACCATTTGTGATGAGCATTGCGAGAAAGGTAGAAAATGACTTCAGGGAGGAGGTGGCAGTCAAATTGGGTCTAAAAGAAAGAGAAGAATTTTTAATTGGTAAAACCATGGGAAAGTCCATTTTAGGG
>NW_012102232.1:694240-705353 GCF_000951045.1 Mandrillus leucophaeus | reverse complement strand
GAAGATGCCAAGATGGGATTAAACATTCAAGACATTTCACAGGAGAAATGCCTGTGGGAGAAAACAGAGGATGCTGGGAGAGGCTGAGAGAGCTCTCAGAGATAGAAGGAAGGAGGGTTAAGGGGGAATCCTCCAGGAAAATTACCCATTAGAGGAGCCTCTATCTTCCAGGAATGGCTGTGCTTAGTATTCCTGCTGTGTTTAGTGATTGGGAACGGGCTGTCAGAAGTAGAGGCTAGGTGCCAATGCAGCCGCTCAGTGTCTACGCCCAGCATCCGGGAGAGCAGAGAGGTTCCTGTTCATGATCACCACAAGGACACGTGGCTTTGACTGGATCCTCAAAGAGTTTCATAGCCAAAAGGGGTTAAAACCTTTCTAGAAACTGTTGCGGCAAAACTAACAACGTGTAAATAATTTATCTGCGTACCTCGGAGAATGGCGATGATGCTACCTGCTCTATGACATGTAGCACGAGGCACTGTGCCAGCAAGTGTTTTGTTTCTGCCATGTTGTGTTTGAGATGCCAGAAGCTCAGATGACACAGCTCGAGCTGCAGCTCTGTAAAAGAGCATGTTTATAGAGAAATTGAGGCGACAATGGAAACAATAGGAATGAATAAGTTTTCCTCAAAAGAGTTGAGATTGAGCAGAGCAGAGGGTCAGATGACGTTGTTTTAGATGGGGGCACTGGGGCGTAACAGTCCAGGTATATTGTTGAGAGAAACCAGGACAAGAGTGAGAGGCGTGGTCCAAAAGAGCAGCTGATAATCACTAGAGCACTCACATCTTAAAAGCAATGAGGACAAAGGCTAAAAAAAGAGTGGGGTTGTCAAAAATGCCAAATGCTTGTAGAATGTCAAGTAGGGAGAGGTCTCAGAAAAGTAGTCATGTTTTAAGAAGAAAAGAACCAGGAAACAGACTTTTCTAGGTCTGCCCACAGACCTCATCTTACTGTGATATTACATTTGCATTATAGTATTTTCTTGCATTTTTGGAAGAATTGTTCACTACATTCTATCCCTTCTCAATTCCAAATTAGGAAAAAGTAGGTAGGGTCCTGTTGGAGGTTAGAAGAATCATTTCTATTGCAAAGAAATGGTGCTCTTTCTAAATGTCTGTGGCATTTCCCTCCTTTTCCTGTATCCTGGATTGTCACTCAAACCCCACGAAACAAAATCTAAACAATCCCTAATGCATGTGCTTTATGTTGAATATTTTAGATGTAATGCATATCTGGCTTTTGACAGAAGACCATAGCATTTAAAAAAATAGATGATTGGTATCATCGTTTACTGAATTCACTTTTGAAAAAACAAATTTGTGGGGGGGAAGATCCTTTTCCCTTGTAATGTGGGGATTGAAAACTTGTACTGTTGTCTGATGGTTCAGAAATGCTTTTCTGTGCCAGTTATTGATCCATGTTGTTTGATGACTAAGAGTTTAATTCCTATAAACCGTAAGTGTATGGAGGATCGATTTAAGAACTATCTATTTGGACAGCATGTCTTGTCCTTTTCAAAATGACAGTTTTGGTTTTATCCACTGGGTTACTCAATGTCCCTTCTATAAAGATCCATATGACTAATTTACTTTTTATTCTGGGAATCATTTATTTCTTATGTGAAATTTATTTATTTTTTTTGAGACAGTGTGTCACATAGGCTGGAGTGCAGTGGCATGATCACGGTTCACTGCAACCTTGACTTCCCAGGCTCAAGTGATCTTCAAATCTCAGACCCCTGAGTAGCTGGAACTACAGGTGCATGCCACCATGCCTGGCTATTTTTTCTTTTTTGTATTTTTGGTAGAGACGGGGTTTTGCCATGTTGCCCAAGCTGGTCTTCAACTCTTGAGCTCAAGCGATCTGCCTGCCTTGGTCTACCAAACTGCTGGGATTACAGACCTGAGCCACTATGCGAGGCCTCCAATATAGTTTTAACTTATTAGAATATGCAAATTTTGCAATATATCATATTTCCCTTTCTCCTTTATTACCAGGATATTACTCCATACTTAGGTATAGTAATAGGTTAATCTTGGTCCTCGTAAGATGACTCCCAGAGAAGTGCTTAGTTAATATATATTTGTTGAATGACTGAATGAATGAATTAGTTCCTTTGGACCAACTCAGTTCTATTTATGATGTAAATGTAATATGGTGCTTTAGTTTGTCAATTATTTTGGGTTACCTTGGAAGTAGACTGAGTATTAATCCTGAGTTCAGTCTATAGAAGAAAGAAGCAAGCTGCACCCACGAAAAATAAAACAAAGAATAAGACAATGAGTTTATCTGATCCTTCATGGCTTAATGTAATATAATGTAATCCACAAGAGTACAACCAATGGTGTTTTCATGTTTAAGGTGGTTCAAGAAGAAAAATTACCACTTTATTTTTAGATAATAGTTTTTTTTTGTTTGTTTTTGTTTTTTTTGAGAGAGAGTCTCGCTCAGTCGCCCAGGCTGGAGTGCAGAGGCGAGATAGCGGCTCACTGCAAGCTCCGCCTCCTGGGTTCATGCAATTCTCCTGCCTCAGCCTCCCAAGTAGCTGGGACTACAGGCGCCCACCACCGCACCCGGCTAATTTTTTGTATTTTTAGTAGAGACGGGGTTTCACCGTGGTCTCGATCTCCTGACCTTGTGATCCGCCCGCCTCGGCCTCCCAAAGTGCTGGGATTACAGGCGTGAGCCACCGCGACCAGCCTAGATAATAGTTTTGAGTTGGTTGAAGGAAAAAGATCATGGGAGAAGCATAGTCTTTGAAATCAGAAAGTTTATACAAAACTTACTAACGTTGTGACCTTAGAGAGCTAAATTTGTCCACAAAATTGAAGTAATAATACCAAATATCTCCTAGAGTGGTGTATGAATTAAATGTGATAAAGTGTGTGAAACCCAGGACATATGATCAGATGTTGCTAATTGTTCAGAAAGCTTCCATTCCCTTCCTTCCTTTCCTGTGAGCATCAACACACTCAGAAATTTAATTATAGGAGATGAAAGGCATTCAAAAAACACTCAATTTTCCTCACTCTTATAAATCAATAACACATTTATGAATTATATGTTAGTGTGCTTACCAGAGAAAACAAGATCAACAAACTCAAAAACTAGGTACCAAGTCTCACTGTTCTCTTGCATTAGCATGAATGTAAAAGGTCTGTGGGCATTCTTAGCCCTTTAAAATCTGGCATTCCTGAGTCCTGTGAGGAAGGCCGCAAACCACTCCCTCTGCTTCAGGGTATGGACATCCTAGTGAAGAACTGATATTTTCTATAGGATTATTACTCATCATGACTGAAGCTCAACAGATAAATTAAAAGCACAGCTACTCCTCAGCCCTGGAAATGACTCACTTCTCAAGTAATGCTCTCACTTCACTTGAAGATGGGTTTCAAGATGCCCTGAATCAGAAATGCTCATTGTCAAAGGGGTCTCTGGCCTGTTCCCAGAAGAATTTGTGGGTTGTCTAATAGAAGTACAGAGGCATTTGGCTGAGTGCTTTCTGGAGCTTGTCCTGCCAGTTCCAGTAATTTGCACCAGGTCACTTGTTATCCATTTTAGCTGACTGAACAGTTTAAATCACAGGTGTGAAAAGGCAACCAAAGCAATAGTTGGTGAAGCTCTTGCAGGAATGTGCTATTGCCATCTTGACCATGTGTAAGCAGGGTCATGAACTACGACTGGCTCTTTTTTCCCTTTGCAGAAAACACACACACACACTCACTATTTGTTTAAGAATAAGTATTAGTCTCTGAGAAAAAGGAGTTACAATGAACATCTGCAAAAACACAAGAAATCTAAACCTGAGCAGCAAATACTCCAACTCACTGAAAGCAAACCCTCTGCCAACTCAAATGGGTCTCCAACCTTGTTTTGAATAGTTTGGGTGTTCTTTTTTAGATTGATTAGAGCTTAAACATTCAGTTCCACTCTCTATCTCCGTTACACTGCAAATGTGGTGTTCAGGTACTTATTTTCCAGTTTAGCATTTCATAATAGTCTGTTATTTTCCGCCTAGGTTGCTTTGTGACAGTCTCACGCAGAATTTCCTCCCATGTGGTCTTTTCTCTTTTGGATACATCTCATTATCCATTTAAGAGTAATGAGATAAATATGTGCCATCAAGTGACTGTAGGGGAATAAGTGCCCAGCACCACCTTGCAAATAAGTAGTTGCTCTCTCACCTGGAGAGCTTTAAAATATGTCCACACTGGAAACATTTTAAGGGACAGGTTAAAAAAATTTTTACTTAGTATTGCATCTATGCAGTTCTTACAGGAGTTTTGTTAAAACTCTACTTACCATGAGTACATGTGGGTGTTTATGGAATCAAGAAAGTGGACGTGAACTGGTTTTCTCATCAGGCATTTTTCATGCAAGGAACAAAGTATAGCAGTGATCAGAAATGCTTGATTTTTGTAGAAAAGGCAGCCGCTAAGGTCAGAGCCTTGGGGAAAGGTGGTGGATGGTAGAGATGGTATGACCAGAACAGCTGGCAGCTGCTGCCAGAAGGGGGGACAGTTAATTTTGGACTTTGACTGCAAGCAAAGAGGGACTGTAAGTCCACCTCTGAGGGCCAGGCTCCCCAGGGCAGGAGGAATGACTCTGAGGCTCACTGTGCAGTGTTTAGTATGAGGAAGGAGGCTAGTTGCCCTCTGGACCTTCACTATCCTCTCCTGTTGCTAGGTACTTCATTAGAGCAGGAGGTTAAACAATTCACCCACAATTCCAGACACCACCCTTTGTTTCTGTGCTGAAGTATCCTATGGAGTTTTGCCACATAGTTTGTGGCATTCTCCAATGCACCAGGATTTGTCTCAAACCCTTAGACTCTGTCCTACTTAAATTTGTGAAATGGAGGTTGGAAGCTGGGACAATGCACAGATGATAGTTCTGGAATCTTAAAAATAATTATTCAGAATATCTCTTCTATCTCCTCTCTCCATCTAAGTATCATGGGAATTCAAATTTAGAGATTAGTTTCTCCTAAAATCAGGCCTGCTGTTCATGTTGCCGTAGTAACATTGCTAATGAAAGAAAGAGTTTCCAGGAGACCCATTTGTCAAACTCTATTCCAATCACAAGGACTGGATTTATAAATCCCGTAGACTACTTCAACTTCATTTTTCCTCTACAGAGTCATGTATTATTTTACAGTTAGGCATTAAAACTATGTAACTGAATTAAAAAGTAATGAAATACTTACCATGACTGATAGGTTTGCTATTTGAGATAAATTTAAAAGATCACAGTCATCATTGTACATAGCCAGTGTTTTCTTTCTTGAGTTCATAGAAGTTTTAGTGGTAAAACTTTTTCCAAGTTCTGTTCGTGGCCATGATATAAAGACAGATGCCATCAAACTCCCTGCAAACCACTCAAACTTTTGGAGCTTTGGAAAACTGGATTCCAATCTCAGATATTGACTTAATATATTTGACTTTGATATTGATATTATTAGCGTGTGATGCATTCTTTCAGAAATGCTCTGCAGGAGTGTAACACAATATACTCTAAAATATGTGCTTTGGTTAGAAGATGGCAGGTTGAGCACGTGTTTGCCTTTTGAGTCACCAAAGCCCACTGGGGGTTGCTAACCCATAGTGAGAAGGCCAGGATAAGGGCAAGGAGAGTTGGGTAGCCAATAGATAAGAAAGTTTCATTAGTTTAATAAATTTCTGGGAGATAGAAAGATAATAGAACTGTGTGAAAGGACAGAAGCCCAGAACATGCTATGGGAAGTAGCAGAGCAAGTAAGAGCCAAGAACCTTGAAGAGACTTTCGGTTCTACATCAAACCATAGGACAGAACAGGAGTAAGGGGCACTAATTAAAGAAGAACTTATGGAACAACTACATAGGTGGGTGCAATTCTCATAGGAATTTTGTTAAAACTTTACTTACTATGAATACATGTGGGTGTTTATGGAATCAAGAAAGTGAACATGAACTGGTTTTCCCATTGGGCATGTTTCATGCAGGGTACAAAGTACAGCTCTCTCTCACAGCTCTGTATGTAGAATGGCAAAATGCCTAAGACTTATCTGTAAACCAACCAACCAGGCAAGCAAGCAAGCAAGCAACCCACCAACCAACCAATCCACCAACCCGCCCACCAACGAACCCACCAACCAACCAACCAACCCACCCAACAACCAACCAACCCACCCAACAACCAACCCACCAACAACCAACCCACCAACAACCAACCCACCAACAACCAACCCACCAACCCACCAACCAACTCACCAACCCACCAACAACCAACCCACCAACCAAACAACCCACCAACAACCAATCCACCAACAACCAACCCACCAACAACCAACCCACCAACCAACTCACCAACCCACCATCCAAACAATCAGCAAAAACAGAGCAGGTATTTTGTAAAACAAAAATGAACTCTAAGGAAAGGTTAAGGTCCTAGCTGTGTGCTAGTGCCTGTGGTAGACCTACAGCCTAACAGAGGCTGCCCCTTCATTTATTCTAAAGCAGGCTCAAGCAAAACGGTCACTGATATGCTTCATTCATTTGAATAGACTTCCCGGTCAGAATTCCCTCCAAGAGAGCCTTTTGGAATATAGAACTACTTACACAATGGCAGAAGAAAGCTACACCTATCCCCCAGGTTTTTGTTGTTAAATAAGAATGAACATCATCAGTCATGGGAAAAAATAGGAAGACCCTTCAGTCATGGGCAAAAATCAGCCACATGGAAAAGAAAGTCCAAGGTAACCTGTATCAGCCAAGATGCCTTGGGGCTGCTCTGTCTATGGAGTAGCCATTCTTTTATTCCTTTACTTTCCTAATAAACTTGCTTTCACTTTACTCTATGGACTCACCCTGAATTCTTTCTTGCGTGAGATCCAAGAGCCCTCTCTTGGGGTCTGGATTGGGACCGCTTTTCTGTAATTTGTGGACTTCAAGCTTGATGCAGCAACTGAATGAGACTGTGGTTGTCTCCCTTGGTGGTGGGGTAAGGTATGTTCTATGAGTATACATAAATATTGAGAAGCCAAAGGGAGGACTTTGGCAGACACTATAAATTGGATTACTCAACACCTGCTTACAACCCGCTTTGCTGTTATTTGCTTTTGTGGTAGAGGGAGTAACTAACTGTAAATACTCACTCAGTCACCTACACAGCTAGTGGTAGCAATACAACACAATTCTGGCCAGTAAGACACAAACAAATTTACGGAGGAAACGGCTCTAGGAAAAATATTTGCTTAGTTGATAAAGGTAACTGATGCAGCTTTCCCTGGCCCTCTCTTCCCTTTTCCACTTCCTGCTGCCTGGATCACAGATGTAATTCCTAGAACTGCAGTCATCTTGCAGCCATGGGACAACAAGCCAGTGTGCAAAGAGGGTATAGTGAGAGAGAGTCTAGTTTTCTCATGACATCATTATCCACTGTATCAGTTCTGGATTGCCTGAACTTACTGATATTTGAGTAAATTAAACCATATCTATTTAGGGCACTATAAATGAAATATTCTGTTACTTGAGACTGAACAGCAACTGGCTAATAACACAAAAGGAGGAAGTGGAGTGAGAAGGAAGGAAGGAATGAAGGACAGTGATGCTAATAGCCTTGTTTTACATACGGTAGGATTGAGAAACTGGCTTCTGTCATTGGAATCTTGCCTGTTTTAATATTTAATCATTGCTCATCTACCTCCACATTTTTTTTGTTTTTTAATCATGAGATCTTCTCCCTATTTAATAAAATATTTTAGGCTGAGGCATTCTGGAGGAGGGCCGACAAGGCTACGTGCATTAATCAAGTTCTTGGCTTTTGAAATTCTAAGTGTGCTTTTGAAATTTATTTTCTTGAAATCCAAAGGCTTTTGCTTGCAAGAGAAAGAAATATGTCATTGAATTCCAAAAGCTTTGTTTTAAGTAGCCAAGGAAAAATCTCTGAAGGAATTAGGGCATAAAGGTTGGTTTGCCTGAAGTGAGGAAGAAGGATAGAGGTTTACAGAGTCAGGGGGAAAGCAAGTGCTTGAGGCTTGCTTGTATCCTGGCCACCCTCAGCTCCCAACCCCAATCCTGGAGTGGGAGTGTCAGAGGCGTTTGAACCAGAGTGACTCCATCTTGAATAGGGCCTAAGTAAAATAAGGCTGAGACCTACTGGGCTGCATTCCCAGGAGGTTAGGCATTCTTAGTCACAGGATGAGACTGGAGGTCAGCACAAGATACAGGTCACAAAGACCCTGCTGATAAAACAGGATGTGGTAAAGAAGCAGGCCAAAACCCACCAAAACCAAGGCGATGAAAGTGACCTCTGGTTGTCCTCACTGCTAATTATATGCTAATTATAATGTATTAGCATGCTAAAAGACACTCCCATCAGTAACATGACAGTTTACGAATGCCATGGCAATGTCAGAAAGTTACCCTATATGGTCTAAAAAGGGGAGGAATCCTCAGTTCTGGTAATTGCTTGCCCCTTTCCCAGAAAACTCATGAATAATCTACCCCTTGTTTTGCATATAATCAAGAAATAACTCTAAGTATACTCAGTCGAGCAGCTGCATATACCACTGCTCTGCCTATGGAGTAGCCATTCTTTATTCCTTTGCTTTCGCTTTACTCTATGGACTTGCCCTGAATTCTTTCTTTAGAGAGGTCCAAGAACTCTCTCTTGGCATCTGGATTGGGACCACTTTCCGGTAATGGGAGAGGGTAGTTTCGAAAAGAGTAAGAGAAGAAAGGAGCAGTACACCCCTTTCTGAGAGGCAGCAAGCTAAACACAAGCCTCACAGAAGTGCCCCCACCTCCTAACAGAGTGTACCATAGCTGTACAATGGGAATTGTAGTGGGGAGGGCCAAGGCTCAGGGGAGGGCGTAAGCCAGCCCTGCTGAGATTCCTGTGTCCCCATAGACAAAGAAGACAGTTGGAGAACTGTTCATGTCCCTTAAAGGGTCACAGAAGGGTTAAGATGGTGAGTGGATCTGTAGGGAATCTTTTATGAGAACACAGATGATACAAACCACGTGAACTAATAACCAGAGTTCATGGCGGTGCCTGGAACAGCTCAGCGGATGTCAACAGAGATGTTAATGACCAAACATCAGGAGATGCCAAGTAGGACAGAGGTCAACCATATCTATATAGGGCATACCTACCTAGGATACCTCCCCCCAGTGCTTTGGCACCACATAAATCCCCCAGAAAAGGACTGCCCTCCCAGGAAAGTGGGAGGTAAGGGAGGAATTCAGCTGGACTGTATTGAGTTTAAATGTAAAATGACTGAGCTTGCTTGGAATCGACAATGATTAAGGTTTATGTCAGCTGGTAAAATGTGGTCTTTTAGTTACAGAAAATAAAGTTAATCTTTTTTTAAAAAATGTCCAAGAACATGGCTGGAGAAAATTGAACCTGCTACAAAAGAAATTGAGGCATAAGTATATTATTTAAAGTAATTAAAGATAAACAACCAAAGAAGTAAAAATGATAATACATCAAATATCAGAAGGAGGAAAAGGTGGGAGAAGAGAGGATGGTTGTATAAGTTAATTAAATCCTCATCTTTCATTTCTGGGAGACAATAGGCTAAATATAAATTTGATACATTCAGAAATCTCACATGCATGTTATTCAGTATTTTGAAAGTAACAGGTATAAGAATTAAATAACAAACAGTTAAGATGTTGTTTCTTGGGAGAGGAACTGGGGGGAAGGTAGGAGACTGTTTCTTTCCGTCATAGATTGTCTTTTCCTATTTGATTTTTTTCTTACAATATACCCATGTTACTTTTATATTAATTAAACTAGAAAAAAATAATCATGAGCCTCTGTGTGATTTGTTTGTGCTATATGCTGCAGTGGTCTATGCTAATAGAATATGCATACTAAAGATAAAAATACCTCTGATAAGTGTTCTAAGAATATGAAATACTGCGCATCATAAAGAGGTTTTTCAGAGCTCTGCGAGAATTCCCAGACTCCATGGGCAAAGATGGCAACCACCAGAACAATAGGAAATAGACATGATGGACAAGATAGAAGGACAAATAACATGCAAAGCTTAGATAGACAGGCTTTTCAAAAATAGTTATTGGGATTGTATCAAAGGTTGTGCCATGGCAATTGGAGCTTTGGGATGATACACTTGGAATTTGGATTGTCTTCTGTGAAATGTAGTGGGAGTGGTTCTCAAGGCTTATACACACATACCCCACTAGGTTTAGCTTGAGCTCTAGCCCATCAATCACTATCTTTTTCTCACTCAGCCCTTGGCTTTTGGAAGTACAGTTAGAGGACTTGAAAGTCATGGTCTGTGACAAACCCATGTCTGCTCAGAGGCAGGGGACTGACAGAGTATAGGAAGTTATGAGTGAAACCTGAAGTCATGTGACCCATGCTTAAACAAATGATGGCCGTGGAATGAAGAACTGTGAATTATGGAGGTCTAGGAGACAGCCCAGCAAACCCTTGCAGTGTTGTCAAGCAAATGCCCCTTTGTGCACTGAGATCACTTCTTTGTCTGGGTGTTCTTTGTACCTACAACTCTGGCCAACATCCTTCATTATCTTCTTGGGCTAATGGAACCAAAGAGTAGAGACACATTCTGGGACAGGTGAATGAGTGATATGTATGACACTCCCCAATCAGTGCTTCAGGCAGTACATGCAGTACCCCTTTCAACATGCTACTGAGCTCATTCTTAGAGGCTGGAGAGGTGAGTAAGGGTTACGTATATATCCCACATTGGTTTAGGACTGGTAGGAACAATTAGTGTGATTAAACATTTCAGTCTGACGTCCCTTGAAAGTATTTACGGAACTCAAAAAAGTCACAGAATGAGCTGAGATTTATTTTCTAAAAATATCTTCAACCCATGGCACTACAGTTAAAAGCATGCTGTCCCACAATGATATCATGGTTCTACCAAAGAAAAAATTCTCTTCATGTGACTAGGAAGAAGAGGTGAATAGGAGCTTCTCACCTTTCCAGTGCAATTTTGCTTTCCCAGTGACAGTATCTTGGAAGCATTGGGGGTAGATTGCTTTGCTAGAATGCAGTACCTGAAAACCACCTTTGCTTTCTGGCCATTCATCTGGCCACCCAGGAGCAAGCTTCTTCAGAGCCAACATTATGGAAT
>NW_012102232.1:693736-694190 GCF_000951045.1 Mandrillus leucophaeus | reverse complement strand
TTTGCTAGAATGCAGTACCTGAAAACCACCTTTGCTTTCTGGCCATTCATCTGGCCACCCAGGAGCAAGCTTCTTCAGAGCCAACATTATGGAATGAGGATCAATCAAAATCAAATTCCATGCACATATTTATACCTCTAACAGGTGCTGTGGTTGAAATTCAGCCCTAGGGTTTCTGAAGTCTGGGAAGAAGTTGGAAAACTTGTCATTTAAAAACTGCCAGCAGTTGTCTACTTCAGCGGAGGTCTCAGAGTTCCTTTCTAAAGAAGATAGTTCAACTGGGTGGGGTGGCTCACGCCTGTAATCCCAACACTTTAGGAGGTCGGGGTGGGTGGATCACCTGAGGTCAGGAGTTTGAGACCAGTGTGGCCAACATGGTGAAACCCCCTCTCTACTAAAAATATAAAAATTAGCCGGCTGTGGTGGCACATGCCTGTAATCCCAGCTACTCGGG
>NW_012102232.1:665239-693111 GCF_000951045.1 Mandrillus leucophaeus | reverse complement strand
AGAGATAAATACATCATTTGGATAATGAAAACAAGATTAAATAGTTAATAAACAACAATTGTAAAGCACATAGAATTTGCACATAAAATGTAATGTAATGGAGGTTTAGTGTATATATATATTTTTCCCTGCACCACTTTCTTCACCAGTTTTTCAACATTTTGGGACTTGTGTTTATGCTGCACTCAAACTGCATTTGAAATTAAGTTTAAGCACAAACATCTTCAGGGCAAAATAGAGCTAAACATGACAGCACTTTGGAAGATGTGGAAATAGTGCAAGGGTGCAACAGACTGAATATAGTGGAAGAGGCCACCTTTTCATTTCTTTTACTCGGTTTATATGTACAGAAAACTGAACATTTAAACATGCACAATTCAGATTTTTTCCAGTCAATATTCTATAACTAGAAACCATTGGACTGAGTAAATTGGTGAATATGGCTTTGCCTGAACATATATTTCAGAATATGATTTCGTATATCTCATTTATTATGTTTTGGGATACAAGAGTCATTATACTGAAACAAGGCATGTGATAGGCAGAATAATGGCCTCCGCCCAACGATGTCCACGTCAAATTTCTCGTAACTCATGAATATGTTACCTTACGTGGCAAAGACGACTTTGCAGATGTGATTATGTTAAGGATCTTGAGATGGAAGTATTATTGTGGATTATCCAGGTGGGCCATTGTCATTGCTAGTGTCCTTATGAGTAGGGGAGGGGCAGGGGGTCAGAGAAAGCAAAGTAATGATAGAAGCAGTGCAAGCAAGGAACCACTAGATGAGGATACAGACAGGGTGTCTCTAGAAGCTGGAAGAGGCAAGGAAATGGATTTCCCCCTGGAGAGTCCAGAAGGAATGTGGTCTTTGCCATCCTATTTTAGACTTTTCATCTTGGAAATTGGAAGATAATACGTTTGTGTTGTTTTTAAGGCACTCAATTTGTGGATATGTGTGACAGCAGAGATAGGAAACTAATGCAAAGAATCATTGTTTGCAAAGTAGTGTAATTTTCAAGAGCCATAATGGTAAACTTGTTACTTTGAAAGTCTATATGAGATGTAAATCTGTGCCCACCCTTCATTCTATTGCAAGGGTCCCCAGCTCTCCAGCTGCAGACTGGTACCGGTCCACGGCCTGTTAGGAACTGGGCTGCACAGCAGGAGGTGAACAGCAGGTGAGTGAGCATTACTGCCTGAGCATTACTGCCTGCTGTTGGATCAGCTGGGGGAATTAGATAGTCATAGGAGCATGAACCCCAGTGCGAACTGCGCATGCGAACGATCTAGGTTGTGCACTCCTTATGAGAAGCTAACTAATGCATGATGATCTGAGGTGGAAAAGTTTCATCTCGAAACCATCCTCCACCTTTGGTCCATGGAAAATTGTCTTCCATGAAACAGGTCCCTGGTGTCAAAACATTTGGGGAACTGTTCTCCAGGACTAGGCTGAAGTCAACTCTAACCTGGATGTAGATGTTTGAGACTGAAGAGTTAAAAGCCTATTTTAGGAGCACACGTTTCTGAATCCAGCTTAGATAGAAAAGTGTCTCCAGACACATTTTGCCGTTGTTGTTTGTGGGGAATAGCGTGGAGTGGGAGAACAGGCTGGAAGAAGTGGTAGGACAAAAATACATATTTTTTTCTGTATGGTTTGGGACAGCCTTGTACTCAAAGTGTTCATTATCTCTGGTGTGATGAGTGAAATTTTTGTTATTTTCATACTGCTATGTATTGAATTGTGTCCCCCCCAAAGTTCATACGTTGAAGCTCTAACCTCCAATGTGATGGTGTTTGGAGATGGGACTTTTGAAAGGTAATCAGGTTAAAATTAGGTCAGGAGGGTGGGGCCCTTATGATACAGTTAGTGTTCTTATAAGAAGGGACGGCAGAGAGCTTGCTCAGTCTCTCTGCCATATGAGGAACCTAGCAAGAAGATGGGCCATCTGCAAACTAGGAAGAGGGCACTCTCCTGAACTCAGCCATGCTGGACCTTCATCATAGACTTCCAGCCTCCAAAATGGTGAGAAAATAAATTTATTTGTGGCATTTTCTTATGGCAGCCTGAGCTAACAAAGACAAATCTGAGAGGAAGTGAAGAGAAGGGTGTAAGGCTTGATTTCCATATCACTTGGAAGGGAGGGGAAATAGAGAGACCCAGGCTAGTCCAGATTGAGAAGAAAACCCAAGCTACAGGAGAATTGTTATTTCCTTAAGAGATCTGGTGGCCCGTTGTGGAGGGGGCTGATGTTTGATTACTGCAAGTATGATAGGCAATTTTAAGATGCCCCTCAAGACTCCTTGTCCTGATGTACACATACTTCCTTCCAATTATTTAATCAAACACTAATCTAGGTGCTGCTATGGACGTTTTGCAGATCTAGGAAGTTTTGCGGAGCTCCCAAATCAGTTGATATTAGGTAGGGTGAGTATGTGGGTGGGCCTGACCTAATTACATGAGCCCTTCAAATTTGGGTCTAGAGGTCAGAGACAGAGGAAGTCAATAATTCAAAGCACAAGAGGGACTTGAGGCAGATGCACTGGCTCACACCCATAATCCTAGCCCTTTGGGAGGCTGAGGTGGGGGAGTGGCTTGAGCCAGAAGTTCAAGACCAGCCCCAGCAACATAGCAAGGCCTGTATAAAAAACTAAAAGTATTAGCTGGGCATGGTGGCTCATGCCTATGGTCCCAGCTCCTCAGGAGGCTGAGTGGGGAGGACTGCTTGAACCTGGGAGGGTGAAGCTACAGTGAGTTGTGGTCCTGTCACTGCATTCCAGCTTGTACAACAGAGTGAGATCCTGTCTTAAAAAGAAAAAGAAAAAAAAAAAGGAAAAAACCCAACTTGACACACCATTGCTGGCTTGAAGATGGAGGAGGCCACATGCCAAGGAATGTGGGTGGCCTTGAGCTGCTGAAAGTAGTCCTGGCTGACAGCCAGCAAGGAAACAGGGACTTCTATTCTACAACTTCAAGGAACTGAATCCTGTAAATAGTGTGAATAGTTTGGAGGCAGAATGAATGACTTAGAACCTCCAGGGAAGGACTCAGTGCAGTCAGCACTTTGATGTCAGCCTTGTGAGACCCTACGCAGAGAATACAGCTATGCAGTGCCAAACTCTAGACCTACAGAACTATGAGCTAATAAACAAGTGTTGTTTTAAGCAGCTAAATTTATAGTAATTTGTTATTCAGCAACAGAAAATCCAAATAGCAGTCTGCACTATTCTGGTTTCTCCACCTCTGTGCAGACTCCAGCATTCTAGGAATGAGACTCAGTTAAATAGTTAGTCTTTTACTTGGAGCCACACATTTATCAGCGAGTCCATCTCTGTCCAGCCTCTAAGATAAAACATACCTAGAATAAATTTTGGGAGCCTTGGAACTGGCCCTTGGGGCCTTTGAAATTTATAATAGATTGTTTTCTATGCAGTTAAGCATATAAACTCAGAACCCTTATTTTTTGTTATTAAAAATGTATGTGCCTCCATTTCTATCCACGGTCTAGGCCATTTTAGTTAAATATAGAAATGGCCTAGATAATCAAATTTCAGGAGGTTTTTATTATTGTAGATGACGTATGAGAATTATCTTTTATTTTACAAAATCTCTACTGTAAGGAAAAGAACCTTCTGACTACTTTCCTAAACAACCAGAAATTTTAAAGACCGGGTTGCAAGCTATTTTCCACAATCCATCTGTTTGATAAAATATGTTTTTAGTAAGTATCAGTGTATCCAATTCAATTCACCAAACAGTGAATATTCTATTTTCTTTTCAAAAATGTTGCCTGAGTAAGTTCATGGAAACATTTTTTTTTGCCACTGCACAAATCAATCCCATTAAAAGAGATCTATTAAAAAGCTGCTATGTAAGGGGCACTGTGAGATCCATTACGGTAGATTTAAACTATCCCAACAAAAAGATAACATATGTCTAGTATGAAGACAGAAGATTTGTTGCTGGAGTCAGAACACCAAACTCAGATGGGCTTACACAAAATTAGAAATTTGTCAACTTAATTGAAAAGTACAAAATTAGGCCTGGCTCAAAGTGCTGTTTTACCCAGAGGTTCAAAATACCACAATTTCTCCATGACTGTTTTAGCTCATGTCCCCTCTTCTATGTGCCCGATTTATCTCTGGGCTGGCCCCCCTCATGCCACCAAAATGACTCGTGCAATTCTAGACCTCACACCCTCACTACAACATCTGAGAAAGTGAGGATGTGTCTTTTTGGAGTTCTTCTGGAAGATAATGGAGGCTCTTATTCTCAAAGTCCCAGCCAATATCTCTTAGGCCTTGTGGTTCTTAATCAAGTCTTACCTTCTTCCCTAAACAAATTATCAAGACTCTGAAACAGAAGAGAGGAGGAGATAGGAAGCAGTATGTTTTGCTCAAAAACAATAGGAAGCAAATTCCACCCAAACCACATGCCTGAGAATAGGAAAGGAACAATTGTCCAAAGAAAATTTTGGAGCCGTTGGACAAAAGAGGCGAATCGATATATGTCTGCAGTAGCGGAGTAAAATGAATGGGGTAAGAAAGGCACAAAGTACTCTGATGCTATGGTGTCAAAAGGGAGAAAAGCTCAACCTTTTGTCAGGGTTGGGAGGATAAGAGATTTCACAAAATAGTTGTGGTTTGCCTATTACTTCTACTTATTTTCGAAGCTCTATCTCAGGGTAAAAAAAAGATATCCTCAGATGTAGGAACATATCAGCAAAAGCAAAAGGGCAGACAAGTGTAGAGCTGTGTGATGGTGATGCCAGTCAATGATACAAAAATGTTGGGAAACAGAGCTGAAGGGGGAAGTTGGAACTTACTGTGAAGGGCTTTCCTTTCCTTGACTGTTTTTGAATAGGAGAAAGACAACCAAGTATGCCCTTCAGAAGTATTAATCTGCTAGCAATGAATTGGATGAACTGCAGAAGAGGGAGACAAAATTTAGAGAGGCGGGTTAGGAAGCTATTGTAATACCCCAATGAGAAGCAACAATGATAGGTGACAGTTAAGTGGAAGTTGCTGACGGAATGATGCAGAATCTTCCTGGCTTGCTAACAAATTCGTTGGAAAGAATTAAAGGAGGAGGATAGTGACAGAGCTCTGATGTTGGGTGATTATCAAGGAAGTAGTATTATTGATGAAAACGGGGAACTCAAGAGGAGACTTTGGAGAGCAACAGACTCAACAGCGAGTGATAAAGACTGCAAGCCCCAGACACAGATGATCCTTAATTGCTTGACAATCAAAGGGGCCTCTGCTATAATTCATACCTTTCATAAGCAAACGTTAACTGTGACATTTCCTACCATGTCCATTTATAATCTCTTAACATCACAGACCTATAACCCAGGGGCAGAATCACAAGCCTTCAAAACTGTTAGGGTTCAATGAGTTTGAAAGACATCATTTTTCCTTAAGCAGGTTCAGAATGGAAACTCGAGTCAGGTAGATGGAGATCAACAAATTATCTTCAGTGCTGACAAAACTTTTAAGAGGCCAAGGCTTAGTCTGAGAGTCAAATGGACTTCCATAGGCTGCCCCTGAGAATTAAAACAACTCACTGCTTTAAGCTGGTGTTTGGGATGCATACTTTCTCCCGCAGGGACAAAGCCTCTACATGAAAATTTATCTTTAGTCTTAAGAGTATGATACCTTATCTACGGGCAGGTAGATGCCAGAAAAGAGAGGGATATATTGGTTCAGTTCTTTCATTTCTTGCTCTGGTGGGACGGAAGGAGTAGAGGGGAGACGGGAGGCTGGGGTTTCACCTCAGTGGTGTGGGAGATAAATCTTCCTCACTGCCAGTGGAGATTCCCCCAAGACCTTGTGCAGAACTTGTCTTCCTGTTGTTCATCATCAAAGCCCGGTATCTCTGATGTCTGAGGACCCCTGGACTCTGGCTCCCCCTGGCTCTGCCTAGGCCCAGTGGTAGAGGAAGCCAGATCATACAGACCTCTCAGGAACTAGAAGGATTTCAATTTATGGGATGTTGTGGTCCGACTGGGCTTTTAGGCATTTCACTTTGGTGATGATGTGAAGAACGCACATGGCAGAGAAGCCAGTAGGGCAGATGGGGCTGGAATTCAGCAGGGAGGTTAATGAGGGGATTGACTGAGGCACTGGCCATGGGCTGGAGTGGGGAAGACAGGTTTGCAAGCTATTTAAGAGGAAGAATCCATCAAACAGGAAGAAAGAAAACTAGATGACCCCAAGTGACAGCCTGGCCCAGGGTTGGAAGATGTCATTCCTCCTGGGAAAGAACTATAGAAAGATGAGCACATTGAAGGGGGAAAGTGAGATTTCCTCTTGTGGCATTTTAGCTGAATATGGCCTTTCCAAGTGAAGATGACGAGAGTTGACTTCACCTCTCTAGGAAGCACATGGCAGAATAAAGCTTGAGATCTGCTGGGGGTGGGACCCTGGAGACACTCATTTCCTATTTCTCACACTTCCAGAGAGGGGGAGGGATTTCTGATGCCCCACCCAGAGGAAAAACGACAGGAGGAACACTCCCAGCTCCTCCCCATCCCCCTACTCCTCCCAGAGAGTCCTCTTTCTTTCATGTCTGTCTGCTCATCCATGGAGCACTTCCTCAGCTCCTCTGTATGACATGTTTCCAGGGCAGGCTGCCTGTTTGGAGTGGATACATTCCATGCAAGCCCTATGACTGCTGATCTAAAGCCATGTTCTCAAATGGATTTTATCAATAATATGGCTGACTCTGGCCCCATCGCTGTGTCCAGCCTTATTTACCAGTGGTCCTGAACTCTGCAGTAGAGTGTATTTGTTTACTGGGGATGTCATAACAAAGTATGACACAGACTGGGTGGCTTAAATAACACAAATTTATTTTCTCACGGTTCTGGAGGCCAGAAATCTGAGGTCGAAGTGATGGTAGAGTTGGTTTCTACTGAGACTTTTCTCCTTTGTACAGGGCCGCCTTCTCCCAGTGTCTTCATGGGGTCTTTCCACTGTGTGATTCTTTGTCTTAAATTTTCTTTTTTTTTTTGAGACAGAGTTTCGCTCTTGTTGCCCGGGCTGGAGTGCAATGGTGCAATCTTGGCTCACTGCAACCTCCACCTCCTGGGTTCAAGCGATTCTCCTGCCTCAGCCTCCTGAGTAGCTGGGACTACAGGCATGTGCCACTATGCCCGGCTAATTTTTTTTTTGTTTTTTGTATTTTTTAGAAGAGACGGGGTTTCTCCACGTTGGTCAGGCTGGTCTCGAACTCCCGACCTCAGGTGATCCATCTGCCTCGGCCTCCCGAAGTGCTGGGATTACAGGTGTAAGCCACCACACCTGGCCTCTGTCTTAACTTCTTATAAGGGTCTACCCGACTGACCTCATTTTAACTTAATTACCTATTTAAAGACCACCATCTCCAAATACAGTCACATTCTGAGGCACTGGAGGTTACAACTTCAATTTTGGATGGGGGTGGGGTTCACAGTTCAGTTCACAACCGGGAGAAGGGTATTTACTGACCCTCTAAAATTCCATCAACAGCCTGTTTTCCTTCTTAAATACATTCTCATACACAATTTTGAGGCAGATTTTTTTTTTTCTCCCTTACTCCATTTATTTCAATGTCAAGAACTTGGAAAATTTTAATCAGGGCACTGTTTAGCTTCATTAAAGAAAAACCAGGGCAGTGATGCTCAAAGGCTAGATCTCAGCAGGGGGAGGGTTGCGAGGCTGTGCATCATCTGGAACTGGAGAGTGCTGAAGATGAGGCCTGGTGAGAATCCCACCATAATCAAGACATCCGTAAATCTCTCAGAAGTGGTATGGATCAATGAATGACAGCATCATTCCAGCACCCCTACAGACTTTGTAATTTGCCAAAGTATTTGAGGTTAACTTTGCATGTAAATATGGGTTCACAACAAATTCTGCGGCCATAATCCAGGCGCATGTTTTTTTCTTTCCTTTTTTTTTCCCCCCCCAGAGACGATCTTGCTCTGTCCCCCAGGCTGAAGTGCAGTGGTGTGACCTTGGCTCACTACAGCCTGAACCTCCTGTGCCAAAGCAATCCTCCCACCTCAGCCACTTCAGCAGCTGGGACCATGGGTACACGCCACCATGCCCAGCTAATTTTCAATTTTTTGTAGATGAGGTCTCACTATGTTGCCCAGGCTGGTCTCAAACTCCTGGGCTCAAGGGATCCTCCCACCTTGGCCTCCCAAAATGCTGGGATTACAGACGTGAGCCACCAAGCCCAGTCCCCATGTATTTTTTCTCTTTTTCCTTTTTGAGACAGAGTCTTGCTCTGTGGCCCAGGCTGGAGTACAGTGGCACTACCTGGGCTCACTACAACTTCTGCCTCCCAGGTTCAAGTGATTCCCTTGCCTCAGCCTCCTGAGTAGCTGGGACTACAGACGTGTGTCACCATACCTGGCTCATTTTTGTATTTCTAGTAGAGACGGAGTTTCACCATGTTGGTCAGGCTGGTCTCAAACTCCTGACCTCAAGTAATCTACCTGTCTCAGCCTCCCAAAGCGCTGGGATTACAGGCGTGAGCCACTGCACCCGGCCACCAGGTTTCTTTAATAGTTTCGTTCTGATATTTCTCCCACCAAGTTTGAACTTAAATGGTTTTTCTAAGGGAAAGTATGCATCCAGAGTGATGACTGATTTTATGGAATTCTGTTAATATCAAATGTGACTGAAGATTGCCATTCAGAGCATTGTTTCAGGGACATAAAACCTTTAGGCAACTCCACACAATGAGAGGAAGAAATGACAGATCTGTGTTGATGAAACACTTTTCTTGATCAGTGTGATTATACAAGAATGCTCTACTTGGATACATTGATTTGTCTTTGAGAGTGCTTTGTGCCACATAAATCTCATAGAAATATCTTTAACGTGCTGCCCCAGAAGGCCGCTGCTTCCCTCCTCAGCAAACAGAAGCAACATCAGGGAGTCATTTGTCAAAGTTTCAAAGGGAATGGTTCATTTATGAACTGACATTGGATGGTCTTCCGTTCCAACATTCATGGGATTTTAAAACAAAGATGCATTTTATGATTAACCTCCACATGTAGAAGCAAAGAGTTATATTTGTCTCTTTTGACTTACTTCAGCAACCTGATTTTAAAAAATCTCCTTCAAGGAGAATCATATTTATTATACCTCAAAAATTCAGTTTATATGCATCATTGTTCAGAGCAATTTCTTTCTCCCTACACTGAATGGCCAAGTGATCATTTGTTTTGGAGATTCATTCGTGCTTCAAAAGATCTGACCATCCATGGAAAAGAACAGTTTTGAGAGCACTTCCCCCTGCTTCTTTCTTAGGACAGGGAAAACAGGTCTTAAAAGAATTATAAGTGAATTTAAAAAATTGTTTAAAAGTTTCTCACTTATTCTGGGACATATAACTTCAGTTTTCTAATATTCAAGAGCTGTAGTGAAAAGAGCAGTAGTGAATGTTAAGATTCTCTCTCTTTTGAGTTAGGTGAACTTGAGCCAATTTTTGAATTGAAAATTTACTGTCTTTCCTCCTATAAAATGAGTACTGTGGTGCCCATATTACTGGAGAGGTAGTATTAGAGGATCGGGGAGTGGCTTCACTAATCATTTAAGAGCATGGATTTTGAGCCCGTCTGGCTTGGCAAATCTGTTGCTTGCTGGTTGGATGATGCTGTGAATGTAACTTAAATCTCTAGGTCTTGGTTTTCTTATCTGTGCAGTAGGCATAATAATTGGTCCTACCTTATGTGGTTCTTTTGACAAGAGAATGAAATAATTTATAAACATAGTACCCACCCACTATAAATGTGAGATCATTACCATCATCATTATCACCATGACCATGAAAATCACAAATAACCATTTACTGGTTTTATTTTGCTTTTCTTAATCGACTAAGAAAGACATGGACTCAAAGAAAAAGTGAAATCCATAAAATTCAAACTGATCTGGGCAAGATAGGTTGAAACCAGGTTTACATTATTTGAATAATAACGTATCTTTCATCTAGATAAGACTTCTTTGGAATATATATATTTACAGATATACATACTATATATAATATAAAAACATATACTTACATATAAAAAGGTAATAAGGTATATCTATACTCAGTTATGGTTTCATGAAAATTTTAAATAATTTGAAATTTACCAAGATTTTATATTAAAACTATACTTCCATTTCTCATGCAAAACCATTTTCTAAATAAAAAAATATTTAGTCACAAGTGCAAAATTGGAATAAGATTTAATAATCTCCCTTAGGAACTGATTTTGAGGTTTAAAAACTGTGCTTTTATGAACATCACATTAAGAATTCTCAAATCCTTCTTACAATGTCTTCACATTTAAGCTTCAGTGGAGAAAAAGGAGTTTGCCATTCTCTCTCTTATTTAAAAATATTTCTGGATTTAAAAATATTAAGAGCTGCTGCTTGAAGATGACAGCATAAAGATAATTGCACTAAGCTCTACTCTTTAATATCAACTGAACGCAACACACATTCTAACAAAAGAGTCCATCTTTAACAAAACTAGTAGACACAACCCCAAGCTATGAAGAATTGCTTCTAAATATAGGGGCATTTGGCCCCAATTCCAGAATATGCCAAATGTAGATTCACATTGGATAGTCCATTCACATTGCAGAGTTCTCCAACAGTAGGTGGCACGGCTCCAAAGGACTTTTCCAGTTATTCCTTACTGGGAATAACTAATTCTACATCCTACCCTGAGGAACTGCAGACCAGATGGGACTGGAAGGAGAAAAGTCCATGAACTTTGCAGGAAATGTGCTGATGGCACATGATGGAATAATAATATCACTGATAACAGTATCAACATAACAATTGTTGATATTTAGTGAGTGCTTACTGTGTGCTAGGCACTGATTTAAATAGTTTACATGTATCAACTTAGTTAATCTTCAAAGATAATTTCTATGAGGATGATACTATTATTATCCCAATTTTACAAGTCAGTTACAGAGCCTGGATTCAAATGCCAAGCCTGTCCTCTTAACCTCCATGCCCTGGGGAATTTCTGCTCTGGATACGGAGTCACCTTTGATCAGTAAATCCAATGTCAGCTGAGGAGAATGAAAATAAATGCCAAGTCACTGTACAGAGAACTAGAACCTTATGGGGCTTCACTGTGAGCCACAAAAACCTTCTGCTCATTCTCAGAAGGAATGTGGGTCACTGGTAGGAGAAACATCCTTGCAGCAAAGGCACAGCGGAGTTGATGAGAAAGTCATCCAAGACAATATTACTCCTGTAGACTTGGCTCTCTCTTCCCTTTTCTTTCCTCATACAACTCTTGAGCAAAAAACTGAAAAAGATAGAGCTTCCCTTGTTTAAAAATCAGTCATAAAGTGACTGGGCGTGGTGGCTCATGCCTGTGATCCCAGGGCAGATCACTTGAGGTCAGGAGTTTGAGACCAGCCTGGCCAACATGTGAAACCCTGTCTCTATCAAAAAGTAAAAAAATTAGCTGGGGGTGGTGGCATGCACCTGTAGTACCAGCTACTCAGGAGGCTGAGGCATGAGAATCATTTTAACCTGGGCGGTGGAGGTTGCAGTGAACCGAGATCATGCCACTGCACTCCAGCCTGGGCAACAGAGACCCTGTCTCAAAAAACAAACAAAAAGTCATAATGAGAAAGAATCTAGCATAGACTCATGTACAGATGTACAGATATTTGACAGCTAGAAACCAAAGAGAAAGACCACAAAACCAAGTAGGGTGAGTGGAGGATAAAACAAAATAAAGGCAAATAGACAATACACGTCAAAAGGTGAATTTAATCATGAAGTGAATACAATTTTAAATATTTTTGCATGAAGAAGAGAACAGAATTAATAAACCCCCTCGAAAAGATTTTAATGCTATAAAAAATTGCTATAAAAGAAGACTTGATTCTGTGGATTGAAGGTGCATACCATGGCCTCCTGTCTTGGGACAACTGATAATGGTAAAGTTGTTGGGTGTCAAGAATACAGAACCTGATATAAACCTAGCAGTTGGAATAGTACCTATTACATAGTAGACACTCAACTAGTATTTGTTGAATAAATGAGTACAACCAAACCAGACAATAAGGTAATTCACCTATATTAAGGGAAAACCGAGTTGGTATTAAATTTCATAGCAACAATACTAGAAAATGGTGAAGCAATCATTACAAAGTCTTTGGGGAAGGAAAATGTGCTCTGAGGCTTCTATGCTCAGTTAAATGTCATTCAAATATATAGAAAACAGATTAATTTGACACACAAAAGCACTCAGGAAATATGGTACACATTAGCTTTGTTTTTTGGCAAAAAAATTATCTACTTAACTCTGAAAGTCAGCTAACCAAGAGATAAGAGATTAATGAAAATGATGAGCTCAGGAATAGGAAATGAGAATACTGATGTGAGTACTGAAACTATTTAGATATAACACCAAGTCTAAACAACTGGGAATTAGGGCATTAGAAAAGAATGAATGTTAAAAATTGTAACTGAATAGAAATAATAATCTTAGTACAGTAGTCAAGAGGTTAGAAATAATGATCTTAGTAAAATAGTCGAGAGGTCGGAAGGAAGTAGAGATGGGAGGAAGTGTACATTTCTTCATTTCCTCTTATTTAATATTTCATTACGGAGCTTGAGAAATTCTAATACTGATAATTCAAATGATGAAGGTTTAAGTGCATTATTTTAATGCATAAAGATAACACCAGAATAATTGAAAACAACAGTATAACTGGCCAATCAGTATACGGAAGGGTGTATAAATTTGGGAGGAGAGGTGTGCATGAGAATTTCCTCATTTCCTTTTGAGGAAGTTTGTATGGATACTGTTTCAGGTTGTTTAAATATATTATTCAAAAGTACAACATTTAAAAACTAAAAATTTATTACAAACAGAAAGCCACACAAAAACAAAATAGAGAAGTCAGATCACATAGGAAAATACAAGACAATGTAGGTATTAAAAACATAAAACAAAAGTGAAGTTTAGCACAAAGACCAAAGATATGATCAGATTAATAAATGCAAGTGGAGGAAATAATCTGTTGAGATTTTGAGAGAAGGAAAAAAAACGACTCAGCAAGATTGAAAAATCAAAGGTAGGTGAACTCTGTACCCCTGCAAAAAAAGCCCAACAAACCAAGGCAAATGGAAACAAAAAGGAAGCAGGGGCTGCAATGTTAATACTATCCAAGATGCAAGACTGAAATGAGGGCAGTAACTAATAAATGAGAAAAAGGCACTTGTAACGAAAAAGCTTACAAAGTTTACAATCCACAATGGTCTGTCACTGACGGTTAAATGCTAAAAACAACTAGATCAAAAATCCTAACATAAAGCTGTATGAAATGGAAGACAAATATACAAAAACCCAAGTATGGTGGAGCCTGTCTGGCCCTCTTCTAGAATTAGATGAAACATACATTCATTCAGTAAATCACTCATTCATTGAACCAATACATATTTACTGAGCATCTATTCCCTGCCAGGTGCTGTGCTAAGTGACAGCAATAAAAGGGGAACACAACGGGAAACGCTTTCTGCCCCCATGGAACTTCCAGTCTACTGTGGTCAGACATTAAATCAGCACAGAGGAAATGTATAATTGCAATGTGATGATAGATGAAGGAAAGTTATGTGGTATAGTGTGTGAATAAAATGAAGGGAACTGGGTGAACACAGCTGAGATCTGAAGGATGAGTAAGAAGTAAATTGAGTTGGGATGGAAAAGAGCATCCCAAGAATGGGAACAGCATGTACAGAGAACTTTCGGGGTAATGTGTGTTGGAGGAAGGGAGAGGCCAGTGCAGTGAGCGAAGGCAGAGTTTTGTAGACCGTGTTGGGGAACTGCTACTCCATACTAAGGGCAACGGGAAAATGCTGAATAGTTTTAGGCAGGAGTGAAGCACTCAGATTTATGATTTGGAAAGATCTCTTTGGCTGCAGTATAGATTAATGGACTGGTGGAATGAAAGTGGATATAGGAAGACCAATTGGGAAGTTACTCCAAGCTAGAAATGGTGCTATCTGAATCAGGGTATAGTGGAGAGCATGGATTAGGAAGATATTTAAGAGATCAATATATCTGGACTTTGGTGACACCTTGGCTATGAAAATGAGAACAAAGGATATACTACAGATGACACCTAGGTTTTCAGTGTTCACAAACAGAAAGGTTGTAGGATGGTTTTCCTGATATATAAAACCTTGAAGGAGACCAGGACTGTTCTGGGGGAGATGGCAAGTTTGGACATGCTGTGTTTGAGAGGGTTAGGCACAGTAAAGTATAGATGCTGAGGAAGCAGCCAGAATACGGCCTGGAGCTCTGAGAAGTGAACTGACTATAAGCTGAGGAGGCAGAGTGTTGGATGAGTCCCCATCAAGGTTGTGATTGTCCCCAAGACTAATGAAAGGAGTACAGGTAGCGATGATATGAGTTCAGTGTTAAGCATAGTGCCTCAAACACAGTATGGTCTCAATAAATGCTAGCTATTATCTCTTTGAGGACAGCTTTTCTTCCATTTGTTTTAGTCTCTTTCAGAAATTCCATTTATCTACATGTTGAATCTCTGCTGACTGTTTTCCAGGGGCCAAATATCTATGTCCAAGATTTTGATGTGGCTCAACCTTCTACTCTGGGCACAAGTGGTGGCCGTTCTTTCGTTTCTTCTGCCATCACGTCATCCAGCCCAGCAGTCACCAACTCTCCACTAGGTAGGTCGGCCTGCACTCCTGGGGTCATGGCATAGTTACTTCCAAGTAATCGTGCTTCCCTGGGACACGCTTCCTGCTTGCTCCACCATCACCCTTTTCTTTGATATGTGGCCTTCAAACTTGGAGGATGTTGCTGGGATTTCCCCAATACCTCTTATACTTGTTATCATCTTGTTCCACCTCAACTATAACTCTTTGAAGTTATGACACGTGGGGGAATATTCCCTTGTTCAAGTGTCCACAGAACTTTTTCACTATTTTCAAAATCATTGTGTCACCGTCACAAGGGGCTGGGCAGGAGGTGAGATACTTTGTTCAAGTTGCCATCTTACTTCAAGCTTACCTCTTTCCCTTTGATCCTGACTTACTGGACTCAGATTCCTGGCTCTTGTTCATCCCTCTTGCAGCCTCTGCTTTTGGATCTTCTCTTCAGAGACACATTGACTTCTCCATCTGACTCTCTGATTCTAATTTTTTAATTGAATGCTCTACTCTGATCTTAATATACTTCTTCATACCACCAGGCCTTGGAGGAGAATCACTTCTTTTAGCTTTGTGTTTAGAAGGTGTGATTGGCCGAGTTTCATTGTGTTACGCCTGTGATGTCACGGTTCGTACCAAAAGAGAGACAACCTGGGTGCGCCTCATCTTATCACGCAAGCCCTTTAAAAGCAGAGTTTTCTCTGATAGGTGGTAGAATACAAAGTCAGAGAGATTTGCATCATGAGGATTCAGCACACTACTGCTAGCTTTGAAGATGGAGGGGGGCCACATGCCCAAGAATGCAGGTAGCCTCTGAAAGCTGACACTCCTCCCTGGCTGACAGCCAGCATGTAAATGGGAACTTCAGTCCTACAGTTGCAAGGAACTGGATTTTGCCAATGATCTGAATGAACTCTGAAGCAGATTCTTTCCCCGAACCTCCAGAGACGAGCCCTGCTCAGCTGATCCCATCACTGTGGGACCCTGAGCAGAGAACCTAGGCATGACGAGCCAGACTTCTGACCTACAGAAATGTGAGCTAATACGTGGGTATTGTTTTAAGTCACTAAGTCCACGGCGGTTTTTACATAGCAATGGAAAACTAATGCATAAACATCACCCACTAGTTTAATATACTCCACAGAAAAATCTGATGAATTTTGGATGGAAAATCAGGGAACATTGCAACACCTTTGCAAACAAGTGGTAAAACCGACATAGAACATATTTTTTCTTCACACCTGCTCATTGTTCTCACAGTCACCAGAGCCAGTGGTCATCCTACCCTTCTCTCCTGCCTCTTCCTCACCCTCAGTTAGTCAATGAGTCCTGGCATATAACCTTCCAAAATGCCTCCCTTATTTTTTATTCTCACTGAGTGGTCTTATTTAGAAACCCTCATTACATTTTGATTAAATTACTAAAATAGCCTTCTAACTCAGAGCTTTACTTTAATTCTCTAAATTGCTCTTGTTTTAAACTTTGTAGATCCCTAATTTGATTATGTCACTCTTCTGCTCTACCTCCTTCAAGGATGTCCTACAGCCTGCAGAAGAAAATTCAAACACCCTGGTGTCGTGCTTCCAGCTCAACGTTTCCACACTTATCATTGGCTTTAGTTATACTAAATGACTTGCCTTTACTACAGTGAAACTTTTTCACTACTCTGTGCTTGCAAGACTACTCTGCCAACTCCATCTGAAACGTTGCTATTCAACCTGAAGACTCAATTTGAATGTCATCTCTTCTCAAAAGGGTTTTATGGGTGAGACACCGACACTTCTCCCTCACAATCCCCTTCATTTTTAGAAAGTTGAGTACCCTAGGGCTTCTTTCCCCTTCATTACTCAGAGACCCTGGCAACCACTTTCCCAACAGGCAGAGAGACCCTTGATTTAGACCAGGGTCATGCAGATTTGCATCAGACAGGGTCCAGCCCAGGACCCAAAGTATACTCAGTCTTTGTCCTTGTCTTAGGGGATGACCAGCTTTGAAGCAGAGATAGGGCAATTTGCATAGGAAACACACAGTTGTCTGGGAAAGGTGGTCCAATTACCCCTGTATCTCCTTTCTTTGAAATTTTGAGTTTGTGGAGATGCTGAGGTTTAAAGGTTTGACCCAACAGCAGTCTCATGGCAGGAAAGACAGCAATGCAGTTCACATAATGCTAGCTTGAGTCCAGAAAGAGGGAATACTGGGGAGTGGGTGGGCCTCCTTGTGGAGCCTTCACTTCTTTGGTAGCTAGTGAGGTAGGGACTTTGTCCCACCTGTGGTGCTTTGGACTTGATCTGCTGTCACCAACTTCTACTCAGCTAGAGCAGCTTCTGCATGTTGGAGACGGGAGGACAGGGTGCACTTCCCTCAGCTACCAGCATATTGGTGTTGGAGTATGGTGCTCTGGGATCTGCCTGTTCCCTGTTGTTTGCACCCCAAACTACTACTCATCATCATTTTCTTAGTCCACTTTTGTTTAGGTGTAATTAACGGAAACAAACTTGACCTACCTAAAGCATTTGTCTAACCAGGTATGGCTAAGAGAACTGAATCATACTGGGGTGGGATTGTCATTTACTGGGGAATCAAGACTTAACATACACCTCACCAGGTGACTATGATAACACTGAATTGTATTCACTGGTTTACCTGTTTGTTTCTCCATCCAGTTTCTGAACATTTTAAAGTCTTATTAATTTTTTTCTATTTCTAGTGAGTACCTTGCTCATAACAAGCAATCAAACAAACATTAAACAAAATTTAAAAATGTAGGGTTTTATGTCCTCCATTTATTTGTATATTTAATTTTATTTGGGTTTACATTTTCAAAGGATGATGAACTCTGATCATTAAGTATGCTGCTTAGTTACCAGTTATTTTGATACTGGAGAAAAATATTTGATGCAGATTTGTTACTAATACCATTTTGTGTTCTAATCAAATGAATACTAGGAAAGTTATAATAAAAACCCTGCTCTAAGGCTGGACATGGTAGCTCACGCCTGTAGTCCCAGCACTTTGGGAGGCCAAGGTGGGAGGATCACTTGAGGCCAGAGGTTTGAGATCAGCCTGTGCAACATAGTGAGACCCTGTCTCCACAAAAAAAATAAAAAATTAGCCAGGTGTGGTGGCGTGCGCCTGTAGTCCCAGCTACTTGGGAGGCTAGGGCCAGAGAATCACCTGAGCCTGCAGTGAGCTGTGATTGTGCCACTGTACACTAGCCTGGGTGTCAGAGCAAGACCCTGTCTCAAAAAAACAAAAAAACCCCACTGCTCTAGCAATACACTTAGGGTATATTGTTTTCCTCTGAATTTGAAAATTATCTAAAAATACAAAGGTTTCTCCCATAGAACATATAGAAACAAGAAGTTAATAATCAAAATATGTATCAAAAGATTATATTTTAGCTTCGTCAAATACTATTTTTGTATCAATACTTAAAAATTTAATTTTTATAATAATTTTCCTCTAATAATATGAAATAATTAGTAATTTATATGATAAAGGGAGAGCACTAGTAATTTGGACTATTATTCTAATTAAAAAAATTTTACTACAAATGGGAAGGCATACTTTTTGTTTAGCTGTTTATCTTTCCTCACTCCATGCAAAATTATGTAAAGTTAAACACCTTGAAATACTTAGAAGCATGATTCAATGTATCCAATTCCATAAATGGAAAGGTAGCCTACTAATTTCTCCTTGGGGGTTTATTAACTCAAGCCACCTAACAGGCTAGTTAGAAAAGCATCCATTATGGGTAATAGGTAGAGGAATCAAGTAATTTCTTCTTCTCACTGGTGAGAGTATATACAGTCATTTTTAATGAGCAATGCTGAACCATTCCCAGCATGAAAATATTTAACAACTCTTCTAGGATAAGCAAGAATGCTGCTTTCTTTTTATCTCTGACAGAGCTTTGCAAAGAAGGATGCATGGAGCAGGTGCACAACAAATGCTTTCAAAAACAATTGAATGAATGGATCCAGAAATAAAGAAAAGTTAGTGCCAAAATACACTGAAAGCAAACCCCACATTAAATGTCTGGGGTGTTGGGGAGGTTGAGAGTAAATTGCAAACAAAACAGTTTGTACGTGTAAAAAGTGTTACATTCCATTAGCTGTCATTTGGAAAATCATTATTTTCATCTAAACCAGAGATTAAATAATTTTTTTTCTGGGTGGGAACTTTTTGTTGCTGATTCTCAACTGTCACTCTTTGTCACACTCTCACCCCAACAATAGATCATCCTGAGGTCTAGCTGTGTTGCCTGGGCTGGTCTTAGACTCCTGGCCTCAAGCAATTCTCCCTCCTCTGCCTCCCAAAGTGCTGGGATTACAGGCATGAGTCACCGCCATGCTTGGAATAATGTTTTCTTTTTTTCTTTTCTTTTTTTTGGGGGGGGGGGGCACAGTCTTGTTCTGTTGCCCAGGCTGAAGTGCAGTGGCACAATCTCGGTTCACTTCAACCTCCACCTCCCAGGTTCAAGCGATTCTTGTGCCTCAGCCTCCTGAGCAGCTAGGATTACAGGCACCTGCCAATACACCTGGCTAATTTTTGTATTTTAGTAGAGACAGGGTATCACCATGTTGGCCAGGCTGGTCTCAAATTCCTGACCTCAGGTGACCCGGCCACCTCTGCCTCCTAAAGTGCTGGGATTACCGTGCCCGGCCCACAATGTTTTCTTTTTATAAAGAGCTACAAATTCAGAAAGCAATTAATTCCAAATCCTTTAAAAAATTAACCTAACTTTTGACAAATTTAAACAATATTTTCAGAGCTTATGGATGAGACTTTCTCCCTCAGCACTGATTGTACAATGTCTTTTCATGGTCCACGCTAATCCCTTGATATTACGTTTGCTCAGCACAACTGTCCTCTCCATCGTCATGTATTCAGAAGAGATGAACACTGTCTTTCAGTGTGTATATAACGCTTGTCCCCCAGGTACTCAACCTTTTTTCTCCTGATTAAGAAGCCCAGTTGCAATATTCAACACACAGAAAAATTTAACGTCTTTTCCTGAGTCACTATCCAATAACGTGTCTGGGGATTTCAAGGTCAATGCATGCTATCGCTTGACACTGAGAATCTGTAATATGTGGGATCGTTGCAAACATGAAAAAGATGCTCAATGCACTTGCTACCTGAAAGTGAATGTGAAAGCGTGCAAAATTAAAGGTATAAAAGCTTAGGGAAATATTACCATTGTCACACTTGATTACTTTTAGACACAGCTTGACATTCTTGAAGAATAGATATTAAAGAGTAACTATTCTTCAAAGAGAAAAATTCACTTATTCAGGCATTCAATAAATATTCATTGGAAGCCTACTGCGTATGTAACATAGCAGATACATTGATGGATAGCAAAGATGTATACCGTATCATATTGACCATATATGTATCATTTTCTAGAAGGCTTTACCAACAAAGCAGAAATAAAGGAGACTGATTATTGTAAATGGTGATGAAAGCTGTTCCTTACATACAGTAATAATATGACACCAGGCATCCCTTTAACAACTTTGTTCCCCAAAAGACATATTATATATTACTCTCTGATAACCAGGGAGAATTTTAAGGACACTCTTGTATGGAGAATGTAGACCTAGGCAAATTTGATTGTGATTAGAGGACCCCAAGAACTGATGCTTTACAAAATTTCCAAGTGAAACAAGATAAGTCTGACTTGCTTAAAGAGGTCCTCTCTTTCCTAAAATAATACAGATTTAAATCAAAAGGTGTTGATGCAAAGCAACACTGGGATCTCATGATTAGAAGAGTGGATTTTGCACATATTGCAACCTACTCATTCTCTAAGAACCCCTGATAAGTAAGCAGGAATAATCAGATAGGTTGTCTAAGAGAAGCATTTATAGGCTTTTTCTGTGAAGAAACATGATCTTCCAAACTGTGAACTAGATTGTCAAGAGATTGAATTTTTAACATTGTCGAATATGTCTCTGAATTGTTCTATAAAAATACATTATTACTATTTCCATACATTTTTTATGTAGCTTAGAAGTTTAATGGAAAAGTGAATGGCTTTACGTCTCATTACATCTTTCACATTTTTGGAGAAAAGGAGATGATTCAAGTCTTAATCACATTAGGATAGAGATAAGGGTTACTACAAATTCATGGTCTTGAACACCAACTTGGTCCTTAATACTATCTGGAAAGCCTTCTCTTTCTCAGTCATCTCTTTTCTTCTCCATAGGGGTAATTATACCTTCTCCACAGAAATACCAAAACTTCCTGACTCCAAATCTATCATCTTAGAGGATGTGTAGCTTACATCCTCTCCAGCACACTTCCTTTCACCACTTCTTAACTGCCAGAGAGTTGGAAAAGCTCACTGACTTCTCACCCTTACCCATAGCAACTTGGCTGAGGCCCTATCATCTCCCACTGAAATTGCTATAGCCAAGGTCTTCAGTTACCTCCTTTCTTTACGTCCATTGGAAACTTTTCAGTCCTTAGCGTGGTTGACCTCTGGGCTAACTCTCTGTCTTTATTATAACTCTTTTCTAAAGCTGGAAACACCAAGTCTCCCTGCATTTCTTCTAATTCTTGAGTAAATATTTCTCAGTCTGCATAGCAAGTCCTTTTGGTTTTGTTTATTCCTTAAATATGGGTGTTCTGGTAGGTTTTGTCTTTTCCCTCTTCCCTTCATGCCCTAAGGACTCTCCCTGCACAATCTCATCCATTCCTTTGCCTGAAATTATCATCCCTATGTTGCTGATTCTCAAAGCTACATCTACATTCCAAATTGGCTACCATAAACTTCAAATCTATGTATTAAACTGCTGCTTGACTTTCTTGAATGTTGCATAAATATCTCAAACTTAGCATGCTCAAATTGAACACATTATCTTTCCCTCAAGTATTTTCTTTTTCCTAGACCCTCTGTATAACAGCATCACAAGCTACATAAATGCTCACTCCAGAAACATGCAGGGATGGTCCACAATGTAGTCAAACCGCAAACTCATTTAAAATCTCTTGTGAATCCATGAAGGTAAAACTCAAATTGCTGTTACCGCTGTGCTAGTACCGGCCATTCTCATCTCGCTTCAATTATTGCACTCGCCTCTTATGTCTCTAAAAGTTTAAACGATGAAAGAAGGATAAAGGAATGGCAACTTACCTAGAAGAATGGAGAAACTGAGGCCTAACTGCTAGCACAGGCATGGGAATCCAATAAGCCTCAAGTTGATTCATAATGCAAAACTCAGACAAGGTCAGGAATCAGAGATGCCAAATACCTCTGATTGCCAGGATGTGGAGTGCAGCTGAAACAGATTGACTACAAATCTGCATAACGAGCAGTTAGATCTCAGATCCTCTTCCCCACCCTGCACAGCTGGATGACTTTATTCACCATTCTTTCCCCATCCCAGCAGAAGGTAGGAGATTTACTCTCCAGAAAAACAGAATCAAAAGAGGACCCACATGCAGGAACATCAGGCAGCTGTGAGTATGGGAAAGAGCTGCACTCCAAAGGCAGATTAAGTGAAAAATCCATATTTTGAACATTGGGATCCCCTGTAAAGCTCTCTGAGTACTGGTAGCCAGAATTATACCCTTAGAAAGGAGATTGAAGGAATCTTCTCAGGGGAAACCGACGGATCCAAAACAAAAGATTTACAAAGGCTGGCAACTGGGTGTCCCAATGAAACCATCAGTTTCCTTCAATTACTCCGTGGTGAGGCCTGCCAGCTGACATATGGCACTTCTAATTAGCTTTTTGGTACCTCACTATTAACTATGAAAAGACAACTAAAGATCACCAGACAGCTGAGGAAGGCTTCTTATCTAGAATACAAAGACTAAAGCAAACAGAGAAAAGACACTCAGGAAACAAACAAATAAAAACCAAACAGACCCCCCCCCCAAAAAAAAAAAAAAAAAACAGATAAGCAGCAGGGAGAAGAAAACATTAAACCATTTTTATGACTTCAAAGAGATGGAGTGATATTGCAAACAAAAACAAATAAAAACCAAGCTGCGATTCCCTTACATGGTTGAGAGGAATTTAAGGATCATGTCAGGAAGTTTATGTCTGAATTATGACAGGTTTATAGAAAAGTCAGCAATTAAAAAAAGAGGCAGTTAATTTCAGGAAAAAATAAAGTTGAACAAGAAAGTGAAATTATAGTGCAGTATAAGGCTCAACTGTGGACAATATTTACATAGGAGTCATAATAGAAACTTCGAATGTTGAACAGTTGTGCTATAACTATATTGGAATGATGAAGGAAGAGTGAGTGAGTGTGAGAGTGTGAGTGTGTGTGTGAGCGCATATTTGAGAGAGAGGCAGGCAGTGGAGGGGGAGGGGGAGTTGTTGGGAATATCATAGTCTAAATCCTTACTCTCCATAGTGAGAAGTCAGTAGACAACAGTCAAAACTATAAATCCAGAACTAGTAAAGTTGAACCATCTAAAATTGTTGATATTAACCCCTTTTCACCTACAAAAATGGTAGTTTCTAACAACTGCTGTTATTTAGAAACATGAATGTCAATACTAGAAGAGCTATCTGGAAGAGATGAAGGGGGTATCTGTGGGTAACAAATTGGAAGTGGAGTGGAAAGTTTTTGCCATAAACTTTGAAGAACTATTTGGCATTTTAAACAATATATGAATTTAATAAAGTTAATAAAAAATGAGTAAGTGTCTTACTTCCAAATCACCTAAGTGAAAAGACCCAACGTTACCAGGAGAAATGATTAATAGCAGTAATTGATCTAATTGTGACCACTTTTTCTCCTTTAGATTTTCACCTTTTAAAAAATGACTATTAGGAGAGCTTACTCTGGAAGACAAAAATAGTCTGTTCTAATAGCCTGTTTAGAACTTTAATTGAAAATTTGGTTGCGTCTTCCTCCAATTAAGCTAATTGAAGTGGAATTCTGATTGGGCCCTATGAGAGCGGAGTTCCCCAGCTGAGGCTCATAGAATAACAGCTGACTCTAAAGAGAGAAAAATAGAAGCAAATACTTAGGAAGACTGGTGAATCAACTCTAGAGGGATTTCAATCTACTTATTGACTGACATATGCAGGGAAAGTAGCCAGAAAAGTTCTGAAAAAAAAAATGTGGGGTTGTGGGAAGCTTCATCTGAAGTTTTAAATAAATGCGTCTGAACTACTCCTGGTGTTTTAATTAGAAACCTGCAACCTTTTCCAGAAAGGGCACCTGTTTTAATCCCTTTATTATTTACAAGACAAGCCCATGCCTTGCACCCAACAGGTACAGGAAAGTTGTAAAGTATATGCAAATATTAAAATATTAAACATTTAAATGAATAAATACAATTTAAATACAATATAAAATATTAAAATATTAAAAATATTAGAACTTCCCTCCTCATCCCTTAGGAATGCCTAAGGCCTGTGGAGTGCATAAAATAGCCCCGATTATTTCTGGAGTTGGACTGGGGAATTTGCACTTTAGAGAAGCGTTCTGGTGATTTTGCTATAGGTTCTCGTGCTCTTTGGAGGCCCAGCTCAGGTCTAATGCCCAAACCAATTTGTCCCTCAGCCTCTTCCCACTTGATAGCTATCATTTGCATAATTTTACTTTGCCAAATTCTTTTAAGGTAAATGTATGCCTTTGGACCCTGTTCTCACGCTGCCAATAAAGACATACCCACAGACTGGGTAATTAATAAAGGAAAGAGGTTTAATTGACTCACAGTTCAGCACGGCTGGGGAGGCCTCAGGAAACTTACAATTACGGTGGAAGGGGAAGCAAACAAGTCCTCCTTTACGTGGTGGCAGCAAGAAGTGCAGCGTGAAGGTGGCGGGAAAGCTCCTTATAAAACCATCAGATCTCGTGAGAACTCACTATCACGAGAACAGCATGGAGGTAACCGCCCCCATGATTCAATTACCTCCCACGGGGTCCCTCCCACCACATGTGGGGAATATGGGAACCGCAATTCAAGATGAGATTGGGGCGTGGACACAGTCAAACCATATCAGACAAAAGGGAGCTGAACAATCTGTATTTAACACATTTATTGTTTTCAGTACAAATTACTTACTAAATATATATTTAATTGTGATTTAACTTTTGTAACTGTAGGATTTTTACGTAAATGTATTCGTAAATAAAAAATACTTTGTCATTTTCTTCTTGATTTATGATAAAGACAGAATATATGTTTCTTTTTCTTTTCTTTTTCTTTTTTTTGAGACAGAGTCTCGCTCTGTCACCCAGGCTGGAGTGCAGTGGGTGATCTCGGCGCCTCCCGGGTTCACGCCATTCCCCTACCTCAGCCTCCCGAGTAGCTGGGACTACAGGCGCCACCATACCCGGCTAATTTTTTTGTATTTTTAGTAGAGACAGGGTTTCACTGTGTTAGCCAGAATAGTCTCAATCTCCTGTCCTCGTGATCCACCTGCCTGGGCCTCCCAAAGTGCTGGGATTACAGGCGTGAGCCACCGTGCCCGGCCAAGACAGAATATATTTTTCACATAAAGTAGATAAAGTACTTATCACATAAGAGATGTTCAAAAATTTTAGAAAACGAGCTCAATCATTAATATACTATTTAATATATTTTAATACTATAACTGAATACGTTTAATAATGCTTGAGGTAGTAAAACATAAGAAGATGTTGTCATAAATTAGCATTAAATTGGAAATAGAGGCATTCTGAGATAACTCTCAGCTGTTTCTGAATCTCTGCCAAAACCGTAAGTCAGAAAAGAATCATGTGTCTTTCTTACGCTTTTGATCCTGACCTGAGAATAAGAAAAAAATGGCAATAACATAAACAAATTTCTTATCAATAAACTTCTGTCTTCTCATTTTGTAATGGGTGAGAGGACAGACAGGGAGGGTTAAGATAAAGAATTACCATATTTTTTTCTGGAATCTATCTCCTCCTTCTAGCTCTCTTAGCAGATTAGCTGTAAGCTTTGACTATGTCTCTTCTTCTTCCAAGTTTCAACCCTTGACATCACCTTAGTCCCTTAGAACTTACCTGTAATATCAGTGACAATTGTGGAAAGAAACCCTATATGACTAAAGTTGAGTTTCTGCTCCTCAGAGGCACCAAGGTTTAACACAGAAATTAAGTTCAGTTACAGAAAAATTAGGCAAGTATGTGTCTTCTAGTTTGGAAACAAAGATTTGTAGCTGCTTTTCTGCCACCCAGACTCCCACCTACCTGAGCAGCTGGGTTTTTTGGGGATTACTGGGGAGAAGAAGTGGATTCTATGACTGCTCAGGGACAGAGCAAGGCTCCCTTCTTCCCCTACAACCACTCCTTCAGTCAGAGTCTAAATCACCTAAGGAGAGACAGGGAGTCCTAATTTCTCTTGTTTTCTCTCTCCTTTCACAGAGCTTTCCCACTCTACAGAAGCGCACTACAATCTGATATTTGCAGTTTCAACAGTGTCCAGCTTGTTCTTATAAAAGCAATTAGAGCTTTTGTAGTCTTGGGTGGAATTTTATGTGTCTTGGGGATATTCTTCCTTAGGAATACTGCTCTGTTTTTATAATAGGAATCAACTAGGTAATTGGGGTTAATAGTAGAAGTTTGCTTTTCAGGCTCTTTTTTCTTCACAGAGGCTTTGGACTGATCTTATGGAGAGGAATATCTTTGAGGCTGCAGCCATCAGCAGTGTCCGATATCATCTGAATCTGTATAAAGGAAAAAAAGCATCCTTTTTTCTCCCAATAAATATTCTCACAAATGGGTAGGATTGGACTATGCATTTAAAGGGAAAAATGTGGGGCTTGATGGCAGATCGCAGAGTCTGAGTTAAAAGAAGTGAGTTTAATTCGAATTCCTGTGATGGGGACCTAAAGGCAAATGACCCCACTTTCTTTGTGAATGTTAGAACCTATTGTACAGAGCTTTCGTGAGAGTTATATTAAGTAATATAGATATAGTTATTCTAAAGTGCTATATAAAAGTAAGGCATTATTATCAGGCAGCTAAGCAAAGTGAAAAGCTTTAATAAAACCTATCCTTTACTGACTATAAGGAGGCTTTTTAAAAAACCAGTGTGCAAACATGACATTATTTGCCATTAAAAGTTAAGGTTTGGGGACCAAATGGCTCAGGAAGCAATAAGATGATCTAATATGTCAAGGAAGACATTTTAAGAAACGAATAAGTATATTGTAGAGAGAGGTAGGAGACAATCCACTTCTTTTAAAGAGCTGTATCTATTCATAGCATATTTGGAAAAGTACTGAATTCAGGAAAATGAAACCTAGAAAGGTACTCTAAAAAATCAGGATGTGATTCAGTACAAAATGTTTAGTCAGGTGAATTAAGATTAATGACAGGATATGAAACCATGGCAGTCCTTGATGGAAGAGAGTGCACAAAATAGTGTGTGTCCTGTTTAACTCTGAATCCCTATCACCTTGATCTGTGCCTGGCTCAGAGTAGGTTCTCAAATGATTTTTGGTAGAATGAATATAAAAGTTCAGGAGTATCGCTGAAGGGAGATGTCTCAACCAAGCTGAAATTAATGCCTGAATTGTGCAAAGAGATACCTACTTCATGGTTCAGATTTATTATCAAGATGTATGCCACGGCTTTTTAGCTTCTTCAATTATTCCAAACTTTTGGCAATCGCAAGACCAGAATGCTCTTTGCAAATATTGGTGGTGAGTGGTCAACGAAACTTAGAATGAAAGAAAACAAATTTTTTACCCTCAAAACGTCATCTCTTAGGGTTGGGATGGCATATAGGTCACATTACGCTGCCATTGGTGGCTGCTTGGGGTCTTCCATTTAGGGATTCTAGGGTTATATCTAGGCGATCCATAAAAAAATGTCAATTGATTGGCAATGTCTGCCAGGGGCATTGGAATCAGGGATGGTGGACAAACACCTCTTAAAATGGTTTCTAACTTGAAGGTTGAATTTGTGAACGACTTCCTGTCTTCTCCCTTAATAACACCCTCATGATTATTATGGAATGTAGTTTATTATGGTGACTGAAATTGGAGGGAATTTGTGAAAGATATTGCAAGATTGACAGGGTGGATCTGAGGCTATATGTGGCACAAGCTCTTAGTGCTCAATGGATACACCTGTGCTTGTCTACATTTCCCTGCCTCTTCCTAGTTAGTTTGGGGCCATGTGACTGAATTCTCCTTGTCAGGGTCACCTTGCAGGCAGTGTGCTCCAGAGGGCATTGCTACC
>NW_012102232.1:639944-663244 GCF_000951045.1 Mandrillus leucophaeus | reverse complement strand
GTTTTCTCTCTCCTTTCACAGAGCTTTCCCACTCTACAGAAGCGCACTACAATCTGATATTTGCAGTTTCAACAGTGTCCAGCTTGTTCTTATAAAAGCAATTAGAGCTTTTGTAGTCTTGGGTGGAATTTTATGTGTCTTGGGGATATTCTTCCTTAGGAATACTGCTCTGTTTTTATAATAGGAATCAGCTAGGTAATTGGGGTTAATAGTAGAAGTTTGCTTTTCAGGCTCTTTTTTCTTCACAGAGGCTTTGGACTGATCTTATGGAGAGGAATATCTTTGAGGCTGCAGCCATCAGCAGTGTCCGATATCATCTGAATCTGTATAAAGGAAAAAAAGCATCCTTTTTTCTCCCAATAAATATTCTCACAAATGGGTAGGATTGGACTATGCATTTAAAGGGAAAAATGTGGGGCTTGATGGCAGATCGCAGAGTCTGAGTTAAAAGAAGTGAGTTTAATTCGAATTCCTGTGATGGGGACCTAAAGGCAAATGACCCCACTTTCTTTGTGAATGTTAGAACCTATTGTACAGAGCTTTCGTGAGAGTTATATTAAGTAATATAGATATAGTTATTCTAAAGTGCTATATAAAAGTAAGGCATTATTATCAGGCAGCTAAGCAAAGTGAAAAGCTTTAATAAAACCTATCCTTTACTGACTATAAGGAGGCTTTTTAAAAAACCAGTGTGCAAACATGACATTATTTGCCATTAAAAGTTAAGGTTTGGGGACCAAATGGCTCAGGAAGCAATAAGATGATCTAATATGTCAAGGAAGACATTTTAAGAAACGAATAAGTATATTGTAGAGAGAGGTAGGAGACAATCCACTTCTTTTAAAGAGCTGTATCTATTCATAGCATATTTGGAAAAGTACTGAATTCAGGAAAATGAAACCTAGAAAGGTACTCTAAAAAATCAGGATGTGATTCAGTACAAAATGTTTAGTCAGGTGAATTAAGATTAATGACAGGATATGAAACCATGGCAGTCCTTGATGGAAGAGAGTGCACAAAATAGTGTGTGTCCTGTTTAACTCTGAATCCCTATCACCTTGATCTGTGCCTGGCTCAGAGTAGGTTCTCAAATGATTTTTGGTAGAATGAATATAAAAGTTCAGGAGTATCGCTGAAGGGAGATGTCTCAACCAAGCTGAAATTAATGCCTGAATTGTGCAAAGAGATACCTACTTCATGGTTCAGATTTATTATCAAGATGTATGCCACGGCTTTTTAGCTTCTTCAATTATTCCAAACTTTTGGCAATCGCAAGACCAGAATGCTCTTTGCAAATATTGGTGGTGAGTGGTCAACGAAACTTAGAATGAAAGAAAACAAATTTTTTACCCTCAAAACGTCATCTCTTAGGGTTGGGATGGCATATAGGTCACATTACGCTGCCATTGGTGGCTGCTTGGGGTCTTCCATTTAGGGATTCTAGGGTTATATCTAGGCGATCCATAAAAAAATGTCAATTGATTGGCAATGTCTGCCAGGGGCATTGGAATCAGGGATGGTGGACAAACACCTCTTAAAATGGTTTCTAACTTGAAGGTTGAATTTGTGAACGACTTCCTGTCTTCTCCCTTAATAACACCCTCATGATTATTATGGAATGTAGTTTATTATGGTGACTGAAATTGGAGGGAATTTGTGAAAGATATTGCAAGATTGACAGGGTGGATCTGAGGCTATATGTGGCACAAGCTCTTAGTGCTCAATGGATACACCTGTGCTTGTCTACATTTCCCTGCCTCTTCCTAGTTAGTTTGGGGCCATGTGACTGAATTCTCCTTGTCAGGGTCACCTTGCAGGCAGTGTGCTCCAGAGGGCATTGCTACCGGGGGAGAAAGATCTACAAACTCCCTGAATTTCACAAGCGTGAGGAACACACTTTATAGAGATGTTGGATTTTGTCTGCTGCCACCGCCAGGTTAATTACCCTAATATATAATTTTTATGGGAAGTGGTTTGTTCAGGTAATGGGAAAAAGCTTACTCTATCTAAATGTTTGCAGGTCTGAGACCTCACATTGCACTCCCTGTCTGCCTTACCATTAGGTAAGGGAAGTTTTCTAGAATCCTGCAGACATCATTTGTTCTGTCGTCACCTCAGGGGTACCATAACCCTGGGGGTGTTGCGGAGTTGGGGCCAGGGTGGGGTAGTGTGGGGAGGGACTTGGCTGTGGAGCACTGTGCACACTACTGGACAATGTACATGTTCTTCAAAAAGTGTATTTCTAATTGCATCATTCCCTTCTGTGGGTTTCTGTTTCTGACTAAGTTAACTTTAAATGGCAAAACAAAAACAAAAACAAGAGCAAAAGCAAAACAACAAATGTCATTTTCTTTGGCATTCGTGATCCTTGTGTTCTGATGTCATGTGATGTTTCCAAGACTAGTCCCTTTCAAGGACGTCAGCGGAGACCAGTGACATGGCTTAAAATCTCTTTTCTCTTTCCCCTGTTATTCTTTTTGATTTCTTATCTCACTTTATCTCAATCCTACTGATTCCTAAGCCTTCCCCACACCCCTCTACCTGGGCAGAAACAGTTTCTCTCTCCTAAGGACACTTTCATCAGTATCTCTCATGAGATGTCTCCACAGCACCTTCTAGTGTGTACTGTGGTGATGAGCCTATCATATTTCTTTCTCCCAGACCACGAGCTTCTGGAGAGGAAGCAAAGTACACCAATCTGACTTACTGTCAAATATTTGGCGGCACACAGTGGAGCGCCTAATACATATGGAACAAATGAATAAATGAAAATCTTCTTTGCAAAGCTATGAATTCTCACAGTTAAAAAAAATTATGAAATGGCCCCTGTAGAAATAGAAGGCAGCTTAAAAAAGAGCATGCATGTAAAATATTACAGCTGTAAATATGCTAAACACATTTTATTTACTCATAGTATCAGAATGCTGGAAGGGTTTTATTTTTATGTTCCTCAGATCTGACTGCTGTTTTATCTTTTTTTTTTTTTTAAAAATCAGAGACCCAGAGACAATTGTTTTTATGGGAGTGAAATAATGGATGGAGGTTTGGGAGGGGCAAAAATATAGAACTGTCCTTTTTTTTTTTTTTTTAATCTAAAGCAATTACCATGAAGATAAACAGCTTTCTTCTCGATAAAGCAATTCCATAAATAATAGTAGAATTCTTGATGTCCCCGCAGTAAGAAGTGTGCAGGGCAGTGCCAATGATATATATTGCTGGCTGGGAAAAACTATTGTTTACAAGCTAATTATTGTACAATAAGTCAGCTTTTGTTAGCTCTCTGAGAGGTTAAAACAGCAGGTTCAGAAAGATAAAGTATGTCAGCATGTATATTTAAAAAATCTGTAATTACAAACAATGGTTTGAGAGAATTGAAAAAAAAAACAAGTTAGAAAAAAACCAGTTTATTAAGTAATATCATATAAATAACTTGTTACAAAAATTGATTTGCAAAAGGCATATTTACTCTTTGTGAGAAATCAGTTTTTAAATTGCATTCTTTTGAAATTTATAAGTCGAAGAAAACAAAACAAAATAAAAGAAGCCATTTCAAGGAATGCGTATTTGCCATTTGACTGCAACAAAAGGCCCGGCCACACTGAGCTAAAAGTTAATACTCCATTCTTCTAACACAGAAAGCTTTCTCAGGTAAACTGCGAGGTTATGAGAATCCCCCTAACTAGAAATGTTGATGGGAACTGAGCATTGCTTGCTTTTGTTAGGTGTTCCTGTTGCCAAAGACATGAACGATACTAAGAAAACGACAAGAGCTGAGCATTCCCGCCAGTAAATCTTCAAGGGTGGCATCCGTTTCAATTTATACTTGGAAGTATTTTTAATTAAAAACAATCAATACCAAAATGCTTTTATTTTCTGGGTTTAAAAATCACAAATCACAGTGGGAGAATGCCAAATTGCTTTAGCCTGGTACTACTGAAGACGCACATAGCATTTATTATAAGGCCTACTCTTACGCAGTTCACTCTCAAAGCAATGAAAATAATCTCAAACCAAACAGTACAGTGGGTTTGAAGCGTTCCTACGTTTCTTTCAAGGAGATCAGTTTTACATTTGCTGCACAGCACTCCCCCCGAATGCCTAGTAATTCTATACATTTGATTCTTTAATAAACACTAAACTAATAGATCATAGAAAACTAAAAGCTTAGAGAAGGTGCCTCCAGACATATTTACATGAATAGCGTAGACTCACAAGAAAGACCAAGATCTCATTAGCGTGGAATGCTTTTTGCACAAAGCTGGGTCCATGCCTCATTTGTCAAATTAACCCCATTTGAGGAGAAATTTGAGTTTGTGGTTCATGGGTTTTTGAAAATAAATGGAATTAAGCAACTTGTAAAAGCTCTTTTGAAATTAATCTAATAACCCAGTGGCTCCTCGGCTAAGTGCCTCAGTCCTGTCTGAAATACAGCGGGTAAGAGCCTTTGTTTCCATTTGACCTCTTTTCAACACTTTCATCTGCCGGCTCTGTTGGGCTAACGTTTCCCCCAAATAAAAATGAAAATGCACCATAAATAAGGTCTTACAAAAAGGGGAGTAGATTAAAGATTGTCTCAGCAATGCTTAAATTAAATTGACGATGCAGAGACCGTAAACTTCTGGCTTTAAAAATGAGCTATTTCTTTATTAACTTTTAACAAGTGTATGAGTCAATGTATTTTCTTTCTAAGAGGGTATTGCTCTCCACATTAAATATGGTCGGGGTCTGATATTTTTAGTAGAGAATTATCCCTTTAGAAAATTATTCCATAAAGATGCCATAGGGAGATTAAAAATGTTGTGACCGTAAGAGCTACTGAACATTTAAGGAGACCATAGTATAATTCCATATTCTCTGGAAAAGGAAGCTGCTTGTTTGAGCTTAGGAAATAGCTCATTTTCCTGAAGATTCACATGCCAAGTGTTAATGTTTCTACGCTTATAATCTGATAAGGAAGGTTGTGGTGTTAATTTAAACACAGTAGACTGCTTGGATTTTGAGTCCCCTTTTATAATGTCACAATTCAAACAAGATTTCATCTTGATAAAACATAAAAATTAAGATTACACTAAAATGATCCTTGTTAGAGTATACATTTCAAAATAGTGGGGGAATCATGACTTTTTAGAGCCTTTTTCCAGAGTAATTACACTGCTTCAAAACTAGTTATTAGGATAAAATAATTTATTTGGTGGTCTGTTCCTGGTGAAAATGAATTTAGCTGATAAGGATGAGTACCTGATGTAAATATTTATCAGGAATATTGCACCCAGGAATCAACTTTGATCTTTCTTTTCAACTGCATACTTTTTATGGTGCTTGAGTATACAGAATTGTCCAAGTCATAGTTTACACACCATTATCCCCAATGGGATATCTATTACCAGGCAAAGCATTTGATGTGAAATATTGTTCAGCCAATCAGGACATTGAAAATCTATGTATGTAAAAGTGAAAGTAATGGAAACATTCTAAAGTTAATTTGGATTCATAAAATTTGGATGCCTCTAAGATACAGATTCAATTTTTAAGTACTTTCTGCACAACTTTTTGGGAGCTGAAAATAAAAACTAAACCACATGTTAAACTGAGTTAAAATTAAATGGGCAGGTTTTGTTCCATCTGAAAAGGGAGTAATTTCATTGCTGAACATCCCTTTATGGACCCAAACTGTAAAGGCAGGAAAGTGCTGAAAGAAACATCTATTTAGTGTGCTCGGGTTCCCTCTCTTGTGGTTCTATGGAATAATATTTGCTTCTTTCCCGTTTGTTTTATTTATTTATTTGGGTGGGCACAACTGTTTTTTAGACCTTTCAGAAGAAAGTGGCCAGGAAGTGAAGGGGCTTTAAACAATGGCTTAATGTTTTTTTAAAATTCAGCTTATTCTAGGGAACATCTTAGTAGTTTAAAGGAACTCTTGCTTTTGAATAGAGGGTAAAAATATATCATCAGAAAGCTCTCAATGTCCTTGAAACAACCCACAAAAGCAATCTGGTTATGTTTAATGAATTTTCGTTTCTCAGTGATTGAAACAAATATTAAAATTTTACTTCTTCCCACTCTCCTTCCATCTTTCCCATCACCAACATCTAAAATTAGGAAACAGACAATGAAAAAACTGAGCTGAAAATTATTTTTTTCTCCAGCAATCTTTCATGTTGCCTGGGACATAGCAATTAAAAAAAAAAAAACCTGCGCATGCACTGATGTTTGACCTGATACTCAGGTGAGGTGGGAAGGAAGTGAGATGAAGCTGGAGAATGATGGAACTATGGCTCTTATTGGTTCCACAATGTCAAAGAATCTGAATTATAGGAAAATGTCACTCCAACTTGATACTTGCAATATCCTGGTACTAAATATTTAGCCCCAGTCTCAAATTATCCAATTTCCTATAAATTTACTTCATCATCAGCTTTTGTGATAAGAGATTAAAGTTATTTCCATAAGTAGTCACATTAACCTGTTCTTGGTATGCTGTGTCATCTTCAGGGAGGGATAAAAGACCTTGCCAATTACATCTCAGATATTCCACTATAGAACTACTTCCTTTCACTTATTAGGAGAACGCAGACCTTACCCTTAAACATTGGAAATTGCTAGTGTCAATCCTCAACTTCAGATGATACCTTTCTTTTTACAGGACTATCTTCCTTGATTCAATTTGTTACATGACATGAAACATAAGGATAGAGACCTCTTTAATTTTACAGTAAATCGTGTGATTAAGGTGCTGTTCTATTGCTATGAATAACTAGCTTCTAACTTTACTAAGTTTTTTTCAACACTCACCTGTGACTATGATACATATCAATTCATTAGAGTGAAGAACTCACATAGCCTTTTGTTTGCATTAGCGCGCGCATGTGCGCACGTGCGTGTGTGTATGAAGAACTAGAAAAAAAAAAAAAAACCCTGAAAGCAGGAAATAGCTCAAGCATGAAATACTTGTTACTATATAGGGCAGTCCATTATAAAATTGGAAACCATTCAGAAGATACAAGGAATAATATGGTTGTACAAAATTTTCACTCTAATCAGGTAACCCAAAATACTACATTTCTCTTCTTTTAAAGTTTCCATCTTTACTTCTTGGGTAATATGCCTATTTAAAACTTAACTAAACAACAGTGTGTTTCCAAACAGAAAATATGTACTGATATGACAACATCCCCAAATGGAAATGACACTAAAATTATTCATAGAAAATTAATATTAATTGAAAATAAATCCCTAAGACTAATAAGTGAAGTCAGCATATTCTTAAGTGTATATATATACAGAGCCTGTCTTTTAGGTTTTCGAAACAAGGATGTTTTCATTATAGTACATTGGAATTTCTGATGACTGCACAAGGTAAGATTCTAATGATAAATGCCATTAGAACAGCCATGTGAAATAAACGATTTGAATCTGCCAGAAGGATTAGTTCAGTTCAATTGGGTCCTCTGGATAATAACTGACTATGAGGCTAATTGCATAATTAGAGAAATAATAGATTGCATGGATTTTACATTACTTTTCTGTCATAGTTTGAGACCATTACTTTATCATTAGTTCGAAGTCAAGGATGGCAGGGTGGTCATGAAAGCAAAGTTAAAAACAATGAAAAAAATTACTGCTTTTGAAAATCAACTATCATTTTAATTACAATCTTAAACACTTTTGTTTAAGGGAATCCAATTTTCCCTTTGCAAAGGTCTTCCAAACATGGAATATGTAGGTTTTCATCATAATCTCAATGTTGTTTATCCAAATGTATCAAGTTATATAAATATGTAGAGGTTTCCAGATGTCAAGAGCAGGGTATTAGGTTCAAGTGTGGCTGGATCTAACCTCTCCACTGAACTCCTAGAGTGAGATTTAAGTTTTATTTAATCTAACTTTACTAATTCAACTTAGTCGTGTAAGAAGGATATGAAGAATCTGAATTATTGTACTTCACACTGCTACTTTCATGTACAGTATAGTGGAATGATACTGACAACTATAGACAAGAAGTTAAAATTTGTCTCAGGAAAATTCTTTCAAGAATTTTTAGACAATTTTGGCGTTAGCCTACTGATAGCTGAAAGAATTTCAAGTGACCCGTGATACATGTGGTGGCCAAAACTTTTAATGTATGCTAAAATATATTTCCTTTGTTAACATTATTAGCTATTTCCCTCCCCCTTTATATGGTACAAAGGCAAACTTTCGCATGTCTAGTCTAGGATATAACAAACTATGAGTTAGTGGAAGGAATGAAGTCGTACTAGGTTTGTGGTTGTTTTTGGATGTTACCGTTTAATTTGCTTCTATTCTTTAAGAGTAATGAGCATTTTAACATATGGGTGGATTTGAGGTTTTGAATAGTAGTTGATGCCAGAGAAAGTTCTTGAAGAACAAATAGGATGGGCGAGTGTTATTTTAAATTCTTTGTGACACAAATAAACACCCCTATGTAGTTTATCTCCTTGTGAGCCCATATGCCCTCATTTCTTTTACTGTGATGATATTTTTATCTGTAAAGCACAGTCCTTTATCCATTAGCCTGTGAAATGTACAGTTAGGGCAGTTGGCTGACCTGACATGGAGTGTAGTAAAACACCAGGCCAGCGGAAGTGGGCACATTGCCCTGAGAACAAGTGGATATACTGTTCCCTGTCCTCCCCTCCGGCACCTGCCTGTTGGGCTGACTTGGTTAACTGGATGCACTAAAAAATAAAAATTGGCCCCTTGGAAGCTCATAAAAGTGTACTAGAAAAAAGTCTCTAACATTGGATCCACAGGGACTGCAGCCATTGGCTTTTGGAACGGGTAGAACAGAGAACCCTTCACGTAGTAGTGGATAAATATAAAGAAATAGCCACTTCACATATTTCAGTGTCGTATTGGAAAATGAAAAAGGCAACAGATTAGGAGTCTTTGTCACTGTCCACTCCTCCATACATATCTGCAAGCTTTTTGAATCGAGGTCCCCAGTCACTAAGGTAATCATAGTCTTGATCTCCATCCGTGGTCACTGACTCCAGCGAGCTCAGGGAATCCGCCACAGAGCCAGTGCCTTCATAGGCGTAAGTGGCCAAGGAGTCGTATGGCGGGGCAGTGGGATCCGTGTCATTTTCCTTTAACCTTTGGTTAATGAAATCTCTGACATCGGTGTTGTCGCGAGCTGTTGGAGTCCGTCGGGGTAGAAAAAGGGCTTCAGGCACAATGTCCCTTCGTAATTTGTTGTCCTCTATGGCTTCAGGATTCCTCAGGGTGCCGATATCAAAAGCCTGGGTGTCCTCCTCTCCACCACCTTCGTCGTTGTAACTGACAATGTTATCTCTGATGTCCTCTTTGGAAATGATCAAAGGCTCTTTTTTTCGCTGCCGCCTCAGAGCTGCAAACAGCACCACTGTCACTGGAAGCAGAAAACAAAACAGAAAGGGAAGGGAAAGTTAATTTGCTGCCCAATTAATGTCAGGAAGAAACACCGTGCTCAAATGTGAAGTTTTAAAAGTTCTCTAGAAAACGCAGACTCAACTTTTATTTCTTTAAGGATGCACTTGCCTCCATCCATGATCAAACCGGGACCCATAAAATGGAGTAAATATTTGAAAGAAGATTATAATTTAGGTAGAGGATAAAACACCATCACATTTTGGCAGTAGTTCCTTTTTACTTTGAAATGGCAAACTTGTTTCAAGGTAAGGAAAAAAAATGATAAAAAAAAGAAGCTCGGCCTCAGTGAAAGTACTGCAATCAGGGTGCAAATTATGCTGAACACCTAAAATGCTCTGAAACTGGTTACAAGGACAAGACTGGCACCTTTGGGAATGTGTTGAAGGGTTTACATAACTCCACATCTGAAATAACTTTTGCGCTATGCCTTTTTTTTTTTCCCTGAGAAAAGTGTAAAATTAGTTTAAAACCCAAAGTAGACATTGAATATTTGCATACCTTTCCTATATATAAAGCAATATTATTCCAGAAAATACCTGGAGAGACCCAGATATAATTCAGAAACCCATTTTGGATTTTGAGATTGGCTAATTTGAAGGAAGCAGGTAAGAATCCATATGCCATATTATTTCTGACTGAGCTAAATGAAATAAACACATGTAAGTGAGATTTTTTATTTTTTATTTCTCAAAGGTTCATGTTCTATAAGTTTGTTACTCGGGACGTTCATTCTTTTGATTTTTCCCTCCTAACTCAAATTAGAGGCAAAGCAAGAATTGTGTTTAAATAGCTCCTGATCTTTCTTCACAGCTGGCTGGGTGGAACACAGCTGGCTACTTGTAGAGAGACACATCTATCTACAAATGGACAGATGGGTGAAAAAAATAAAAACACAGTAAAAGCTTAGGGAGAAAACAGCCATCTAGGTCAAAAAGTGCATTGTTAAACTGGGTTTGTGCAGAGGAGTGTATTACAGGAAGTCACAGTAGTGTCTCTTTACTATTTCATCCACAACAAGGCCCAATTTTTATGAGCCACGAAAACTGAGTTACTGCAATAAGAATTACAGAATAATGTATTTTCAATGAGTGTACATAACTACCTGTATAAGAATAGATGTAGGCACACCCATGTATCTACATATTAAAATTTCGTTAGTATTAATAATAATTGGTTACCAACTGAGAGCTTTCTATGTGCTAAGCACTGTACTAAGTGCTTAACATACTGAATCTCATTTAATTATCATAATAGCCCTACAAGTAGATACCATCATTAAAATCCCATTTTACATAAGAGGAAATTGAAGTTTAAAGTTGTTACATGTACATGCAATTCAAATCCAGGTTGGTCCGACTAAAAAGCCTGCACTCATAATTGCCATGTTTTGAAGCAGGTCTGGAGTATAGACTATTTCCAAAGAAAATGTAACTTTGCCCCTTTCAAGTGTGTGGTTTTGTAGTTGTACACACCCTCTTTTGCTGCCAGAAAGTATCTTGATGCCTTGTTTGATGCACCCATTCAGGGTATTTATTCATTCATGCATTTGATAATATTTATGTAGTGCCTACTCTGTACCAGGTACGGTTCTAGGCACTGAATGAGTGGGTAGGGTGGGGGACAGTTGGATGGAGACAAAATAAACAATATGTATAATAAATAAGGAAATTGTTAGAAGGTGATAAGTGCAATATGAACATGAAAAAGCAGAGCAGAACAAGGTGGAGAAAAATACTTCTGTATATATTTGAGGAGCCCATATGAACATACAGCATAGTTTTTTTTTTTTTTAAATGGAGCCTTACTCTGTCACCCAGGCTGTAGTGCAGTGACACGCTCTCAGATCACTACAACCTCCGCTTCCCAGGTTCAAGCAATTCTCCTGCCTCAACCTCCTGAGTAGCCGGGGTTACAGGTGCCCACAACCACACCTGGCTAATTTTTGTATTTTTAGTAGAGATGGGGTTTCACCATGTTGGATTAGGCTGGTCTCGAACTCCTGATCTCAAGTGATCCACCTGCCTCGGCCTCGCAAAGTGTTGGGATTACAGGCGTGAACCACGGCGCCCAGCCAGCAGAGTTTTGTATATGTTATTGGAGGGAGGTTGCATAATTTGAGCAAAGACATGAAGAGAACTGCAGGGCTTTGGGCAGAGGGATGCACATGATCTACCTTTCAGACTGGCTGTCAGTTTGAACAATGACATGGATTTGCAAAACAGACGGTTGTAAGTAAGGACATCCACTGGGATTAGAGAACAGAATCAAGCCGACTATCTCTCCAAGAATTAAGCTCTAATGTACATGGGCTCATTCAGTCATGTAAGGCAAGAGGCAGGCATTTATCACCTCCTAATTCTTCCCTGGCTTAAGGTATCTATAGCTTTTATTTTAGTCTTATGTACATCTGAAAGCGCAACTGTCTGGAAGGGAGAGGGCACATTAAAAAAATCAAAGGCATTTATTCATGGTCTAATTCTTCTACAGCTAAAACTGCCTATATCTTTTCTTATTAGCCCAACGCACATCTGAACAGAATTTCTTGAGAGTATCGCTGTCTAGGAGAGCTCTCAGAGCTAACTTTTATAAAGTGAAAATGTGATTGCTAAGCACATGGGGCAAACACATTCTTAGAAAGTGATGCCCTGATGAGGTGCCCTCAGCAGGAACTGAGTCTCCCCTTTTCCCTTACCCTTTTGAAGCCAGAGGATAGCAGTAAGATTTTTGGGGGGATAGAGGGACAATTGGGCAAATTTGTGTTCAAATCTCATCGTAAAACTAGAGGGTCAAGAGATCTGGGTTAAATTAAATGATTTGACCATTCTAAGCCTGTTTTCTTATTTGTAAAATAAAATCAATAGCACAGTGCCCAGTCTTACTGTCATGAATGTGAAAGTTTTGTAAACTCTAAGGCACCATAAGACATGAGATGTAGCAGTTGTCTAGCTGTTTTTACTGTTGTTTTATTTTTGTAAAATATCCATTACCATATGATCCACTTTCTGGACTCCAGATTTCTTCCTATATCAATGTGGCTTTCCTTCATTTTCCTCCACTTTCTTCAATTGCCACATTTTAAGTTTGGGCTGTCTTTCGGCCTGGAAATCACCCTGCATTTCATAAGTTTGAAAAGAAAGTACAGTGCAGTCTTCAGGCACCAAGCCTGGGGAAGAAAATTTAGGTCGGGAACTTTAGTTTTACCACGTGTTAGACACATGACTTGGCTACATTACTTCACATCTTGGAGTTGCAGTTTTCATATGTAAGGTACAGATAAGTATACACCAAATGGTGCTGAGGATTAGGTGAGAAAAACCTTTGTAAAGCATCTTGCACTGCATCTGACCTATGGTGTATACCTAACAAAGGCTAAATCCCATTTTTTCTCCTTTTTTATTAGGTACAGAGTTCCAAAGAGATTAAACAAGATGTGGGAGGCACTGAGGCCAATTAGAAGTCATGAGGAGACAGTGAGTTCATTGGAGGAAGGAAATGAAAGGGGGAGATTCAGTGAGTTGAGTAGAAGGAAGAAAAGGGGGAAGAGATAATGGGTAGATGATGATAGAAAGGAAGAATCACCTCCGTCAGATGAGAGTTAACTCTCCTTCCATAGACGACAAAAAGAGTCCATGGAATGTGCCTTGGGTACAGCCCTACCAATCCAAGGCTTCTAAAAAAATCACCCTTTTGATCAAAAAGAACATTCATATCTTTCTCTTCCAAAACAATGTTACAGACTCACACCATTAGAAACACTGATTTGTCTTTGCACACTGTCAGTTTTTATTTATGCTCATATCTTAAAATACTTTCCCCAAGTCTTAGTTGACAAAGAGAATCACAGTTCTGCAGTTGAGTTTCAAGGCTTCTGTTCTAGTTAGCAGGGTTGATGTGGAGTGTGAAGGAGCGCTCGAGCAGGGATCCCTAGGCATTCTGTTCTTGGCGAAATGCAGGTTCTCTTTTGCTCTTCTCAAAGTCACTCTGTCTTCATTTTTTTAAAAAGAGTATTTCCCCCTGTATAATTCAGGTTGACTCTGAACTTCTTACCTTTTCTTTTCACTATACAGGCAAGCTTTACAAATCTTGCTTTTATTTTTGGAAGGGCTGCATTAACAAATATTTGTTTTCTTAGTTCACAAACAGCCAAGGGCCTGTTGAGAAATCTGAGCTTGACTTGTAGGCTTAATTAGTTGGTTAGGGGTAAAAATTTCATTTGAATCATTGCTGGACCCTGATTTCCATTTTTATTACATTCATTTCTTTTGGGCCCCCATACTTATTTCCTCAGTCACAGAAGTTATTTATTGTTGAGCGTGAGAAATAGACCTTATGCATGTGGCAATCAGAGAGCAATGCTAAGAAGGTAATCATTTAAATGGTAAATCAACATTAGTTTGCTGGGTTAAAAAAATTTTGTAGCTTTTATTTTTCTAGGATGAGAGAAAAGTCAGCACACTCCTCTTCCCACTTTCCCACAGATCTTTAAACTTTACCTTTATAGAAAGGGCCCTCATCATACACTCCATGCCAGACACTTAACAACAATGTTTTCCAAGTAAAAAAAATTACACAACAAATGAAATGAAAAGAGCACATTTATGTTGCCCTGAAATCCCCCGAGATTCATTCCCAGTCTGATAGACAAGAGATTCTTTCGGTGGAACGATTCCTGGGCAAGCAAAGACACGGGCAAGTTTCACATCTGTTCATTTCCCAAAGCCATTTGCAAGCAAAAATGAGTTCACATCGTACAGCACAGATTCTCAGTATGTAACTCGACTCACCTAGATCAGGCTGTATGCCTTAATGGGGGAGGCAGATAAATCTAGAGTGTCACAGTAACAGTGTGAGCCCCTCACCATGGGGAGATAGGAGGCAGGGAGAACCAGTTTACCTAGTAGGATCACGATGCACAGAAGGATGGCAACCAGAGCCCCCGTGCTCAGTCCCGTGGGGTGGATGAGCGCCTCCGCATGGCAGGACTGCATGTTCCCGTGGTGGTCACATGCACAGACCCGGACAGTCACTGTCCCAGTGCTGCTTTGAACTGGGTAGTCGTTGTCTGAAATGACCACAGGCAAGAGATAGGTGCTCATCTCGTGTCTATTATAGCCATTTTTCCGAGTTAAGATTCCCGCCGTGTTGTCTGGAACCGGAAAGCAGAGTGGTGAATGTTTGTGGATACTGCGTCATGTATTGAATCAATTGTGATGGGAAAAGATAGATATCGATACAGATACATACACATACATATACATACAGATACAGGTATGGATATAGATGGAGGTAGAGAAGGTAACTTGAACTCATTTACCTTTGTTATCTTGAATGGTAAAGTTTGAGCCACTGGCTGCTTCAGGGGCCAAAGAAAATGAAAATTGGTGCCCACTATAAGGGTCGTCCTTGTCAACAGCACGCAGGGTCTGAATCAACTAAGATAAAAACCAGAACACTGCCATAAAATTTTGATAACTCAAAAGTGTTTCTTACCGTTTTGCAATAAATTGCTTGACAAAATGATTTAACATTTTAAGTATAAAAATGATAACCTTTAAGTAATGTACAGTGAATCTGCTCTATTATGGGTTAGAAAGCCAAAGGGCAGGGAATGATTCTTTGTTGTGGGGACACTGTAGGACGTCCTGTGCATTGTAGGATGTTAAGCAGCCACCCTGGCCTCTACCCACCCGATATCAGTAGCAACTTCTAGTGTGACAATCAAACTCTCTCAAGATACTGCAAATATCCCCAGGGAGGAAATCACCCTGATTGAGAAACATTTGGCCTTGAGTGATGCAAAGCTATAAAATATCCCAATAGTCTGTGACAACATCACACTTCACAAAGTAGAAGTTCTCTTTGGACAGTCTGTCTAGAAATGCACTCTTAGCATTACATAAGCTATCAACTTGCAAAAAATGGAAAAGAAAATAAGTATGTAGAACACGATAACTTCAGCTTTCTACCTGCACGTGTACTTTAACAGTGTACTTCTATTTTCACAAACTGAAACATAATTTTTATATCACTGGCAGCAAAGACCTATTTCACATGGGGACAAATGTGTAAAATAGGAAAACATTCATGAATTTGTATTACTTATACAGATGGTCAATGTAAATAAGTGAAATAATGAATTATAGGCAATTATAAAGTATGTTCTAGTTATTACTTCAAGTACATATGGTAATTAAACTATCTGTTCACCAATAAAGATTTTTCCAATAAAGCTGTGACTAATCTATTTTAATAAAAACTTAAGATCAATTTGGAATCAGCCTCAGTCTTTGATGAACTTCCAGTTCTTCGAAACTGTTAGTTCTCATATGTAAGTCCTGGTTCTTATTTATAGTATTAATTTCCGTGGCATTCACTTCATAGATAATTCATAACTCTCCTTCAGCTCTGTGAATCATCTCAATGATTAGAAGATCTAAATTAATCTGACGTTCAACTTGAATGTACTTTTTAATGAAACTCACCTGATCTGCCTTTGCTTTTTCACAGACAAAAGTTTCATAGAACTCAGCAAATTCTGGGGCGTTGTCATTGACATCTAGAACTTTAATATATAGAGGTACTCGACTACTTTGCTTTGGATTATCTGTCACATTCCAAAAAGAAAGAAAAAGCCATTTACATGTTGATTGCCGATTCCCTTTAGACAACATCCACTCAACTTCTTCATTCTCATTCATGCACAGATTCCCCAAGCTACTGTACTACTGGGCATTAAGTATCAGTGTGGTCACAAAAAGTAGAATTTGATTATTTGGTACATCTGGAGTTGGATGCACCTGTTAGAGATATATGGGTGACAAAGCTACTTGTGTTGATATAGTTCAACTGTATAATAAACCTTAAGATAACACAAAACCAAGAAAGGCATTTTAAAGGTAGATTTTCAAGGAAGCAGGCTGATGGGGAGCATATGGACAAAAGGAAGAAGAGGGAAAATGAATGAACCACCAGAAGACCAAAGGATAGTTATTGGTCTTAGTGTTTTAGTTTGAGTGCTGAACGAGAGCAAGATGTCATGCTAAACACTTTGCTATATTATGTTATTTAATGTTCACAAACTTCTGAGATAGACAGAGTTACTGCCCCCATTTTATAGAAGAGGAAACTGAGACATGGAGAAGTTAAGCAATTTATCTGTGTTTACAGAGACAGTAAAGAGAGAAGTCCAGGTTCAAACTTGGATCTGTCTGACTCCAAGCCCAGGCTGAAAGCCCAGGCTTTTCATCTGGAATTAATGATAGAGCGGAATCAGTGTTTGCAGACCTGAGATAAATGAAGTATTTTGGTTGCCTTCTGTGGTAATCTTTTAGCACAGTATGGAAGACAGATTCCTGGTGTAAGAATCAGGAGTTAGAATCTATCACCTCAGCTCTCTTCATTTACTTCACTTGTATGTCTATTGTTTTTTCACTTTGTAAGTATTTAGGGAGCATCTAATACCTAATCTATAGCAGCCTCTATTTGGGATGTTGGGGCACTAGGAAACATAACAAAGATCCTGTTTCCTGCAGCTTTATTGTAATGGGGATGGACAAACCATAAACACATAAATGTATAATGTATCAGATGGTAAATGCTATAGAGAAATTAAGTAGGTAAAAAGGATTGAAAGAAATAGAGCTGTTACTTAGAATGATGACCAAGGACTGCTTCTCTGATGACACATCATTTGCCCAGAGACATGAATGAAGAGAAGATTTAAGCCATGTGAATATTTCCGACTCTTCAGGTCGAGGAATCAGTATATGGAAAGGCCCTGAGGTGAGTGGGAGGTGGTTTTATACAAGCTTTTGGTTTCTGTTATATCAAAGGTTGTTAAGAAGATTAGACAGTAAGATTCTTTAAAATGCCTGAAATTTTACTCACACTATTCTTCGAAAGTTAGAGTAGCTGAATACTAACTTTTAAGAGATAGTCACCAATACTTTCAAATGTGTCATAGAAACATTAAATCTTAAAAACAATTTTTTTAGGCACAAAGCTTAAAATACTTATGAAATGACTGCTTTGGTAAAAAATAAAATTTCGTGGTTGTCGGAAAAATGGCCATTTTCAGTGGGAAAGAATTTTATAATTTTAAAACTTCAAAGATGCTCTGTCTTTGCTATCTACATCAGTCCCTTAATATAAATGAACATGAACTTCAAGATAAATCTTGACATAAGTTCTGAAGAGCAAATTCCTACCTAATTTCTAATGTGCTGTCTTTATCACTATCTAAAAGCAATGCTTCATTTTGCCCGTATTGGTTACTATTCTACCAAATATCCTGTAGTCACTTCAAATCTCATGAGTTATATTGACAGAGAATACAAATGTAATAAACTATTCGATAAGGAATATTTCACACTAGATACCCAAAGTGAGCTAAAAATGTTTAGAACTTTTAAAATTAAACACAAAAACTAAAAAAAAAGTGAGCCATACTTTAGAAGCCTAGTTTTGTTGTTGTTGCTGTTGTTGTTTGGAGTTTGAGTCTCACTCTGTCGCCCAGGCTGGAGTGCAGTGGAGTGATCTCGGCTCACCGCAAGCTCCGCCTCCCAGGTTCACACCGTTCTCCTGCCTCAGCCTCCCAAGTAGCTAGGACTACGGGCACCCGCCACCACGTCCAGCCAACTTTTTTGTATTTTTAGCAGAGACGGGGTTTCACCGCGTTAGCCAGGATGGTCTTGATCTCCTGACCTCATGATCTGCCCCCCTCGGCCTCCCAAAGTGCTGGGATTACAGGCGTGAGCCACCGCGCCTGGCCTAGAAGCCTAGTTTTAAACATTGAAATTCTATTTTAAAGATGGTTTTTCACTTATATTCTTCAGCCCGTACATTGTATTGACCAACTACATTAGTTTTCATTGTGTGTAATCATTTTATTTAAAGCATTCTTTTGGCACTATTGTTCTTTGCCTTCAATTTCATGGGGGCTACCATAAAATTCATTCTAATCATTTTATTGATTACTTGGTGGTTTGTATTAGTCACTTTGGTATACCATGGAACAGTGATAATTTATATCTCTTAATTCTGTAAAGACTTCGAAATAGAAATTCTATAGTAAGCTAGAGAATTGATATCTAAAAAATTTCTAAACAATGCCCACATTTTACAATATACTTGACCACTCTCATCTTTTGCCCCCACACGCAATGTCTAATTGAGAGTCTGTTTTTTTTCAGCTGTTTATATAATGTTCTAATTTATAAGCTTTTTGGAATTAAATCCACCCAGTACCAATTCAATCTCATTTGTGAGATATATTCCCATTTTATTGTTTCCAAACCATAGAACTTTCAGGGTTGCCTCTCCATTTATGTATAAGCCAATGCATATATAGAAGAAGCATTACTGCAAATCACTCCAGGGCTCTTTCCCTCAATATATATCAAGTGGGATTGTCAATACATGGTGACAAGTTATGCTCTGCCAGCCCTTGCTGGGACACTCAGTCTATTAATGGGGGACAGCAGTGGTATTAGGTAGGACTTACTGATTTCTGTTGCTATCACTGTAATGTTGTGCCATAGCAGTGTTTCTCGGTCAAGAAGTTTCGATGTAAAAATTGAACCATTTCCAGAATCAATGTTGAATATTCTGTCCATATCTGTGTGTCGATCTACAGAGTACCTGAAAATGCAGAGTGGAATTAAGAAAGGCTTTTCTTTCTATTTCCTATTCTCACATCATAGAACATCATAACACATCTGGTACACAACATGTCCCAGAGTATCTGTGGAATGAATTTTTTTCCATCTCTAGTGCATATTTGAATATCTACAACTTGACATTAAGTAAAATATTTTGAGAAATTAGTTCTTCACAATGGAGGTCTTAATAGTAAACTCACTAGACAAGTTGCATGACTTTGAGGATCACCATTACATTTTCTTTTCTAATATGTATAAATTTGGATCAAGTTTATATAGTAATTGTTTCATTTTTAACTCAAGTTTTTACAACCTGAGAACTTTAATATGTGTGTGTGTGTTTGTATGCATATGTAGGGTGGTGGTTATTTTTCTACTTTCCATTTAATTTAAAAAATCATCCGTTGAAATAAGCAAAAGACAGCTAGTGTGGTCAAGGTTAGTGAGGCAGAAGAGGGAGATAGGAGATGAGACTGGGGAGAGAGCCAAAGTCTAGACTGCAGAAGGCTGTGGTAAGAAGGTGGAATTTATTCTAAGTGCAATGCGAATCTACCCAAGGGTTTTTTGTTTGTTTGTTTTGAAATGTGGTCTCACTCTCTCACTCTGTCACCAAGGCTGGAGTGCAGTGGCATGATCTTGGTTCACTGCAACCTTGACCTCCCAGGCTTGAGCCATACTCCCACCTTAGCCTCCCGGGTAGCTAGGACCACAGGTGTGTGTTACCATGCCCTAATTTTTTGTATTTTTTGTAGAGACAGGATTTGGCCATTTTGCACGGGCTGGTCTTGAACTCCTGAGCTCAAGTGATCCACCTAACTCGGTCTCCCAGAGTGCTGGGATAACAGTCATGAACCACCATGCCTGGCTACAAAGGGTTTTAAGCAGGTGAGTGCCACAATCTAAATTATGGTTAATAAAGATCACTGGTTGAATTGAGGAGAATGCTTGGACAGTGCTGCCACAAACAGAGAAAAAAGGAGTGAAAAACAGGATTCGGGGAAGATGGGTAAGTTCCATTTTTGCTTTGCTGAGGCTAAGGTGTCTGAGAAAAGTACGGGAAGAGATATTTAGTCTGAAGCTCAAGATCAAGATCTGGACTGATTCCAGATTTCCTATTCAGCTGTCCAAGAAAACAATGTCCAGTGGAGGAAGAAAAGCACTAAAGACAGAATCATTTACATCACTTAAATCAGTGGGAGACCAGAGACACACAGTGGTGCCTGGAACAGACGAGGAACTTGATAAATATTTAAGAAGGAGAGTTTGAATACATTCAAGGAAAACCAAGAGAAGCATTTGGAAACCAAACATTCCAACCCTAATACTGGTGGAAGACTAGTGGATTTTGAGAAATGTTGTCTTATTTATAAATGTATTACTAGTTTTTAGAATAGCTATGTGATATGGTTTGGCTCTGTGTCCCCACCCAAATCTAATCTTGAATTGTAATCCCCATGTGTCAAAGGAGGGGCCTGATGGGAGGTGATTGTATCATGGGGGCAGACTTCTCCCTTGCTGATCTTGTGATAGTGAGTGAATTCTCATGAGAGCTGATGGTTTAAAAGTGTAGTGCTTCCCCTTACCTTTTGCTATGATTACAGGTTTGCTGTGGCCTCCTAGCCATGCTTCCCGTACAGCCTGTAGAACTGTGAATCAATTAAACCTCTTTTCTTCATAAATTACCCAGGCTCAGGTAGTTCTTTATAGCAGTGTGAGAATGAACTAATACAGAACATTGCTACCAGGAAAGTGGGGGACTGCTATAAAGATAGCTGAAAATATGGAAGCAACTTTGGAACTGGGTAACATGCAGAGGTTGAAACAGATTGGAGGGCTCAGAAGAAGAAAGAAAGATGTGGGAAAGTTTGGAACTTCCTAGAGACTTGTTGAAAGGTTTTGACCAAAATGCTGACAATAATATGGGCAATGAAGTCCAGGCTGAGGAGGTCTCAGATGGACATGAGGAACTTATTGGGAACTGGATTAAAGGTCACTCTTGCTTTGCTTTAGCAAGGAGACTGGAGGTGTTTGGCGTCTGCCCTAGAGATCTGTGGAACTTTGAACTCAAGAGGGATGATTTAGGGTATTTGGCAGAAGTTTCTAAGCAGCAAAGCTTTCAAGAATTGATCTGGCTGTTTCTTAAAGTGTATGCTCATGCATGAACAAAAAGATGACGTGAAACTGGAACTTATATTTAAAACGGTGACCATGTGGTAGAAAAGAAAGATCCATTTTCTGGGGAGGAATTCAAGCCTGCTGCAGAAATTTCCATAACTAAAGAGGAGCCGAATGTTAATAGCCAGGACAAGGGGGAAATGTCTCCAGGGCATTTCGGGGACCTTGATCGCAGCCCCTTCCCTCACAGGCCCAGAGGCATAGGAGGAAAAAAAATGGTTTCATGGGCAAGGCCTAGGGCCTAGCTGCTCTGTGCAGCCTTGGGACATGGCATCCTGTGTTCCAGCCACTTCAGCCCCAGCTGTGGCTAAAAGGGGCCAAGGTACAGCTCAGGCTGTGGCTTCAGAGGGTGCAAGTCCCAAGCCTTGGTGGCATCTACATGGTGTTGGGCCTGAAGGTGTGCAGAAAGCAAGAAGTTGAGGTTTGGGAACCTCCACCTAGATTTCAGAGGATTTATGGAAATGCCTGGATGTCCAGGCAGAAGTCTGCTGCAGTGGTGGAGACCTCATGGAGAACCTCTACTGGAGCATTGTGGAGGGAAAATGAGGGGTTGGAGCCCCCAAACAGAATCCTCACTGGGACACTGCTTAGTGGAGCTGTGAGAAGGGGCCACTCTCTTCCAGACCCCAGAATGGTGGATCCACCAAAAGCTTGCACCGTGAGCCTGGGAAAGCTGCAGGCACTCAATGCCAGCCCATGAAAGCAGCCTTGGGGGCTGTATCTTGCAGAGCCACAGGAATGGAGCTGCCCAAGGCCATGGGAGCACACCCCTTTATCAGTGTGCCCTAGAGGTGAGACATGGAGTCAAAGGAGATTATTTTGGAGCCTTAGAATTTAACGATGGCCCTGCTGGATTTCAGTCTTGCATGGGGCCTGTAGCCACTTGGTTTTGGCCGATGTCTCCCTTTTTGAGTGGGAACATTTACCTAATACCTGTAACCCCATTGTATGGAAGTAACTAACGTGTTTTTTATTTTACAGGCTCATAGGCTGAAAGGATCTGTCTTGTCTCAGATGAGACTTTGGACTTGGACTTTTGAGTTAATGCTGGGATGAGTTAAGACTTTGGGGGACTGTTGGGAATGCATGATTGGTTTTGAAATGTGAAAAGGACATGAGATTTGGGAGGGGCCAGGGGAAGAATGATATGATTTGACTCTGTGTTCTCACCCAGATCTGATCTCAAATTGTAATCCCCATGTGTTGGAGGAGGGACTTGGTGGGAGGTGACTGAATCATGGGGCAGACTTCCCCCTTGCTGTTCTTGTGATAGTGAGTGAGTTCTCATGAGATCTGATGGTTCAAAAGTGTGTGGCACTTTCCCCTTCCTTTCCCTCTTCCTCTTCTGCTATGATTGTAAGTTTCCTGAGGCCTCTTGGCCATGCTTCCTGTACAGCCTGTGGAAATGGGAGTCAATTAAACCTTTTCATAAATTACCAAGTTTCAGGTAGTTCTTTATAGCAGTGTAAAAATGGACTAATACACTATGTTTATGAGCAGGGTGGGGGTGGGGTATTACAGAGAAAACTGAAGAAAGTTGATCTGTTAAGGCCATTAGAAAAAAAATTGCCCATTTCAGCTGGATTTTTAAAACTTTATGAGGTTTAAAAACATTGCCTAAGAAATTCAATTTAAGTAAATGACCTAGTGAGGCAGACATATGTGGAATCATTATGAGTGCTCTAAGAAAAATAAACCCTTGTTACTAATTTGCCATAGTATACTGTATCCAAGATTCTACTTGAATATGTTATTTTGGTTTAAAACACAAGTAGTGAATTATAGTGAACAATATATTTTATCTTCATAAAATTTATTTTTATTATCTAGTGAGTGTCTAAATGAAATAGATATTCAATTATTGTAGGCCATTTAAACCTGATTTTAAAGAGAATTAATGAAGTTCACAATGGGTGTAATATTCAGTTGAATTGGAATTTCAGTTTCAATGGATATAAACTTATGTTTTTATTATCAAAAGGGTTGAAACAAATGAAACAGCTATTATTTTGCTATTTATGTCATGAATCAATATTT
>NW_012102232.1:637014-639894 GCF_000951045.1 Mandrillus leucophaeus | reverse complement strand
TTGGGGGCTGTATCTTGCAGAGCCACAGGAATGGAGCTGCCCAAGGCCATGGGAGCACACCCCTTTATCAGTGTGCCCTAGAGGTGAGACATGGAGTCAAAGGAGATTATTTTGGAGCCTTAGAATTTAACGATGGCCCTGCTGGATTTCAGTCTTGCATGGGGCCTGTAGCCACTTGGTTTTGGCCGATGTCTCCCTTTTTGAGTGGGAACATTTACCTAATACCTGTAACCCCATTGTATGGAAGTAACTAACGTGTTTTTTATTTTACAGGCTCATAGGCTGAAAGGATCTGTCTTGTCTCAGATGAGACTTTGGACTTGGACTTTTGAGTTAATGCTGGGATGAGTTAAGACTTTGGGGGACTGTTGGGAATGCATGATTGGTTTTGAAATGTGAAAAGGACATGAGATTTGGGAGGGGCCAGGGGAAGAATGATATGATTTGACTCTGTGTTCTCACCCAGATCTGATCTCAAATTGTAATCCCCATGTGTTGGAGGAGGGACTTGGTGGGAGGTGACTGAATCATGGGGCAGACTTCCCCCTTGCTGTTCTTGTGATAGTGAGTGAGTTCTCATGAGATCTGATGGTTCAAAAGTGTGTGGCACTTTCCCCTTCCTTTCCCTCTTCCTCTTCTGCTATGATTGTAAGTTTCCTGAGGCCTCTTGGCCATGCTTCCTGTACAGCCTGTGGAAATGGGAGTCAATTAAACCTTTTCATAAATTACCAAGTTTCAGGTAGTTCTTTATAGCAGTGTAAAAATGGACTAATACACTATGTTTATGAGCAGGGTGGGGGTGGGGTATTACAGAGAAAACTGAAGAAAGTTGATCTGTTAAGGCCATTAGAAAAAAAATTGCCCATTTCAGCTGGATTTTTAAAACTTTATGAGGTTTAAAAACATTGCCTAAGAAATTCAATTTAAGTAAATGACCTAGTGAGGCAGACATATGTGGAATCATTATGAGTGCTCTAAGAAAAATAAACCCTTGTTACTAATTTGCCATAGTATACTGTATCCAAGATTCTACTTGAATATGTTATTTTGGTTTAAAACACAAGTAGTGAATTATAGTGAACAATATATTTTATCTTCATAAAATTTATTTTTATTATCTAGTGAGTGTCTAAATGAAATAGATATTCAATTATTGTAGGCCATTTAAACCTGATTTTAAAGAGAATTAATGAAGTTCACAATGGGTGTAATATTCAGTTGAATTGGAATTTCAGTTTCAATGGATATAAACTTATGTTTTTATTATCAAAAGGGTTGAAACAAATGAAACAGCTATTATTTTGCTATTTATGTCATGAATCAATATTTGTTAAGAATTTAGGCAACAGTATTGTACTTACTTGATCACGTCTTATTTTAAATTTGAGAATGACAGATATTTATAGCACATAGTTAATTACAAAAAGGAAACCTCAATATTCATAGACTTTGTAAGAAATTTTATAATTATCTATATACATTTTTTTTCTCATGGAAAATGCTAAGCTTAAGATGTGCTGCTTCTGTAAGCTGTTACAATTACATACAGCAATAATCTTGTTTTGTTCTTTTCCCCCTGCTATAGTTTTAAATTTTACAAGTAATTATATTTTCCTATCAAGCCTTGACATAAAGGGTAAGAGGCGAGAATTTTTAGTTGAAGGCAGCTTTCAATTTGAAAGAGAAAGTAACTATTTAGGAAATACCAAAATTGTATTTTTTCTTTGTGTTGGGACATTTAAAAATTAATAGAAAATCTAAAATGCCCACATCATTTGGGAAAGATGCTTGTACACAAGCCTTGCTTGTTTGTTGTTTTTTCCTTCCAAGGTAATTTAAATTTATATCAAGGATATTTATTGTCCAATCACATTAATTGTAATTATCACTGATAAGAAACAAGATAATCAATCCCATCATGATTATAGCAGTTCCTTCTGTTAGGTAGCTCTTTTTTTTTTTTTTTTCTAGGACTTAATTGTATTCTGTGATTAAATAATTTGTCTTCTAATGTATCCTCAAGTCAGGAAGATTTGTGGTTCTTCCTGGAAAGGATGTATGTTTGCATAAATTTTTCATAATTTGTATGTATAGTGACATATCATAAGATTATTTCACAGAAACCAAAGGGAATTTGAGATGAAGTTATTAGAAGAAAATAATTTTATGTGATTAAAGAATTAAAGATTTGTACCTGCATAATGATAAATTAGTGCTCTGGGGAAGAATTCTCTAGTGTTAATTTTGCACCTACCATATTGTCTAGCACTTAGTTGTTCAACGTTTATATTTTGAATAATCAAAAATTATGTATGAATGTATTTTTCTAATATAAGAATGAATTTTATCCTATAAAAGGACACTGGAATACCATTTATATACCAATATATCTATAAGTATTTCTAGTCTCAAATGTATATGTATCAAATCCATATGTACCAAGGAAAGGCTGGCAGCAAAAAGCTTAAAAATTAGCTGACAGCCAACATAATCTGACAAGTTAACTACTTTCTTTCATAAAACAGAAAATAATGCAGTGGGTAAAAATGGTATTTGGTATAAAAAGTAATATAGATATGGAAATATTGCCTGAATTCACAGAACATTCTCGCTTTTAATTAAAAAAATGTTGATCTATATCAAGGAGATAACCAAAGCTCATATTTGTAAACTTCTAGCATTAACACTTTCAAATTGAATTTGATACTTACTTGCTAAGATTTTTTTCCTTATGCAGTTACAATAAACTCCAAGAGAGTAGTTGTGAAAATACTTACACATGCATTAGTGAAAACTATATTAGTGAAAGCTGTATTAGTGAAAACCACATTCATTTTCCTTATTAACAATATTAAATGTATGTGGAGAAACACTTGATCC
>NW_012102232.1:634337-636964 GCF_000951045.1 Mandrillus leucophaeus | reverse complement strand
TTATATACCAATATATCTATAAGTATTTCTAGTCTCAAATGTATATGTATCAAATCCATATGTACCAAGGAAAGGCTGGCAGCAAAAAGCTTAAAAATTAGCTGACAGCCAACATAATCTGACAAGTTAACTACTTTCTTTCATAAAACAGAAAATAATGCAGTGGGTAAAAATGGTATTTGGTATAAAAAGTAATATAGATATGGAAATATTGCCTGAATTCACAGAACATTCTCGCTTTTAATTAAAAAAATGTTGATCTATATCAAGGAGATAACCAAAGCTCATATTTGTAAACTTCTAGCATTAACACTTTCAAATTGAATTTGATACTTACTTGCTAAGATTTTTTTCCTTATGCAGTTACAATAAACTCCAAGAGAGTAGTTGTGAAAATACTTACACATGCATTAGTGAAAACTATATTAGTGAAAGCTGTATTAGTGAAAACCACATTCATTTTCCTTATTAACAATATTAAATGTATGTGGAGAAACACTTGATCCATGGAGCTCACATGGTTGACCATAGCCCAATTCAAAGTGTCTCCAGTAGGATGATAAAACAAGAGTTTATGTGCCCAGTGATTTAAAATTGTTCCCTGAAAGTAAGCCAGGAATTTTTGTGTTTGAGATGTAGGGCTTGTCATAAGGTTTTATTTGAACAAAGGGCTCAACTGGGAAAAGTTGGAAAATGACTGCTGCCTTAGAGCCCCAAATTCTTTTATCTGCAATAATATTCTTCATGTAGCAGCTAGTGTTACCCTTTTAAAATGGAGTTTTAGATTAGTTAACTCTTATACTCAAAGGTTTCCAGTGGCTTCTCATCTCAATCAGAACAAAATCCAGTCTTTACCATGAACTACAAAGCCCTACAGGACCTGCCACACTCCTCGTCAGCTATCAAACCTCTTTGAGGCCTCATATCTGACCTCCCCTCCCTCACTCACTCTCTTCCAGCTGCGGAGGCCTCCTCGCTGCTCTTTCAACTGTCAAGCAAGCTCTGGTATCAGACTTACCCTTGCTTTTCTCTCTTCTTGGAATGTTCTCCCCCCAGCATCAACATAGTTCGCCCTTTAATTTCTTCTTGGAATGTTCTCCCCTCAGCATCAACATGGTTCGCCCTTTAATTTCATTCAAATCTTTACTAAATGGTCCCCTACCAAGAATGCCAAACCTGACCCCATTATCTAAAATAGTACTCCAGGTGCTCTTTATTTCCTTATTCTGCCTTATTTTCCTGCTTAAAATTTACTTTTGCCTGACGTATTACATATTTATTGTTTGTCTATTTCTGCTTGCCCCAATTAGAATGTAAGCTTCATGGGATCAGGGCTGTATTCCCTAGTGCCTAGAGTACCTGGCACTTGGCTGGCACCTTGACCAGAATCTATTTGTGAACTCACTGGCGAGAGTTTCTCTAGTTTTTCAGTCTGCTTACTTTGTTTATGGGGAATAATTGACACAATGCTATTCTGGTCTAGCACTTTTCTTGAACTCCTGACCTCAAGTGATCTGCCCACCTTTGCCTCCCGAAGTGCTGGGATTACAGGCGTGAGCCGCCGCGCCCAGCTAGTACTTTTCTCATTTAGTCAACTAAGCTACTGGCTGAAGGCTGGAGGTTGGTTGACTCCAGCATTTTTCTGTTAAGATCCGAGAATACTGAAGCATCGGTGGTCCCAAAGAGCAATAAGGCCTTATTGTAACATGATTTACAACTAAGGTGTAAGGAAAGCATAGGGAAAACAGAACTAGTTTACATAGCATACATTTGGACTCTGTTGTACTAATTTCCCTAGGATTTCACGGACGTATATTATGAAACAATTGTTGTTTTTATCTACATCTACAAAAGGAAAAATGCATCTGAATGGAGGATAATTCTGTCTTTTAGGTGTTACATGATAGGTTTTTCTACACTTGAAAAACAGGCTCTCAATCCCAGTGCTTGATTTGTTAAAAATCATACTTTTTCTTTGCTACTCTTTGACAAATCTTAAACTTAAAAAAATCTCAAACCTTGAAAAATAATCCCAGGTTATTCAGCCACATCACCTTATACTACTTCTATTTAAGCAGTAAACTCCTTATAGCTTGCTTTCCTTCCCAAATTTGTGTTCTTTTAAGGTTTATACAGTTAGCCCCGTGTATCCACAGGTTCTGCAACTGTGGATTCAACCAACTGGAAATCAAAAATGTTTGGAAAAAACAAAAAGCAAACAATAAAAAATAGTACAAATAAAAACATCAAGATAACAACTATTTACATAGTATTTACATTTAATTGGTACTCTAAGTAATCTAGAAATGACTTAAAGCATAGGGAAGGATGAGTTTCGGTTGTTTGCAAATCTGTGTCATTTTATATAAGGAACTTCCGGATTTGTGAATTTTAATATGGGGGTGGTCCTGGCACCAATCCCCCAGGGATAACAAGGGACTACTGTATTTCTGCCAAAATAATATTTATGCAGTGAGCAAAGAGAGTTAAAGGTGCTGTTTAGAATAGTTTTTTCAGGAAAACGTAATTGTCTAATTGGAACAAAAGGGATTCATCTTTTCTAAAGTGCAGGCAGATATTTGAATATAAATTGACTGAAGCTTATGAAACAGACACATCGCAGAAGC
>NW_012102232.1:631821-633047 GCF_000951045.1 Mandrillus leucophaeus | reverse complement strand
ATGGTATCCTGAAAAGGGCATTGGGCTAATTATTTGCCAAAGAAAATAATGATCATTGTTGTCAAGGGTCTTTAGGAAAAGTAGCTCTGCTTTTGGAGACATGGTGAACCCAAATGCTTATTGCTGACTTTTAGTTTTTGATGATAATATGACAAGGCTCACTAGAAACACAATTAATCAAGACGTTAGTGAATGTGATTTAGTCGTCTAGGCAAAATTTCAGTTCGAATCTGATAAGGCACCAAGAAAATTAAAAAGGTTAATGCACACTAATGGGCTTCCTAATTATATTACAGTTTAAAACATTAGTCTGAGTGTCACTTAAACATGTTTTATTGTGTTTTCAGATATTAAGACACGTAATCCTAAGCTTGGGAGGCAAAAAGTCTCTGTTATTTACATCCACCGATGCTTATATTTACCAGAAAAGTAATAGTATGCTAAAGGAGAGAGAAAATATTACACCATACATGATAAAAGTGAAATCATAAAAAGTTAACCAAAATTAATATTTTTAGTCTCGAAGCATACCATTCATTGGTTTTTAATTTTTGCCATATTTTTGTATACTACTCTGTGGTGCTAGACAATTTGGGGGATAAAATAATGAATCAGTACTTTGGAAAAAAATAGAAATCAGAAAAGATTTATTGTTGTGTTCCAAAAAGTAGCTAAAGAGGTCACAGGAAATTTATGGTATTTAATTTAAATTTGTTATGGTATTTAATTTAAACTTGTGATCTTTATATATCCTCTTTCTGTGATGCAAGTCATCTTGATCACTGCTTGCTGTACTCTTTTCCTTCACAGCATGCATCACAATTTGTAGTAATGTATTTGTTTGTTTGTTTACTTGGCTCCTCCTCTCTTTCACCCAGACTGGAAGTACCATGAGGGCAGAGAACATTTGTAGTATGTACCAGTGCACCTCCAGCAGCTAGAGCAGTGTCTGGCACTGTTTATTTACTGTTCATTTAAAGTATTTACTTAATGTATTTTTATGAATATCATTTGTTTATATTACTTATTTACTTAGCAGGTTCCTAATAAAAATTCATTGGATGTATAGAATTAACATGAATGCATATCATTTTAGGTTCCTGAAAGCCAACCCAGGAGATCTCATTGTCATTAGAATTGACTTTCTTTCTTCCTTTCCTTTCTTTCTTTTTTTTTTTTTTTTGAAACGGAGTCTTGCTCTGTCGCCCAGGCTGGAGTGCAGTGGC
>NW_012102232.1:618683-630893 GCF_000951045.1 Mandrillus leucophaeus | reverse complement strand
CTGGGATTACAGGCACCTGCCACCACGCCTGGCTAATTTTTGTATTTTTAACAGAGATGGGTTTTGCCATGTTGGTCTCAAACTCCAGAACTCAAGAGATCCTCCTGCCTCGGCCTCTGAAAGTGCTGGGATGACAGGCGGGAGCCACCATGCCTGGCCAGAATTGGCATTTTTTCTGAAAATAATAAGTCAAATAAAAATCTAAAGGAATGTTTATGTGAGACATAATTGCCCCTGGTAATTTAGGAACTGGAGAAAGCTAAATGGGTTCACTTTGTATGGTGTTTAAGAAGCGGCATTACCTTTTTGATAGTTATAATCCCTTCCTGGGTTTCCTGGTCAGTGATGACATCAAACATATCCAGCCCCTCACCGTCTGTGATGCTGTACTCAATTTCAGCATTTTCTCCCACATCAGCGTCGCTGGCTTTGATTCTGCCAATTGGTGTACCCGGTGGAGAAGATTCAGGAGTTTTAAACTGGTATGTACCTATTAATCACCAGACAGATATAAGTCAAACATACACTAACCACAGTCTATTATCATAAAAACAAAACCTATTCTCTAACAGTTCTTTAAGACACTACCATCAGGTAGATTTGTGCTTTCCTCAAAATAACTAATGGTGGCCTGTTCTTCTTATGTCTACTTTCATGGTTGTTAAGAATGTTTCTTCTATTTCATGACCTGTCTCCTTGCAAATGGAGAACACTTTTCTTGTCCTGTAAACAGGCTCCAAAGTTTACGGTGTGATTGTGAGAACAGCTGAACTGCTACAGGAGGCACAGAAGGCTTCAAAGCCCTTTGTTAACTTAATCTAACAGAGTAGAGAAGAATTTAATCTGAACTGCGACTTTAAGTTAATTACCAGGTATTCTTTAAAAGAGTTCTTTCTACCATTGCTAATAATAGCTGGAGGTGGAAAGAAATTATAGCAAGTTGGAAGCTGTATCCAAGTAGATATTCTTTAACTCATACATGGAGCTGGACCTAGCGGCAGAGTTAGAGATATAGGTAAATACATTAAGTGATAAAACTCCTAATTTTTTTCTTTTGACTCCTAAATTTTATTATTTTATGCATAGGTTTCTCCCACACTTATATTTGTATTACTAATTTGAAATCCATTTTTCCTATACAGAAACTTTTTTTTTAAAATATGCTCCTGTTGCAAACTTAGTTTAGAGAGACTACATATGAATTACAGTTTAGATTGGCCAGACCATGATGTACTTAGCATCAAAAATATAAAATAGTAAAACCAAAGCTTATTCTACCCTTTTCCATTACATTTTGTCAACCATTCATACAAATGATTTGAAAAGAATTTAAACACTCTATGGCACTACTAAAATGTAGGCATTCAATAATAGTAATCCCCTAAGTAATGAGTTCATACTTGGTAAAATGATAAAGCAGGTTAACTCAAGTATGCAACTCAAAAAGAGCTTTTTTTTTTTTTTTTTTTTTTTTGGACAGGGTTTCCTCCTGTTGCTCAGGCTGGAGTACAGTGGCATGATCATGCTTACTGCAGCCTCAAACTTCTGGGCTCAAGCAATCCTCCCACCTCAGCTTTCTGAGTAGCTGGGACTACAGGTGCACACCATCATGTCTGGCTAATTTCTTTTTACTTGTTGTAGACACAGGGTCTCACTATGTTGCCTTGGCTGGTCTTGAACTCTTGGCCTCATGCAGTCTTCCTCCCTCAGCCTCCCAAAGCTCTGGGATTACAGGAATGAGTTGGTGCACCCCAGGTTAAGTATTTCTCTAGTGTTTTCAACTTCCATTTTTAGGGCCTCCTGCCCCTTTCTATCTTCTCCCCTCCCTTGCCTTGGCATATTGCTCAATAACAAGTCACAGGCTATCTAAGCAGAGCAGAGTGAGTTACAAATTCCTGTGGTACCAGGGTGCAGGGGAATCCTTTTGTTATTCTTCCCCAGGGAATCTCCATGTTAAAAAGGAGGTTTTGGGCAAACTGGTGGTGATCCTAATAGTTTTCATTTCAAGCCTGTGTAAAGGAAATGGTAGGCCTCACAGAACCTTTCTTCAACTTGTTATATCAGATATTCTTTAATTAGCTCTGATCTTTTTGCATTTAGCTAACTCTGATTAAAAACTTGAAAAAATAAAGAAAATAAAACTACTTCCTGTTGATTCATGTATATCTCTATTCTAAAGGAAGCCCATATTAGCTGATTCGTTTTTTTAAAAATGCCATGATAGAATGAGTGGGTTTTCTATTTAATAATTAAGATAGCTTTTGTAGGACATCATGGTCCCAAAGGGATTTTGTTCCTGGAAGAAAAGTTACGTTAAAACCAGTTCCCTCTTGGGTAGCTTTTTGTGAGAATTTTTAGCATACTTCTGATACCAAGGTGGTATTCATGGATGTTGTTTTTCCTTCTTCTTCCTTCTTATCTAATCACAAGAGTTAATGATTTTGGAGACGACTTTCGGTATCTCAACTAACCATAATGTAGAAAACGATTTATGATTACAAATGAATTAAGTACCTAGTTACTTCCACAGTTGTATTTTTAGAAACAGTAAAATGATAAATCCTCCCCTTACAAAGCTTTGTGAGGATTTAAAAGAGATTACATGCCTGATTAAATTCACAAAACATAAAGTCAAATTTTTCCTAACAAATTGCAGCATGCTTGTATACATATGTTCTGCATGAGCAGATTTATGTCTGTGGTAGTTTTCTTAATAAGGAAAAATGAAACAATGATGTTGCCTTTACAACAACAGCAGAAATCACTCAGCTAATTACCAATACAGGAACATAAATGTTCACATTTCCTGAGCGTTGCCATGTTGTCAACTCATTTTTTAATAAAAGTACCAGTTCTTCTTAAGTCCACTAACTTTGACAATAATGATGACAATGGAAAATAAAAACTCTTAATGTTCAAGTTTTATAAAAGCACATTGAAGAAACTCATTCGACCAAATGTTCCTACTCTGGGGGAATCGGGGAGGGTTGTCGTTGACATCAGTCAGTGTGATGTTCACAGTGGTGGTCCCAGATAATCCTCCCATTTGGCCGCCCATATCCTTGGCTTGAATCACCACTTGGTACTGCTCCCTGTTTTCTCGATCCATGTTGAGCAAAGCTGTCTTGATGATACCTGTGGATGTGAAATTTAAGAGTGCAAAGGGATGCATTAAGAATACTTTATGGAATCATTTATTTATGCAAACAAACATAAACTGTCACCTATAATATGCAGAATGCTATGCAGATGTCATGATGATATAAAAATAAGTACATACAGCCTTTATACTGAAGGATATTACAATCACACAGGGGAGATAGGTACATTAAAAGAAGGCTGTAATACAAGGAGAATAAAAATAAGTACAAGTCAGATTCTGCAATAGCATAGACTATTAAGGGTTATAAGACACTCAATATTATAATTACATTATGGATGTATAAATATTAAGTGTTATAAGATGACACAGCAAAATCTAAAATGACTTGTGGTATAAAGGTGTACTACAATAGCTGCTTGATAAAAGACATTTAGGTGAATTATGAGGAAATTGTTAGGAAAGTCACATACTTGAACGACTCTTGAGTTTCCCATTATGAATTAACTAATTACCCCTCAGATACACTTACCATAATGAATGCTCTGAGGATTTTCTAAATTGTAAAACTATGGTCTTTAGAAAATAGAACATCAATTCTCTCATAATGATCATCTTGTATGATTCTAGAGAATTTTGGAATTAAGGTTCAAGGTCTTTCAGCCTTTTAGAATTCCTAAAGCTGACCGTGAACTTTAGTTCAACTGGCCCCAATGGCAACCAAAATTTTTAAGTTAGGTTAAATTTATCTCTGTTGTTAGTTCGTTATAAAATAGTTAAAGAACTTCTAAAAGTTTGCCCAGTTTCTATGTAATGTTTATGCTTAAATTAACTTTCAAATTTCACTGGAGAAGCCTTTATAACCTTCTGCAGAAACACATTCTAGTGCTTAACAACTAATGAAGCGAAAATATCTTTTTTAAAATTTTTAACAAGAATACTTCAGATAACAGATCAATTTTATTCCTATAGTCTGGGCTTCAGTGAAAGTACAGCTGCTTTCTGTTCTCCAAATAATAGTACTTCTCTATTTAAATACAGGAGATCACCTTAGCCTTTTGTCCTTTAAGCTGAATAATTCTAATTTTTCATCCTCATTGTTTTTCAACTCAACATTTTCTTTCTCCTTGGGATTCTTTCCAAGTTCATTGCACCACTTAACACAGAGATTTCCAACTGGATGTGGGAACCTAGGGAGGTTTTGATTTCTACCAAGAATAATGGATGTTTAAAAAATGTATAAAAGGAAATTGACTCATTATGATAAAAATATGCATAGAATTTACTATACAATACAAATGATATTTGCTAAAAACAGATCATTATAAGATAGGTTGCTACTTTGTGGAGAAAATACAGGAAACAGAAAACTGAGATGTTGAAAAGAGGATTCCAGATGGCATTTCACTTTGATTAGGACTCCATCAGTTAGGATGGGCTAGACAATGATGTGATAACAAACAATGCAAAATCTGAGTGGCTTCACACAACTAAAGATTATTTTTCGCTCAGGCTCTGAGTAGGTAAGCAGGTAGCTTGGTTCACCATACCACTCAGACATTCAGGCTACAGACTACATCTCAACATTGGTTTCCATGATAACTGTGGCAAGGGACAGGAATGTGGCAGATCGTGTACCAGCTTTGAAAATTTTACTAAGAAGTGACTTGTATCATTATCACATTTATTCAACCAAATAAATCACATGGCTACATCTAGTTTCAGAGCAGAATAGAGAGACACAATCCTACTAAATAATTAGAAAAAGAAGATTCCGAGTATTTGTAAACAGGCCAATAGCTATCAAAAAGGGGTTGACCTTTTAGCTTCGCCCCAAACTGGAAGAAAACTAAGGCAATACATAATTTTTCTCAATCTACTCCATAGAAAGGGTGGGTGAAAGATTCATTGCCAGACTTTTTGATTACAAGGATTCAGATGTCATGTTTACAAATATATCATTAGTATTTGGTGGATGTATGCAAGAAAATCCAATCACACTGATTATTTTTATTAAAAAATACGCTAGCTCAGCTGAGCATGTCAATTAAAATTACAGATTATAAAAAGGAAGATCAAAAAGTCTAACCTGTTTCTGATTCAACTGAAAAATAGGGCTGTCCCTGTAGAATACTATAGACAACTTTAGCACTGTTCCCATAAGTTGGATCATCCGCGTCTGTTGCAGTGACTTGGACAACAAATGTACCTGTAATAACAGAAACATAAACTGAAAACACATCGAGAGTTCATGTCAATCTTTGACACACACCAAAACCAGCACGATCTTAATTTTGTATGGGAATATCATGCTGAGGAAGTCGAAAACTTTGGTAGGATGCTGGGTGAAAAAGGATTGGCTTCTTTACTGTAAAGAAATACAATCAACATTTAGAAATATTGTTAAGGATTAGGTTACAGAGAAGCATGGAAATGATCATGACTTGGGGTGGAACTGATTCCAACCCATCTCCAATGGCGGGATTTGACTAGACTCTTGCTTTAGTGATTCTTTTGAGTTCTCCTGGACAAAGTCAATCAGCATCTTGCTTCCTTTGTCCACAGGAATTAGTTTAGGAATTGTTCAATCAGGGGCCACTCATGATTTTGCTGGAAATTCTGTCACAGATACTCTTTTTCTTGGACTGTAATGTGCTGATATACATTTGCAGCAGCTATTTTGTGATCTTGGAAATGCCAGCCTGAGGACAAAGCTGGATAGAATAGAAAATTACAGAAAAACAGCTAGAATTCAGATCAAATCCTGTCCAAAGCCCACTTTACTTTTTGACTTAAGTAATGTGACCAATAAATACTTATTTGTTGTTGTTTAAACTAGTTTGAGTTGGATTTCCAGTTACTTACCAATAAAAGCATCCTAAATGATAAATCTGACAATTCTAAACAGTTAAAAGGCCCTGAACCTTAAAGACTGTAGTTATGGATTACATAAAGAATCAATGAATTGGAACAGCAGAGCACAAACATCTGGAATCTGTAATTCCAAAAGGTTATTATAATTAAATATACAAAGAACACTATTACATTTCAGATCAGCATTCTTATTTTAGTGACCACAGTTGCCTAATAATCTTCAAAGTATTCCTAACCCCCTGAAATTCCACATAAATTTTTATGTGTATGCCTACATGTCTATTTCACTGAGGAGAAATTCCATAGATTTTATATGATTCTCAAAGGACTCTGTGACTTCCCGAAAGGATGAGAGTCTCTAATTAAGATCACTTAATGGCTGTTTTTTTGTTATTTATCAGATAACCAGTAAGCATACTGCTGGAGTTCCCCTTTCCATGAAAGAGGTAGGGAAGTTACATCCGGGGAATATTAGGAATTCTACATTGCTTTTGTAATATCTAGCCAATTTCCCTTATTGAAGAAATAGATTGTAGTGTGTTAGGATTGGATGCTCTGAATGTATAGTGCTGATGCACAAAACAGAGCACCCACCCTTGTAATTTGGCAAGGGAGGTGGGGAATCTGAGAACATCTTATGATTTTAAGGTGAAAGTCAAGTCAACAAACATTCAAGTTCTTATTTAACATTAACACAAAATTTGATTGCTTTTAGAATATGATATCTGACATTTTAAATGTCTATTCATTGCCAGATATTGTACTAGGGGCTCTGCACCTGTTTTCTCATCTAATCCTCATGATAGCCCTTAGGAGTTGACATTTATTATTTATTTTTTCAAGATACAGAACTGGAGGATCAGAGAAATCAAATAACTTGCCCAAGGCTACACTGCTGGTTCTTAGTGGAGATAGTTTCAAATGCAGTTCTGTTTGATACTAAAGTCCATTTTTGTTCCCATGCTGTTGTCCCACTGCCTTTATGGAATTTCTTGAAGATGCCTTTCTATAGTCACAATAATGAGATGTCAATTAAGGATGATGAATATCAACATAACTGTGTCTGTGTGCAAACTGAAAAAAGCCTTTTTATTTTTCTCAAGACATATTACTGTCAACTACCCCTAAATGTTCATAATACAAATTTAATTCTATAATGGCTTCGAAAGTGAATGGCACCCCCTAGAATTGTGCAGTGCAATACCTGCATATCTGGTTACAGTTGCCCTGAGTAGTGCTGATGAAGAGACTATTCTTCATGAATTCTTCTGCCTTTTACCACATAGAGGAGAAACTTTTCCTAACAAATTTAAAGAATGCCATTCTATTGCTGTTATAACCAGTGAAAAAGAAGAAGAAGAAAAAAAAATCCAATCATCTCCCTCTTTGCTTTGTGAGGCTTGCAATTTTTGTAACAAAACAAAGTGGCTTTAAATAATGAGAGAAGCAATTTCTTCATAAGAAAAATGTAGATGTTTTACAATGATTTCCATGGATTGGTTATTTTCTATGTCTTGGGTCTGTGAACTACAATGTCTCTGATATCTAACTGACAGAATCATAATAAAGTTATTATGTAATTTCAGCCCTTTTGAATTTGACAGAGTGAAAATAAAAATAACGCTTTATATAAGTAGTTTAAAATTTGTCACTGTCTCCCATGAAGTATTTCAATGTGGCTAAGAGTGATGTCAGTAGAATTCTTTTTCTTAATTTAAATCCTATTTACGTCTCTCTATTTAAACAAATTAAATCCACCATTTGAAACAAGTAGTAGAATTGTGTATAAAATATTAATTCACTGTATGTATGTTATGAAAGTCTTTTCAGTTCCACCATGTAGCAAAGGATCCACTCCCTAGACATAACGTGTCTATTATTTATGGATTAAAAAAATGTTCTCTGAATTTCCTTCCCAAATATAGAGTTACTAGTTACTTAAATCAATTATCACTACTTTTTAGACTGGATTGTAAATTTAAGTTTTTATTTTCTATTTGGGAGATTGTTACTTGGACCCTAACACCCATGCAGGCTAAGAGAAGTGGAGAAGGTTGCTGTCTTTCAGCCCAAGAAAGAGAATGGGCATTCAGGGGTGGGAGAGAAAGGAGATGGTCTCTCTTTCGACCTCCCACTCCCACCCTGCCACTTTTCAGACCCTCTTTAGAGGAAATGTGGTTGTAAAAATAATAGCAAAATGAGACTAGAGTAATATTAGGAAACATATGCACACATGGATTGAAGAAGTTAGCATCTAAATTCATGCAGTTCCGTACTTTGAGCTCATGGGATTCCTTACTCAGTGGATGCACCAGGGGAGAGCCAGTTTTTGGCTGAAGTCACGTCTCACTCACCGACATCAGACATTTCGGGGACAGTGGCTGTGTAAACCTCCTTGGTGAATATTGGTTCATTGTCGTTGATGTCATGGATCTTGATGATGAATTCAGACTCGGGCTCCACGGGTCTCCCTGTCCTTCTGTTTATAGCTTGAGCTCGAAGGATGTAAACAGGTTTTTCTTCCCTGTCCAGCCTCTTGGTGGCCTGTATGTCGCCTGTGTTTTCATTAATAATGAAGAGATCTCCTGCTCCATCTCCTGAAAGGATATATTTAAGTGATCCATCTCCTCTATCCTGGTCTGAATGTAACTAGTGTAGAAAAAAAAAATTAAAGAAAGTAAAAGTCAAGCATGTGGTTCTAAACTGTTTTTGTCTTTTCGGTGCATGCTATGTTAACTTTTATTCAATCCTTTCTAAGGTGTACAGGTTTTTTTGTTTTGTTTTGTTTTGTTTTTACTATTTACATAACCTCTCAATGGTAAATACCATGCATTAATGCACATGTTTCTTTATAATCGTAGAATTTTTCAGATCTGGAACAGAGTTTGGGAGAAAATTTAGTAATCTTTATTTTGAAGAAGGGAAAACAAAAGGCAAGAGCAATAGCAAGGTGGCCAAGGACATATTAGGGTGTCCGGAATGAAACTCTTCAAGATTTTCCTATTTTTCACTATAGCTTTCACATTCCGCTAATACACTCTTGTCCTCACTTGCATGTACACAAACATATTAGAGAAGCAATATCCTGTTGAGAAAAGGACTTTGATTTTTGAATCAGAGAGACTTGGGTATATTCTATTTCTACCTTACATTTATTATCTTCGTGAATTTAGGGAAGCTTGGCAACTTCCTTGAGTCTTTAGTGATGGAGATTATAATCATTTTTTTCTGGGAAGATGTGATGTTTATTTATTTATTTATGAAATTCAACTCAAAGCATTTGAGAAATATCCTAAGTGCTGCCACGGGCAATACCTTGAAAATCATCTGACTAGATAATTTACAGGTCACTTGGAACAGTAACATTTCACATTTAGACTTTAGTATAAGATAGGAAAGGACCTTGTAATAATTTGAGCCAACCTAAAATTGAAATAGTCTTATGAGTAGTGAGTTCCCTGCTCCTAAAAGTAATCAAGCAGAGATTCTGATGACTAACTGTCGGTGAAATGAGTTTGGGTAAAAGGCAGAATTAAATGAATACTAAGGATACCATGGAAAGAGAAGATGAGAATCCTAACTTGGATAAGTAGGATTCTTATCCATTTTTCCTTTCCCAGAGATTATATCCACAGTGCTGATTTCCTATTGTTTCCTAAATTCCCTTTTTCCCACCCAGCAAAAGGTTAGATGATACCTTTAGATGGTACCTAGACCTAACTATAGGTCTGTAGGACATATATATACACACACATATACATATACATACATACACACACACACATATATATATAAATTCAGTCTGTAGGTTTTCAGATAGTTTAACCCTATTTGCAAATTTTCAAAAAGTGCTTTTTATTGAGGAGGACTATTTATAAACTCCCAGAGTTTTAAGCATCCACAGTATATAGAGAAGTTAGTCTTGTGGGAAGGCTGCTACTCTCTATCTTGTTTCAACTCTGCCTAAACAGAGTACGGGCTATGCTACAACAACAGCAACAACAGCTACGCCAAGTCTTTCTCCTGTTGATTAATACTGCACAAAATGCTCGGAGAAGCATTACACATTTGAAAATAGACTCTTAGGGCAAAAAGAGACTTTAAAAATCATCTAACCTAGTCTAAAAGTGTATTCCGTGGAATGTCATTTCCAGGAAGTGCTGAGGGGAAGAAATACTTTATATATGGTCTCTTTTTTAGAGTCACTGTTAACATGTCAGAGGCTCTGAGTGTCTGCAGTTTGAAACTATATTCGATTCTGTGTAATCTAGTTTACCCTTTCTTGTTGAAAGAATCCTTTTTGGGTATAACTTATATGGATATTCCCCATACCAGTTTTCCAAAAAAGATACTTTGGGAAACATGAACTAATTAAAAAATCCAGCACTGTAGAGTCAAGAAAACCGAGAATCCGGTGCGTGCTGCGTTTCCAAAAATCACACAACTCATGGGAAAAGAATCTGAAGATTAACTCTGGAGCGCAGGAAGAGGCCTTATAGATTATTTGGTGCAACTTCCTCATTTTTAGAGGTAGGGAAACTGTGTTTAATGTAACACAGCTAAAGCTAGTTAATCGTGGTGTTTAGGGAAGAGAATATTATTCATATAATTAGTAGCCTTGAAAGCAATTTGGCAGAAATAATGGAAGATAAATTCGAATGGGGAGGAAATTGCTTAGAAGTGAGATAAATGCAATCAGAAATGTAAAACAAGAGCATCCCATGATTTGAGTGATGGGATATGCTAAGGAAACGCTGAAACCATCATGACACACAAAGAGCCACTGGGGAAAGTTTGACTCTCCATCGTCAAATTCGAATGACTGAAGAGGCTCTTAAAAAGCTATTTCATTAACCCATGAGTAAGGAAACCAATGTCACCACTTGGCGGATCCTTGCTCTAGGGCAGCTGTGGTCAGCAGCCTGGCACAGTGTGGGGGGCACGGTCCTAGGCATGAGCCACGTTCATTCTTTATCACTCAGCAAGTGTTAAGACCACAGCAGAGTCAATTAACCTCCCTCAGCCAGGATTCTTATCTGCAAAATGAGGATAATAAGAGCTACACGGCGAGGCTGTTGTGAAGATCTAATTGAAGACCACATGCAAATAGTACATTAACCACCATGTAAACATGCAATAAAAGCATAATATGGGTCTTATAAATTACAAAGTGCCTCCCAAATTTAAGCCAGTGCTACCGTTATTAACTCTTGGTTTATAATCAGCTTGTTTTTCCTCCTATTTTGACTTTGAGAACTTTGTTTTGAAGACTTTGAAAACCCAATTTTACAGACACATGGTATCTCTAAGGCAAAATCTGTGATCAAAAGCCAGTATTCTTTAACTGGGCAGTGGGGGGCAATTGCTATCTTTACATGTGATTTATCATATTCTACATTCCACTGGATTATACACTCTCCTCCACCAGTTCTTTCATCGGTTTCAGTATGTACTTGTTGCACACTTAGTAGGTGAATTCCACATCTGGGCACAAGACTTATTCAGGTAAAAGTAATCAGAAACTTATTTTTAGCTGTCAGGCGAGACCATTTCGATGACTTATAGAACAAACACCTGAAACAATGTTAAAGGGCAGAGGAGACGTTAAAGAAGAATGTGAGCAAGGATTGCTTTGCAGATCACAATTCTGATTTATCAATATTTGAAAACTAGTGGGAAAATGCATCTCTTCTCTTCGCATTGTCTGGTAATAAAGCAATTTAATACCCTCCCGCTTCCTCCCTCCAAAGTGCATTTTCTGGGTCTGACAGAGTACACGGAGCAGAAGCCTCCCAAAGTCTCTGCTTTTTCCCCCCACTCCCCTCCTCTGCCATCAAACTCCCCTGGGGTCAGTTCTTTTCTTGGGAAAAAAAGGAAACCTAAGACATCAGTGCCTGCGAAAGTGGTGGTGACAGCCAGACATGAGGGGTTTATTGAGCACTTAGATTTTAATTGGATTTTTTCTTTTGTGATGTCATTCATCATGGTCACTGTAAAAGACAGACGTTAAACAACAACAAATAAAAGGTTGTAGGCTGCCTGAGGCGTGTTTTCACTAATTTCAGTATAATGTGGCTGTTCCATTAAGTTTAATCATCTGGTTCACTTTTAACGATTCACCATCAAGTAAAAATTATCCACTTGCCTCAGAAAGTCACATCTCACCTGTGGCTGGTATGACTTTTTACTACTGTACCTGCAGCATTTTGTGCCAGAGGGAGCTCTTGGTCTTTGTC
>NW_012102232.1:611794-617803 GCF_000951045.1 Mandrillus leucophaeus | reverse complement strand
TAGAATTACCATTTGACCCAGCAATTCAGTAAATCATTCTGTAATCTATCCAAAGGAAAAGAAATCATTCTATCAGAATGACACGTGCATTCATATGTTTATCATAACACCATTCACAATAGCAAAGGCATGGAACCAACCTACGTGTCCACCAACAGTTGACTGGATAAAGAAAATGTGGTACATATACACCCCAGAATACTACAAAGCTGTAAAAAAGAAAGAAATCATGTCCTTTGCAGTAACACGGATGGAGCTGGAGACCATTATCCTAAGTGAACTAAGACAGACACAGAAAATCAAATACCACATGTTCTTACTTGTAAGTGGGAGCTAAACAAAAAGTACACATGGACATAATGATGGGAAAATAGACCTTGGGGACTCCAAAAGTTGGGAGGAAGGGGAGTGATGGCTGAAAAATCACCTACTGGGTACAATGTCCAATACTGGGGTGATGGGTACACTAGAAACCCAACACCCACCATTACACATGTAATACATAACAAGTACCCTCTGAATCTAAAATAAAAACTAAATAAAATAATCCCCTCTCCCCCAGCAAAAACAATCCAAACAGAAGTTTGCCTAGATCACACACATAGGAAAGTACCTACAGCAGCCTTACATGGGCTTAGGAAAGGTATGAAGTGATGTTTGGCTAAAATGGAAAATTGAAGTTTGGCTAATATACTTGTAGGGTGTAGTGCAAATGTAATGTTGCTCTTTAAGAAATGTTATGGTTGCTAACCTGAGATGTTACAAGACAATTACAGAACAGTGGTGTTGAAAAGATGCTGTCTGACTGAGATTGAGGGAGAGAAACAGGAATTACAACAGAGAGAGAGAACATCTTTGTGTTAAATATGTAGAATGTTACTTTAAATTAGCACAAGAAATCAAGTTATGACAAATTGAGGCTTAACTGCATCAATATCTATGTATATGTATAGATGTCTGCATGTATACATACATCTTTATATATAATGCATGTATACGTAATGCTAATAAATAGACTTAGTGTTGTGAAGGCTGGGAAAAGCTTGTTGGGTAGAGTTTATATCAGGTGGAAATTGAACCTTGCTTGAAGTACGTGTCAGGGATTAGAGTTGTTTCTGTTTTAGAGATTATAGAATTAGGTAAATCAAAAGCATATTTTAATAAAATTACATATGACATGTTTTATGCTGTATTTGAATGTTAATAATTTGGCATGAGTTAACTAACTTATATCTGATGATTATTTTACCAATTAAAAAGCTGATGATGGCAGCATAGGATTGTGGCAGGTTCCCAGCTGTGGGTCGGCTGGGTGTGTGGCTGTTCAGCCCTGTGATTCAGTTTTCACATTGCAATATGTGTGAATGTAAAGGGTGCAACTTCAGTGTCCCTGGTTTAGCAGGAATTGGCTTGCTCTAGTCCTCTTTTTTTCTTTTTTCCACAGGTTGCGATGTAAGTGAGGCAGTGACCTGGTTTCCACCAGGCTGAGGAGGACAGTGCCCAAGGGGATGGCAAGCCACAAAGTGGAAGGAACCCAGGTTCTAGAATAACTTCATATCCAACCAGCCTGTCATGTGAAAGAGGAAAGAAAGGCATTGCACTTCAGCCATTATATTTTTGAAGTTTTGTTGTTTTTGTAGTTCTGCCTTGACCCTAACTCAGTGGTTCTCAAAGTGCTGTCCCTGGACCAGCCGCATTGGCATTACCTGGGAACTAGTTAGAAATGCAAACTTCCGGAATCAGAAACTCAGGGGATGTCCACCAGTGCTGTGTTGTAAGAAGCCCTGTAGGTAGTTCTGACAAGTGCTCAGGTTTGAGAGCCACTGCCTTAACTAGTACAATCATAATAGTTATAAGCATGGACATAGGCAGGGAAAGAGGTGAGTGTAAATTTATGCTACGTACATGTCACATAACCTTGGGGAACTTAGTTAACCTCTCCAGGTCTTAATTTCCTCATCCACATGATGGGAATAATAATAATACTTAATTTACAAGTAGGTTTCTCTGACAATAAATAAAATAACAAATGTAAGATGCTTAGTAGAGGGCCTACCTCGGAGAAAACCTTCAATAAATTACTCTTGAATTGATAAACACCAAGTATCCAAAGGTGGATTTTGGGGAAGTGGTGGGATTTGGATCTGAATTCTGACTTTCCTATTAATCAGTGAAATAAATTAAGTGATCTTAGTCTCCATTCAGTCCTACTATAGAACTGGAAATGATTAACTTTGCCTCCTCTATCTGCCCCTTAAATGCTGGTATCCTGTAGGCCTGTGTCTTTGGTCCTTGTTTCCCTCCTTTCACATGCTCTCCCCACATGAGATCCTCTATCTATTTTCATGGATTCAATTGCTATCTCTGTATCATGAGTGCCCAAATCTATCTATTACCCCAGGGAAGAGCATTTTCTTGAGATCTGGAGAGAATATAGTCACCTCTTAGGCAAGTCTCTTAGACAACTTACACTCAGCACATCCATATCGACCTCATCACCTTCTCTCCAAATCATTTTCCTCCTCTCATCTTTGTGAAAGCCACCAGGGAGTCATCCTAGGCCATCCCCTCTGCCACTATCCCCACATTCATTAAGCCACCAACTCTAGTCAATTCTACCTCTTATGTATATCTTGATTCACCTAACTTTTCCCATTTTCACTGCTGTCACCCTGGTCCATGCTATTGCCTTTTCTCATTGGTCTATTGCAAGGAGGCCCTCCAAACACACACCCAGGCTTGCTTTCTTTAGATTTTCCTTTCTGTAACTAGATCAACTTAAGAACAACACCAACTCTGAAGATGCCACTCTCCTCTGATGAAATCCTGCAGTGTCCTCTTTAGTCTTGGGATAAAGCCCTCATCCCCACCCCTTCACATGGCCTCCAAAGCCCAGCAAGGCCTCTGCTCTCCTCCTCTCTTTGGCTTCATCAGCCATCATTCTCCCCTTAATTCTCCTGGTTCCAGTCATACCCTACTTCTTTCAGCTTTTTGAAGATAACATCACTAACTAGCTCTTTCGTAGCTAGGCCTTCCCACATGTGGTTCCCTTGACATCAAGCCCTTTTAACATCCTCACCTGGTTAAGCCAACTCCTGTGCCCGGTCTGCTTAATCTTTATCACCTCGGGGAAGCCTTCCTTAAGCTGCTGGTCTAAGTTAGATTCTCCTCCTATACGCAATCAATTCATTCCCCACTTAGCCATCAGCACATTCTATTGTCGTTGTTGATGTGTTTTACAGCTGTTTTCCTAGCTAGATTGCAAGTTCATAAAGGAAGGCACCAAACCCGTCTAGGTCACTTCTGTATCCTCAGAGCCTGATATACAGGCACTTTATAGATACTAAGAGTCAATCAAAGCAAGGAATGAATGAATGAATGAATAAATGAATCTTCTAAAAATTCAATTGGATAAGATATCAACGATCAGTGAAGGTTTCTGGCACATAGCAGATACTCAATAAATCTTAGTGTCCTCTATCCTCTTTCTTGACTTTAGGATAATTCTGTAGATCAAAAATATACATTCCTGAAATTGCCAGATAATTTATCAATTACTACTAAACATTAGACACATGGTCTAATCTGAACAATCTGAGGAAGTAATTCAAGTTATTGCCTCAGACTTGAAAAAATTTAATAACAAATTCAACCCCAATGCAATAGTAAAACCAACTTGTATTGGATTTGTTGACAAAAATGGACCAATTGTAAGTACACTGAATTCAATGACTATCATAAATACATTGGGTGCTGGGTCAGAAGTCATCTGTTAATAGTGAAAAAGCTGCAAGATTTTACTGAACTATATTTCAAGTATCCTCCTGTTGCAGCAACTAAAGAGAAATGCTCCATTTCACAGAAACATTATTTCATAATAAAATAATTTAACTCTGTCAACCACGGCCATTAAAAACACTTACCGGTGTGACGAGTTGCATAAAGCAATGAATAAAAGCATCTAAACTCTTTCTTCTATAAACTTGCCATTTACATTGGAATAAAATATATAGAAAAAAAGCAGAAATTAGACACTTTACTGTTGTTAGGTATTAGGATTCACAAGGTAAGTAAAAAGCTGTAGAATAGCATAGAAGGAACTCGTAAGTTGGAAAAGACCGAATTGGGGAATGTGTAAGCTCTTTGATGGTTTTAGGAAGACTTCTTGGAGAAGTTTAGACTACTGATGGGAGAAAAATGATTTAGCAACCAACATGAGGACATGGCATGGTTTCAAGGCTCAGTGTGGGAGAAAATCAGAAGAGGCCTTGAGTATGTGCCTGGGATAATAAAAGCCATAAAGTCAGCAAAAATAGAAACACTCCTTCCCTTAAGTTGCAGGGTCACATATTTTCTCACACTGCACTCAAATGTGCAAGGAAAGATGCAGCTTCCTTATAATTATTTTTGTTTATAGCTTTTCCCTCAAGCTCTAGTCCCATTGAGGATTAGAAGCTCAATACAGTTGACTATTGACTCAGTAATTTAGTGAAATCCCAATAAAGTCTTCCTGATTCAGTAATATGGTCTCTTTTGGATAAATCTCAGTCTTTCTGGTTTCTTTCTCCTCCTGCTTTGCTCCTGATCCAGTCCAAGATGACATCTGCCTGTATGAAGGAGAGGTAGCCACATGGCCTTTGTCAGTGACAAATTTGGGGGCTTTTGGAGCCAAGGATGGTCCTCAGAATGCCCTCTGACCCTCTGGTCTCTAGAGAATATCTCTTATCTATTACTTTCCTCAGTGGCATCTGTGGTTCTGGCAGATCATGACCTTTGCTCTCCAGTGATCAAGGTGACTAGCTACATCTTGCATCCCCCACTGGCATCACATACTGCCCTCGAGGTCTGGCTATGTCTTCTTTATCGCCCTTAGCACATGTAGTCCTAGTTACAGGATTGCTTTGTCCTTCTATTGGACCATTTATTGGATCAATCCACCCACTTCTTGCTCTGGAGAAGCCCAGGAAGGCTCATGGGAATGAAACAGGGCTTCTCCCTCACCACATGATTGCCCCAGGGGGAAGTGGGAAAAACCCACTCTACTTTCACCTTTACCCAAACCTTGCCACTGTTCCACCCTGGGGATTCAGATTCATGTGTCTCAGGGCAGTAGAAATAAGTCTTTCTGTGTTATTTGAGAGCCAGGAATGTGAAGTTCCATGGTTTCAGGAATATCCTACCACACAAACTGCTATAGATGGAAGGGCCAATTCCTAGTACAGACCCTGTGGAGATAGCTGGGGTGGAAAAATGACCTACATGCCAGAGCATGCTGCAAGTAATTCTTGGTGACTACATTTATAAATGGAATTAGTGAATTTTATTTTGGATGGCCAGCTTATTTCTTGATCTACAAAATGGGCTTGAAAAGGATCTAGAAAATAGGGCCATGCACGGTGGCTCATGCCTGTAATCTCAGCACTTTGGGAGGCAGAGGCTGGTAGATCACTTGAGCTCATGAGTTTGAGACCAGCCTGGGCAACATGGCAAAACCCTGTCTCTACCCAAAACACAAAAAGTAGCTGGGCGTGGTGGTGCCTGCCTGTAGGCCTAGCTACTTGGGAGGCTGAGGCAGGAGAATCGCTTGAACCCAGGAGGCGGAGGTTGCAGTGAACTGAGATCATGCCACTGCACTCCAGCCTGGAAGACAGAGTGAGACTCCATCTTAAAAAAAAAAAAAAAAAGGGAATCTAGAAATTATATTTTTCTGACAAAACCTGGGATCAGGCTGCCTTCATATCTCATGTTCTTTTTCTATTACACCATGTTGGCTCTTATGACCCCCCAAATTAGTATTTTCCTTTACAGTAGAAATGATTTAATTGATTTTTATAATGGTGTAAAGATTTTATCTTTAAAGTCTTCTCTTATGTGATTCATCATCTGGCAATTGGTCTGGCTGGGATTTGGGAAAATGATAATAGCAGATATTTGTTAAGCCCATACTATGTACCAGGTCATGACCTGAACTCATCACAAAGATTACATAAATTGTTACTCATCATGATT
>NW_012102232.1:517002-606748 GCF_000951045.1 Mandrillus leucophaeus | reverse complement strand
TCTCTCTGGCTGCTCTTAACATTTTTTCCTTCATTTCAACTTTGGTGAATCTGACAATTATGTGTCTTGGGGTTGCTCTTCTCGAGGAATATCTTTGTGGCATTCTCTGTATTTCCTGAATTTGAATGCTAGCCTGCCTTGCTAGTTTGGGGAAGTTCTCCTGGATAGTATCCTGAAGAGTGTTTTCCAACTTGGTTCCATTCTCCCTGTCACTTTTAGGTACACCAATCAGATGTAGATTTGGTCTTTTCACATAGTCCCATATTTCTTGGAGACTTTGTTCATTTCTTTTTACTCTTTTTTTCTCTAAACTTCTCTTCTTTCTTCATTTCATTCATTTGATCTTCAATCACTGATACCCTTTCTTCCACTTGGTCGAATTGGCTACTGAAGCTTGGGCATGTGTCACATAGTTCTCATGCCATGGTTTTCAGCTCCATCAGGTTATTTAAGGTCTTCTCTACACTGTTTATCCTAGTTAGTCATTCATCTAGTCTTTTTTCAAGGTTTTTAGCTTCTTTGCGATGGGTTGGAACATCTTCCTGAAGCTCGGAGAAGTTTGTTATTACCCATCATCTGAAGCCTTCTTCTCTAAACTCGTCAGTCATTCTCCATACAGCTTTGTTCCTTTGCTGGTGAGGAGTTGCATTCCTTTGGAGGAGAAGAGGCATCCTGATTTTTAGAATTTTCAGCTTTTCTGTTCTGGTTTCTCCCCATCTTTGTGGTTTTATCCATCTTTGGTCTTTGATAGTGGTGACATACAGATGGGGTTTTGGTGTGGGTGTTCTTTCTGTTTGCTAGTTTTCCTTCTAACAGTCAGGACCCTCAGCTGTGGGTCTGTTGGAGTTTGCTGGAGGTCCACTCCAGACGCTGTTTGCCTGGGTATCACCAACGGAGGCTGCAGAACAGCGAATATTGCAGAATGGAAAATGTTACTACCTGATTCTTCCTCTGGAAGCTTCATCTCAGAGGGGCACCTGGCTGAATGAGGTGTCAGTCGGCCCCTACTGGGAGGTGCCTCCCAGTTAGGCTACTTGGGAGTCAGGGACCCACTTGAGGAAGCAGTCTGCCCATTCTCATAACTCAAACTTCGTGCTGGGAGAACCACTGCTCTCTTCAAAGCTGTCAGACAGGGACGTTTAAGTCTGCAGAAGTTTCTGCTGCCTTTTGTTCAGCTATGCCCTGTCCCCAGAGGTGGAGTCTACAGAGTCAGGCAGGCCTCCTTGAGCTGTGGTGGGCTGCAACCAGTTTGAGCTTCCCAGCTGCTTTGTTTACCTACTCAAGCCTCAGCAATGGTGGACACCCCTCCCCCAGCCTCTCTGCAGCCTTGCAGTTCGATCTCAGATTGCTGTGCTAGCAGTGAGCAAGGCTCCATGGGCATGGGACCCTCTGAGCCAGGCACAGGATATAATCTCCTGGTGTGCCATTTGCTAAGACTGTTGGAAAAGTGCAGTATTAGAGTGGGAGTGTCCCGATTTTCCAGGTACCGTCTGTCACAGCTTCCCTTGGCTAGCAAAGGGAATTCCCAGACCCCTTGCATTTCCTGGGTGACGCAATGCCCCACCCAGCTTCGGCTCACACTCCGTGGGCTGCACCCACTGTCCGACAAACCCCAGTGAGATGAACCTGGTACCTCAGTTGGAAATGCAGAAATCACCCGTCTTTTGCGTCACTCATGCTGTGAGCTGTAGACTGGAGCTGTTCCTATTTGGCCATCTTGGAACCTCCTCCCATGATTCTATTCTTATCCCCTCTTAAGTGATGATGCAACTGAGGCAATACAGGAGGTAAATCACTTCTCAGCACGACAGCATGAATAAGAACAAGATTTGAGTCCAGGTGGCCTACTCTATTAACCACAATACATTTTTTCCTCCATTTTTACATTTAGTTCTATAAACATTCATTAAAGGCTTACTCTGTACCAAACAATATTTTGAGTTACAAAGAATTATCTAGTTCAGGGTTTTTCACTGCTCTATTGGCATTTTGGGCTAGGTAACTGTTTGGGGAGCTGTCCCATACATTATAGGATGTTCAGCAGAGTCCTTGGTCCCTACCTACTAGATGCCAGTAGCGTCATTCCAAGTTGTGACAGCCAAAAATATCTCCAGATATTTCCAAATGTCCCCTGGGGTCAGCAAATTGAGAACATTGATCAAGCTTTTAAATCTGTGTGTCTGTCTATCTATGTATCTATCTCCTATCTGTCTTTCCATCCATCCATCCATCCATCCATCCATCCATCCATCCATCCATCCTTCCATCTTTCTTATCAATATGTACCTTGTGACTTTTAAAATACACTTAAATAATATCATAAAGGATCTGTATTTGCAGAGATTCTGCATAACCCTACTCAATTCAATTTTTTATCTTTTGTTACATTTAATAACCCCTGAAACAGACTTGTGTCATGTGGAGGATAATTTTTGACAAAGTGCTAAAAGCAAAAGAACTTTAAGCCTAAACACAACAGAAATTTACTAATTCCCTTGACAATCATTTTTTTTACACTCAATACCTTGAATTTCATGTCAGAAGTAACAGAATAACTTAAATGAACACAACTTTAGAGTGATAATAGTGGTAGTAGGCAGACTAATGCACCCACTCCCCTAAAGATGTCCATGTCCTAATTCCCGGGACCTGTGACTGTGTTTTCGCACATAGAAAAAAGGACTTTATGCATGTGATCAAGATAAGGATTTTGAGATGGGGAGATTATGTTGGATCACCCAGGTGAGCCCAAGGTAATGGCAAGGGTCCTTACAAGGGAAAGAGACAGGGGAGAGTTGGAGTGAGAGATGGAAATGTGATGACAGGAGCTGAGGACAGGGAGAGAGAGAGAGAGAAGAAGAAAGGAAGAGAGAGAGAATTTGAAGCCCTTATGCTTCTGGCCTTGAAGATGGAGGAAGGCGCCATGAGCTGAGAAGCCAAGGAATTCAGGTGGTATCTAGAAGCTGGAAAAGACGGGAAATGGATCCTTCCCTGAAGCCTCCATAAAGATATCTTGCAGACACCTTGATTTAAGCCCAGTGAAACCCATTTCTGGCCTCTAGAATTATAAGATGATAAATTTGTATTGTGTTAAGACACGAATCTGTGGTGACTTGTTAGAGCAGGAACAAGAAACTAAGACAGTAGCTCCATATTTCCGAAATTCAAGGTGAACTGAAACTGCATGTGGTCCTTCAAGAATCCCAGTGGAGGAGGGAAGAAAACTAACCCTTCCTGAATGCTTTACTGTGTATCAGGTACTGCAAAAATGCTTAGTGTGTTGCCATCCATTAATTCTCACAATGACTCCAAGGGGCAACTTTTATTTTCTCCATTTTTTCAGATTAGGAAACTGAGGCCAGAGAGATTAAGTAATTTATCCAAAGTTAAGTGCAGAGCCAGAAAGGATACCAAGGCCTGCCTGACTCCAAAGTCTACTCTCATTCACATCAAAGCAACCCTACCCACACTGATTATAAACATTTCTGTATTCCTTGTATTTATTATATCAGACCCCAGGCTAAGTTATTCGTAAATTCTACTGGCACAAATGATACAAACTATAATAAATGTTATTGTTCACTTGGGATTTGTCAATTAAACAAATGCCTTTTGGTTTATTAACTGCATAAAGTTGTTTCCCCAAAAAGGCATTGTTTACTGCTTTATGCTTGGCTTTTGAAGTCCAAGGTCCCTCTCGCCTTGGCAGACTGTGACATTAGTCTCAGCTCCTGCTTAGTCTAACATTTTCATTTTCAAAAAGCCAGTGGTAAATCAAGCTGAGAGCCAGATCCCAGTCAAAAATTGATTTAGTAAGGCATCGTAACTCACCAGTTAGAATACTACCTTTTTGCCTTATGTGTAATCTCTTCAGCAATCCCAAAAAAGAACACACACACACACACACACACACACACACACCCCACACACACACACACTCCCCCAGCCCCCTTTCTCTTTCTCCCTCTCTCTCTCTTTCTGTTTGACACATATGCCTTGGAGGAGAATATCAATAGATAAAATGCAGGCGTTTGAGATATGATAATTCAAAGGGCAGAAATTCAAAAAAATGTGTTCCTTAATAGCAAATGGACTTTTTCCAAAATGTGTTCTTCTTGAAAGGTAAAAAATATGTTGGATATTATATTCTTTTATGTTGACTTTTACTTAGGATCTAAAAAGTTAAAGCTATGTATCTCTATAAGACAAATGACTATTTTTTACTTAAATTCATAACTCTCAAGCATCCTGTATGTGCACAATAAATGATGAGTAAATTGAATTCTATAACCTCTCATACTGTCAGGGAATTAATGGCAAATGATTCTAGGAAAGAAGATAATGAGTTCATTTATTAGTTTTTTTTTTTTTTGCTTGGGAACCAGCTTAGATTTCAAAAGCTCTCCTCCTCCCTCCTCATATTGAAAGCTCCCTTTCTCGTTTCTCTGTTGTCCTCCTTCTTCTCCTCCTCTCCTCTTCCTCCTCCATTTCAAAAGCTCTCCTTCTCCCCGTCCTCCTCCTTCAGTTAAAGAAACCAACTGGAACACTAGTGAACAGAAATTCATACTATCTGATGGCCACGGCTGGGGAAAGTGTCCTCACTGCGATGTCAGTGGCATGAACTTTTGTGCTCCTCTCCCTCCCATTTATGTCATTGTTTCATTTGTCCACCATATCTGAAATACTCTCTGCTACTTTAATATTTTAATAATGTGATATAGGGAAAGAGTATCAGACTTAAACCCCTAAAGAAAGCTGAACTCTAGTCTCAGCTTTGGTATTGTGCTGGCAATAGCCCTGCGGTCCCTGAACTCCTCTGAGCCTATGTTTGCTCACACGCAAAAGGAATGAATCATGTTCAACTAGACAGTGGTTATGTGGATCTTCTGAGGAAGTTCAACTAGACAGTGGTTATGTGGATCACCTGAGGAAGTTCAACTAGAGAGTGGTTATGTGGATCACCTGAGGAAGTTCAACTAGACAGTGGTTATGTAGGTCACCTGAGGAAGTTCAACTAGAGAGTGGTTATGTGGATCACCTGAGGAAGTTCAACTAGACAGCGGTTATGTGGATCACCTGAGGAAGTTCAACTAGACAGCGGTTATGTGGATCACCTGAGGAAGTTCAACTAGACAGCGGTTGTGTGGATCACCTGAGGAAGTTCAACTAGACAGTGGTTATGTGGATCACCTGAGGAATGCTTGTGCATGTGACAGCATTTTATAAGCTGTAAAGCTAGACACAGTACGAGACAACATTATCATTGCTCTCTAGTTTCACTACAAGTTTTCTGCCATGAAACTCTGCTAAAAGGTAATCTGTGATGACTCGTAGCCTGCCAGGGAATACTTTCTCTTGTGTTGAATTCTCTTTTCTCTCTTTCCCACCCTAGACCTTCCCCTTCTTTAGGTGTTACTTGCTGGTTTGTGTGGCAGTCAAGATTTTGACGGCCACATTATAATTTTAAAACTCAGGGAAGCGATGTCTACTGTTGAAAAGCGGGTAAAATGAAACGAAGCGCCACCACACAACTTAGCCCAAGTCACTTAATTTTCTCGATTTGACTTGAAGACTCTATTTTCCTTGAAGAGGCAAGTGGATTGGTAATCAGCAAGATCATAGCTTTAATATAAGCTAAATAGCTGCCCTTTGTTTTTTCTTTTAACATATATGTGGTTGGGAGGATAGACAGAATAGTCAAGGCACAAACAGGATAAGAAAGTACAGTTGGCCTTTGAACAACATGAATTTGAACTGCATGGGTCCACTTAGATTTTCTTCTGCCTCTGTCACCCCTGAGGCAGCAAGACCAACCCCTCCTTCCTCCTCAGCCTCCCCCAACATGAAGGGTATGAGGATGAAGACCTTTAAGTGATCCACCTCCACTTAATCAATAGTAAACATATTTTCCCTTCCTTATGATTTTCTTATTATTTATTATTATTATTATTATTATGATGATGCATATATTTTTGAGGCAGGGTCTCACTCTGTCATCCAGGCCAGAGTGCAGTGGCATGATCTTTCTCACTGCAGTCTTGACCTCCCGGTCTCAAGAGATCCTCTGACCTCAGGTAGCTGAGACTACAGTGCATGCCACCATGCCTGGCTAATTTTTTGTAATTTTTTCTTTTTTGGTAGAGATGGGGTTTTGCCACGTTGCCCAGGCTGGTCTGGAACTTCTGGGCTCAAGTGATCCACCCACCTCGGCCTCCCAAAGTTGTGGGATTACAAACATGAGCCATTGTGCCCAGCCATGATTTTCTGAACAACATTTTCTTTTCTCTAGCTTACTTTAAAAGTACAGTATATAACAATATAACACACAAAATATGTGTTAAGGCTTCCAGTCAATGGTAGGCCATTTGTAGCTAAGCTATACAAGAATTTTCAACTGTGCAGGTTGGTGCCCTCAACCCTTGGGTTGTTCAATGGTCAAGTATAACACTTTTCTTATTTCCTAAAGGGGAACTTTGCTTCCTGGCGGGGGTATTGATCCTCACTGACCCCTAATACCTCTGACCCCTCAAAAAGCCTTATGCTCCAGAGTAATAAGGAAATGGGCCAGATTTTTATGTTTCACAATTTATGAAAACAAAACAAAAGAAAACAAAACAATCCAGCATGCTAAAGCTTTGTATAACTGTATTTTAAAGCAGGATTTTCTCTACATTTCCTCTTTTGTGCTTCTTTTCTGATTTGTACTCACAAGTAGTAGAAAGCATTAAGATGAGATTATTTTCCAGAAATGATTGTTTTCTGTGAGAACTCAAAATATGTTGATTAAAAGATACAGTTGGTTAAAAGAATGTCATTATATAGAATTTTTCTGTCCCTACATTATCACGTTTCTCTCTATAGCTGATACTTTTGTGAATCGTTGCAATCAACAATCTCAGGTTTTAAATGATTTCTCTTTTACTGAACACTTGAATTGTCTGTACAATGTAGCTTCCTAGCAAGTTTAAGAAAAAGAAATTTGCTTTCCATTGGCCAAATCTGTTTGCCTTTTTCTCACTTTGTTTCAAACTTTCTTCTACTGAGACCCTAAATAATGTCTGATTTTAATTTGTAAACGTCTCAAAGGAACCAGCTTTCATGAAACAGTATTATTTGTTATGTCTTTTCTTATTTTTCTTGTTAGTTTGTGCATGGCACACCATGTTGTCTTTAGTTTCTTTGTTTTGCACTAAGGAAGCTTGAGTTTTCTTCTTTTGTATTATAAAATATTTGTGCCATTTTGATATGAAATTTTCATAGAAAGACTTTCATAATATACTTGGTTTATATGTTTACTATCTAAAGCATCCTTGAACTTTAAAGACATTAGATTTTCCATTGTCAAGCTAATACCACAAAACACTACCAATGATATTCATACCAAATCATTGCAGCAATCAATTGGGAGGCATAGAAATCAAATGTCAACGTGGTGACTGTAGTTAATATTGTACTGTATACTTAAAATTGGCTAAGGGAATAGATCTTAAATGTTCTCATCACACACACAAATACACATGCACACAAATGGTAACTATGTGAGGTGATGGATATGCTAATTAGCATGATAGTAATCATTTCACAATGTATATCAAAATATATTGTACTCCCTAAATATATATAATTTTTATCAATTATACCTCAATAAAGCTGGAAAAACTAGAAAGTAGCTTTTAGATAACAAGGTGGTTTTTTAATATTTTGTGCTCACTGTAGCTTAATTCAAGTAGTATTTGGCTGTTTTTATGTGCAAAAATATGTGCTAGGCACTATTGGGTATATAAGGATGAGTAAGACATGTAGGCTAGGGTCTTGCAGAGTTTGCAAAGATGTAAGTATTCCAAAGTTTGCATTAAATGTCTGAAGTACTAATTGAAAGAGTAGGTCTGGGGTCCAATTTGAAACACTGCTCAATATATTTAAGGTCAAAGTTCAACCTTAAACAAAGAATTAATTATTCTACTCTTAAAAAGGTGAAACATTCAGGGTAATTAAGTAATTAAATCAATAGCAATTTTCTCACAATAAAACTTTGGTTCCATTATATAAGGAGATTATGATATTAATCCTAACTTAACTGTGATAACAATTCCTATTTAAAACCTTATTATAACCCAAGTGAAAAGATCATTTAAAAAATTGCTGGGCATCTTAAACTTTCTTATTACAAAGAAACAAGAGTTAACCAGATTCTATAATAACATTCATGGCAATTGAAATAATATAAACCCCAAGCTGTACCATAAAATGATGATGATTTCAAATGAAAGGATAAATATCCTTAAATAGAGGGGAATCTACCAGTTGCCAGGGATCCTCAAACAATGTGAGGTGTCGTGTGCATATTATTTTTCTTATAGTTAGAATAATAAAGGCAACTTCATATTTTTATATAAACTCATGCCCCGAATTGCTGTTGATGCATCAGACTCAGCTGCCTTCACTGCTTTGGCACCATCTTCTGACCCATAATACTTGGCTTCACAACATTGGCCATGAGTGGGATCACCTGTTCACCTTCGGCTCTTCTTTCTCTCCATTTCACCTGTTGTTTGAAGGCACCCTTCACAGCAGGGCACCTTCCCTCCTTACGCGGGTCTTGCTTCAGTTCCTTACTACTAAGTGTGATGTGTCAGGCCCTGTTCTAAGCCTTTTCTGTGTATTAACTTATTTAATTATCACCTCGATAATTTTATGACTTCTTTCATTTAACAGTTAAGGAATCAAGGGGGCACAGGGAGATTCAATTACTTGCCTAATATTACACACATAGTCAGAAGTGCAGCTGAGGCTGAAACATAGACAGTCTGCCCATGCTATTGACTTATACTCTCTAGCGAGTAATTGTGGAATGAATGAAAAGGATTTTCTCTCCAAATCTATTCCAAAAAGGCCATAACTGAGATAACTTCAACTACCTTCCTAACTGCAATCTCCATTCCCTCTAGTGGGCATTAAATCCCACATTCATAGTGATATTTCAAGCTTTTTGTTATGCCCTCATCACTGCCCTTAAGTCCTTTGAAACACACCAACTCACCTAAAATATTTATTCATATTTTTCTCACATGTATATATTTAATCTTTTAAAATGCCTCTCTTTTTTGTGCATATATATTCTCTGTGAAAAAAAAAAACTGGAAGAAACTATAAATGCTTTCCCTGGGAAATATTTTGGCATGCTTCTTCTCTTCTTATTCCAGGTCACGTAATTTCATATTTGACTCCTTACATGGGCCTTTGAGGATACCCATTACTTTTACATATGTATTGATAATTGTGATAAAAAAGCTCTAATTTTCTTGCGGGGAATTCTGTACTTCTTTTTGATCTACCTTCAATTCTAAATGGAAAGAAAGGTTTGCAAAGAACACTGATATATTTAGCATGTTCATGATGGTTATATTTTGTTGTCATCTTGGTAACTGGCAAAATAAAAGCTTGTAGGAAGATAGGAATTTGCTCCCAGCAGCCTACACCAACACACACACCGAGTTGCCCCCTCCAGGTTGCAATGGCACATTGACATCTAAACATAATCTCCTAATTTGATGAAGCCTATCAAAGGGAGGACCCCTCCCAAACGTCTGTTTATTTTTGGTAAATGTGGGTGGAACATAAGGAAGACATTTTTAAATTTGGCTAGAGAGGTTGAGGCCTCTAAAAGTTAAATGTATAATTCTGGTTACAATGTATTCTTGGCTTTTCATATCAATGTAAATGAAAAATACCAGTGGTTTAGGAATCTGTTGATGCTTGATTACAATATGTCAGGAATTTATTATCTGATTTTTGAAATAAAGTTTAGTCACAATTAAAATTAGGGATTTTTGTTCTACCAAAAAGAGACACGGACTCACATGTTCAGTGCAGCATTATTCACAACAGTAAAGACATGGAATCAACCTAGGTGCCCATCAATGGTAGACTGGATAAAGAAAATGTGGTATGTATACATCATGGAATACTATGCAACCATAAAAAACAATGAAATCGTGTCCTTTGCAACAACATGGATGTAGCTGGAGGCCATTATCCTAAGTGAATTAACACAAGAATAGAAAACCAAATATGGCATGTTCTCACTTATAAGTGGGAGCTAAACATTGGGTACTCATGGACGTAAGGATGGCAACAGTAGGCACTGGGGACTACTAGAGTGGGGAGGGAGGGGGCAGAAGTGGAAAAACTTAACTGTAGAGTACTATGCTCAGTACCTAGGTGGTGGGATCAGCTGTACCCCAAACCTCGCTTCACGGAATATAACCAACTAACAAACCTGCACATGTACTCTGAATCTGAAATGAAGTTGAAAACAATTAGAGATCTTGATTTGAAAAGAAATGTAAAGTAGGATGTTGGCATTCAGCTTATTTATATTCCCATCTGCTACTACAGACCCATATTATGACAAAAAAAATGAACTCTGGTGCAATCAGTATTTACATGGTTTACTAATACTACGAACAAGTTATGCTGATCAATAAAGAAATACTTAAAAATGCCTATGGAAGAGATGCAAAGGGCTGTGTCCATAATGCGCACGGGAGCCTCTCTAACCTTGCAACAACTTCTACCCTCTGTTTAACTTGTTGGGGTGTGGAAGTAACAGCTACAGTGGGAACAAAAAGGATGCAAACCCTTCACTCTTTACTTGACTCCTTGTTTGTTTGTTTATTTTTTTGAGACAGTCTCATTCTCTTGCCCAGGCTGGGAGTGCAGGCGCAGTCTCCGCTCACTGCAACCTTCGCCTCCCAGGTTCAAGCGATTCTCATGCCTCAGTCTCCTGAGCAGCTGGGATTACAGGCATGCGCTACCACGCCCGGCTAATTTTTGTATTTTTAGTAGAGATGGGGTTTTGCCATGTTGCCCAGGCTGGTCTCGAATTCCTGACCTGACGTGATATGCCCGCCTCGGCCTCCCAAAGTGCTGGGATTACAGGCCTAAGCCACACGCTCAGCTCTAGCCCTCCATTTTGTTCAACAAATTGAATTCAAGCAGGAGGCTCTAGGATTCCACCGGCATGATGAAATGGAAGGTGGAGGATCTGGGATTGGCTCCTTGTGAGGCTTTCTCTATTACTCTGCTGTGCGGTTGGCCAAGGTAAGAGTTGCCTTGGGTTTGTGACCAAGGCCAGACATTTTAACTTTTCTGCTTTCCACATGAGCTGTGCACAGAGGGAAGTTTAAGAGCCAGAAAAGTGCTGCTATACAAGACATTCGTTTTCTTAGTATCAAATAGCAAATTGAAACTTTTGTCATTAAGAAAGTGAAACCAGCTGGTTTCACTTTCAGTGGAAACAAATGAGGATTATTTCCAATAACGGCTGTTGAGAAGTTACTTCTAGAAATATTTTCTAAGAAGTATATCCAATGGGCAAGTGTGTGCATGCACTTTCTCTTAAATATGCTAACTCATAGAAATATAAAAATGTTAGTTAAATGGCTGAGCATTAAATTTAAATGAAGAAGAAGAGAGATATGCCCAAAGGCACTTGCCCTGATTCAGGGAGAAAAGATTATTGCAGGTCATTGAACCAGAACAGAAGTTTAGAGAGGGTTATCAAGGGAAAGAAAGAGACACTTAAAAAAAAATCACAGTGACCAGAAAGATCACTAATTGTGTATCTCCTTTTAAAATGCTCACATGTAACTATTTTGAATACCACTAATGTGTTCTGGAAATTAAAAAGTAAAAGGAATGTGCATAACAATAATGCAAACATATTCATGCAGCTCTTTAAAAGTCGCCTTAAAAAAATTTTTTTTTTCTCTCTACCTTTGGGTTTCACACAATACATTCTCAATAAGTTTTTGTGGTATTGCGTAGAATGCAATCATTGAACACCAACGCATGTTCCGGTTTTTTTTTTTTTTTTTTTTTCTACTTGTGCTTCAAAATGGCTTTGTAAAGTGGACATACAGGGGAGGGTATATAACTGAGTAGCTAGGTGGCCAGACAGTATCGTCTGTCGGGGTCTTAGCAATGTGAGACAATGGCCTGAAATACTTGACTGCTCTGAGCCTTAATTTACTCATCTGTAACACAGGGATGGAAACAGTATCCATGCATTAGGGTTGCTGCGAGAATCCAATGAGATAACCCATTTGAAGCGCCCAGACAGGGTTTAGAACAAAGTAGTGCTCAGATAATATCAGCTATGACGATGCTTTCATCTGACATTGCTATTTGAAGCAACAAGTGGTTCAGAGACTCGCTGAATCACGCATGGAATTAGTGCCAGGAGGTTTCTACTCTTCAGCTTATGCTCTTTTTAGGAAAAACCAAATTAGTGTAAGAATTTAAAAAAGCAACATTTCAACGATGGCATCTTTTAACCTTTCAGAATGGATAAAATATTGCTTCACGTTTACTAATTTGGATCATGTAATTATAGTAACAAATAATTGCTCATTTCTAATTTTAAAGGTGTGTATGGCTGACAACTTTTATTTTTACGGTCCGTTAAAACATTACTGTCTAATTATCTTGAGAAGAGTGGCTTCACTGAATTGGGTAGACATTAATTTTAAAGACTGAGGATAAAGGCATATTGGAAAGCCTATATGTTAGAGCTTCAAATAGAACCAACATTTTCATAATATTTAAAAAAAATACAGGCTATCAATTTTTTTTGAAAACTGTCCCCCCAAAACCATCACCAACTTCCATCAGAAAATGCCTGTGAAAGTATACAGTTCATTATATTCCATAAAAACAGAGCTCCTGGCATGTTACTAAAAATAGAAACACCTCGAATGCTTTAGTGGAGGCTGGTCTTATGTATACATTGTGTGGAAGGAGGAGTTAAGGAACATTGTGGAAGATAAAATGGAGCAGACAGGAATTAAGTGTTGCTGTAGCTGTTGAATGGCACTGTGCAAATCTTCTGCGTAAAGTTAGGCATAATTCTGATATTTTATGTAAATTCATCTTTGTATTAATGAATGCCTGTGTCTTCAAAATCTAATCTGTATCTACATCTACCTGTGCTCTTTTTTTCTTATGGAAATGATGGTTTTCCATAAGAATGGTAGACTATCTACCAATCTACTTGGTAGACTATCTACCAAGATGATTGGTAGACTATCTACCAATCATCGCCAGGAAATTGCTACATTACAGAAAACAGGCTACAGAGTTACAGGGATCTCTGAAAATGTGGAATGATAAGGCTTCCTTCCATTTTTCTACTATATTAAGTTTACATAAGCCAAAGATAACCGAAGTGGATTTTGTACAAAAATAAAACACTCTTTTCTTTAGCCCATGACAAGAAAATATGTACCTCTTTGTGTTTTCTGTGTCAGTGTGAGGACTCTTTCACTCTGCTGGTTGTTCAATCTCTAAATCTCTGACCCTTTGAACTCCAGCTTTCAGACCTTTGGCTTCTCCATCCGATTAATTGGGAGGTCCTGGCAATTCTCCCTCTGCGGTATAAGCTAACACTTGCTCTGTCTGTAGATGGGGTTCAAACACCTAGGAAGCTCTGCTGAGCCCCAGAGCCTGGTTGGCTCTTCTCCTTTTTATTTTGATAACACTTTGTGGATGCCCAATTTATCACTGAACTTGCCACATTTTGTTATCACGATTGGCAGTAAGATCCTCCTAGGACAGTGGTTCCCAAATTTGGCAACATGTTAGAATCATAAATAATTAAAAACCAACTAAATCAGAATGTCTGGGGAGGTGAGACCCAGGGAAGGCATTTTTAAAAGCAGCACTTCTCAAATTTTAACATGCATACGATTCACCTGGGGATCTTGTTAAAATGCAGATTTCTGATTCACTCAGATTGGAGCTGGGGCCTGAGACTCTGCATTCCTAACAAGTTCCCAGGTGACGCAGATGCCACTCAAGCTAAAGCAGCTCCAAGCAGCCCCCAAATGGAGACGCGGTTTAGAAAACAATCACATCCCGGTTTTATATCTGAAACTCACAAACTCAGAAACTTACCCAATACAGGACCATTTATTACCTCCTATCCTGTTACCTCTCCCTGCCAGCACCATTTTAAGTGAGTGGAAGTTGACATTTTCTCATAAATCAGAATTTGTTTTGTCAATATTTCAGCTATAATGGGCTTTCTCCACTATTCCTCCCCACCTTGTCTTGTCCGTGTCTCTGCATTCATCTCACTGGCAACAGAACGCAGTGGAAGGTTGAGCAAGGTTAAGATGGAGCAGCAAGGTCTCGCTGCAGTTGCTTGTGCTTCAGTTGTAAAGCACCATCTTGTCTATTCTCGTCATTGCCACTCCAGCCCCTGGACTCCTCTTTGGCTGCTGTGACGCCCACCGCCAGCCATGACCCTCTCTTTTTTTTTTTTTTTCCCTTCTACACCTGAAAGCCCTTTGTTTCCCTCACTGATTCTCATTTTCCTCACTCCACCATCCTCATGATGACTTACCACAAATTAATTTGCGTCATCATAATTTCGAATCAACACAAAGACAAACAGATGTTTATAATGTAAACATTTCTTCTATGTTAAGTTTTATTTTCTCAACAGTATTACTTTTCCTCAGTTAATGCTTCTATCCTTCCACATACAGATAGATCCTTTGAGTGTTAGGCACCCACGATGGGCTCGGAGTGATTTTTATTTAGTAGTAATCTGCTTAAATAGCATGATTAAAGGTTCTATTAGCCTTGGTACACCTTTATATGTCAACCTAACTATTCTAATGGTTCCCAGAGTATGCACTGAGGCAACCTGGGTTGCAGGAGGGAGCTGACCAGGAAATATTTTTAAATTTGGAGGGATAGCCTGGTGTAGTGGTTCATGCCTGTAGTCTCAGTTAGTTGGGAGGCTGGGGCGGGAGGACAGCTTGAGCCCGGGAAGCCAAGACTACAGTAAGCGGAGATTGCGCTGCTGAACTTAAACCTGGGTGACAGAGCAAGACCACAGTTCAAACAAGAAGAAAAATAAAAAATAAAAAAAAAAAAAGGAGGGAAAAGGAGGGAAATTCAGCAGCACGTGACCTCTCCAGACCCCTTGCGAATTACTCGCTCAAGGTAGTTCACAGTTTCAACAGTAGGTGGTGCTGCATTCCTTTCAATGATTTATATTTATAAAGCTGGGTTTTCCATAGTGGCTGTAATAAAAAGCAATTACAGTGCAAAAATCAAGGTGGAAAAGGAAATGAGAGGGCTGTGTCCAATCTGATTGAGAAATTGTGCCATGCTCAAGAGATGCACACATACCATTTGTAACTGTGGTTAAGAGTGAAATAAATTTTTTTTATCCATTTATGTGTATTTTTTCAAATAATTATTCAGTTGTTAAAGCAAAAATTCTTATTAAGTTGTTTGAGTCGAAGTATTTAATACATGGCACTATAAGGTATTTCTTTGAGCCTAAGGGCTCTGTGAAAAAGGGCTCTGTGAACCAAGAAAGTTTTGGAACCTCGGCTCTGGTCTAATCATTTTTTTCCTGCCAAGAGCTTGCTGACCTAGTGGAGCAGGATAATCGCAACGCAACGGGTGTATCTTTTATTCCAGGTAAATTAAAGGTGGACCAACTTGTGGCCACAAATGAGGGGCAACTCTCTCCTTTATCTTTTTTAAAAATGTATTTTTTTCTATTATTTTTAATTGTGGTAAAAAATACTCGTCTAATTGTTTGATCTGTTGATATCATATAACTTCAAAGAGGAATTTGAGAAAATGTCATATCAACAGTTCAAAACCACCTTTAACACATGTCTGATACAGCCATGGCGGCAACTTTGACAACTTCAGTTGTTGCCCTTGATTTTTTTTTCCAGCAAATATCTCATGTGTTATAACTACAAGGAGAAGAAGGAGGGGCAGCAGGGAAGGACAGGTGATGAGGAGGGAGGGAAGTTTATCTAGTTGCCAATAAAATATCCAAATCCAACTAATCCAGTCAAAGCTGTGGTTGTGAAGAGATTTTGCCATGATTCTCTGTATTTTCCACCGAGCTTTGTTAATTACCTCATTTTACTTCTGCAGTGATATGAAAGTCAATATGCCACTTCAATGTGTTACACATGGATTTAATAGAACATATACGATGGATTTTTACCAATAATAGTAACTTCTTTATGCACCTACTCTGTCCCTGCCACTAATGCCTGTATCACTTTACTGCAACTCTACCAGGTAGGCATTGGTGCATGCACTTTCCAGATGAAGAAATGAAAGCCCAGAAAGGTGAACAACCTGTCCTGGGTCACATAATTGGCAACTGGCAGCACAGTGACGCATTCTCGGATCTGCTCGAGTCCACAGCTTGTAACTTTTCCCCATGGCACTATTACTTCTCATAATTATAATTGTAAAACTGATTCTTACGTGGGTTTAGCCACTGCTGTTTGTAGTATCCTGAAATAACCTGCCCCAACACCCCCACCCCCACTTTTTTTTAAGAATATGTGGCATTATAGGTGTAAAATGGCATCACAATTGGAGAGGAAAACTGGAAAGGAAAAAGGGGAACCATCACTTAGATAAAGCACTTTTTAAAACTTAATCTTCTATGGCAACAATGCTATTTGTGTTGTAAAAAGTGCTTTAAAGATTTTAAGATGATGATTATTTTTTACAACCATCACCCGATTCACCTAGTTCTCTTCAAATTTCACAAAGGAAATGGAGTGAAGTACAAGTAGCTGAACTGTCTTTAGTAGTCACACAGAGTGTGAATTTCACAGCAAATACATGGCTAGATCCTTGGGGATCTGTGTTGATGTTCACCCCTTCACCGAATGCTTCCTCTCTCACGTTATTCCACATTAATAATTCACATCATTGGAATACTTCCTGGTTACGTCAGCCCAAGCCGTGGATGGCTTCCCTTCATTTATGGTGGTAAATACTTAAAGAGAATATTTACATATGGTTATTCAGGGATATTTGATCACAGATTGAAGTGTGAACATGCAGCCTTTGGAATCTGCAGAATGTATGTTTTTTGCATGATAACCTAATACAGATGTCTTAAAATCATAGCTGTAATCATAAATGAATGCCTTTTCTCATGTATCTATTTATGTTCATTATCAGTTTGTTTAGGAAGGGATATGTGACAATGATTTTTTAAAAAATCAATATTACCTTATGAGGCATGGAACCTACAAAGCACAAGCCTGTAGCCCTGTTTTTTCTTTGACATCTTTTCAGTATGCAGATATTCTGCAACAAGGAGGGAGCCGATGATAAAATTCCAACGAAACTCATGATGACAGGCTCACCAAGCTGTTTCCCTGACTCAGCTCCAGTAATCTGTGAGGGCTATAATAAGCGATGCCTCCTCACTTTACTTTCTGGAGTCAATAAAATGGTCAGATGATATTTGGAAAGAGTACTTTTACATAAGCATTTTTCTCTTTTACAAATTTTGCCACAGTTAAATCACAAGATTTTGAAATACCTGTTTTTTTTGCCAACTATTTGAGATAAGACTAACCAGTAGCAGCAGCAGAAGCTGCCAAATCTAAGGCAGTGGTGGGTTTTGACAGCCAAGGGCTCCATTTGGCCAGAGAATGATGGTGCTATAGGTAGCAGAGTTAAGAAGTAGTTAATTTGAACTTGGCCAAAGGACGATAGCTCAGAATATTTGCTTTTAGAATGAGAGAAAAAGGAGCCTTCCTTTCCTTACAGCTTAATCTCTCCATTCCTATTTTTAATACACCCGACTTTATAGAATAGCCAGACCACATTTTTTAAGCTACAGTAAAAATTAAAGGATTTATGATAATCCTATGCGGTTGGTTGTGGGTGTTTCACTTTCAACTGGAGCATTTTCTCTCTCTTTGTTGCAGGGCTAACATTTCTCAGCTTTTTGCTACAGTCTTCTTTCCGAAACTACTCAAGTGGAAAAAAAAAAAAAAGTCTTAACCAGATAAGCAACAATTCTTACTATACTGGGGAATAGTTCACATCCTCCCCGTCTATATATTAGAAGTAACTTCTTCGGGCTTTTAAACTCAGAATGTCAAAGCACTCAAAGGAATCCTACCTTGCCCACATACTGATAATCGGATCCTGTGTATTCCTCCAGGAGAAAGAACTGATTCCACATCCAGCTCCTTTTTGAACGGTTCAGCTCATTTTTGCTGTTTCCAGAGAGCTCCAGGGCCCTTTTCTTTGCTGGGAAACCACTAGTCCTCTTAGATAGTGGAGTTGAGAGGGTTGGGTAGGGCTGGCCCACCCAAAAGAGCAGCAAGAAGTAGCGGTAAGTTCTCATGCTGATGGCACCGTCGCGTCTCTGGGTAGTGAGTGCCCCTCTCTTGGAAGTGCCTTTTTCACTGCACCGTATCCAGCCTCATTCCTCCTTCCGTCGTTAATGTTCTTTGCTTGGCTCTCAGAGGATATCTGGAAAGAATAATAACATATCAAGCATTTTTAGAGATGCTTAAAATTCAGTGTTAGAGCAAATAGGCTGGAAAAAAAGAGGACAGAAATTTGAATAGCAAAACAACAAAAAAAGTTGGCTATCAATTTTGAAATGAAGGAGACGATCTTCCAGACATGCTAAATGGAAGGCATGTGCTGGGTAGGAAGCTGTTGTTTTCTTTTCTCCTTTTCTACCGCTTAAAAATCCTATTTTAAGGAATAGTGTTGCTATAGGTCAATGTGCCAGAATGGATTATTGCGCTACTCTTTTACCTTGGAATATGTGGGCTGAGATCTGGTAGAAAAAATGAGTTTGTGTTTCTGATTCTATTTGCATATTTATCCTCATGAACAAGTCTAAGGCAAAGAATATCACAGACCATTTGAATTCAATTGAAAATGGATAATGTTGAAATTTCGCTAAAATGTATTGAATCCCTGAGATGTGCCAGGCGTGAGTCAGGCAGAGCCAGCAGACTCTTGGCTTCGGAGATGAGCTGTGATAGGACCTTTGGGTCAAATAAGGCTGGAAAAGACCATACACCTTCTCTTCGGAGTGCAGATTAGCATATCAAAGTGCCTGAAATAAAGTTTCTAAAGTGATATTTTGCAACAATAAAGATAAGCCTATACATATTTAATCCAGCATTTCCCAAACTTGTCCAGAAAACTTTTTTTTTTTTCCTTAGAGGACCTAATAATACTATAGGATGGGTGAGTAAGCAACCTATAGAATTTGTATTTAATAGACTGTAAGAATTAAATGAGCAATTCTATTCAAATTTCCTTAGGAAATCCTAAACCTTATCTATAAATTTTTGCCTTTATCATAAACAATCAGGCATATTTGTTAAAACTGGTAAAATTACAATTACATTTGTTATAACAAAAATTACAGTTGCACAGTTGCTAGGTAATTTTCACAGATGTATCAAACATATCTAAGTACCACAGTGAGGGCCATCAACTGTAAGAACTGTAACAAACTGTAACAAAAATGTCAGTTATTATACTTGTGGGTGATAGCTTTCCGTGGGAAATATTAATTTTCAAAAACACAATCTACCATAAAAAAAAATCCTGGTGACCAGATTTGCTTGGTATAGATGTCCCAAATTAGTTTACTAGTTTATGCAATTAAAGTCATATATGCCTATATCTCCTTTAGAAATTTTTCCACCTTTTTTTGGAGAAAAAACAGTAAATTACTCTTTTGTCTTACTATCTGATCTAGAAAAAACATTCTTAAATATACTAACAACAACAACAACAGAAAGGAAGTGTTTTGTAATGCGGAACGTAATAGTAATTGAACTGGTACATTTACTCTAAGCCATGCAGATCAAGAACATGTTTTAGGTAATCTGATTGGTATTTTTTTCTGTACATCAGAAAAGATTGGTTCACTTGATTCTTGTCATTCTACCAGGTAAACGTATATGTGACAGGTTTTTGTTTGTTTTTTACTCCAGCAATGAGTAATTATAGCCACCTAATATGTGGCTTAGTCAAAGCCTTCTGTTGAAAGATAAGTGAAATAATTTACAATATTCGGCATTTTAAATCCTTTATTCCATTATTATGCATCTTCTTGACAGCAGGCTGGGGAAGTTGAAAATTCCACAGGTAAGTAAATTAGTACTGCGACAATTAGCCATACTGGAAAAATGCCAGGCAACAGTATACTTGTCATAATGCAGCCTTGGTACAGGTGTGGAATGACTGACGATCAATTAGGTATAAATGATTCTTCTCTCTCCTCATAGATGGTATATAAAGGGGACGGAGAGTGCATATGGAGAAAAGCCCTCTAAAGACATCTATTCATTTTTAGTAGCCGAGATTACACTGAGGTTGATTCTGTGGAAATTACATTTCTCTTAATTTCCCTCATTCTCCATTATTTGCAAAGACAAATCCTGCAGTGAAGAATTACACGTCTGCTGCTGCACTCCACGAGCACCCCATGGTGCTGGCAGGAAAGAGGGATACGGAGAAAGGAGGTGTCAGCTGTTTAAAAGGCAGACTCCTGAAGGCCGTTTTAGAGAAAAATCGATCCCTGTGGGTGTTGTGTGCAAACTCTACAAGCTGTTGCCACTTGAATATTAAATATTAGTTCTTTTTAATATCACAGATACCAAAATGTCAAGTATTTCATTTTTTTCTTAGTTGGTAATGAGCTTTTAAGTGATAAAAATTTAAGTAGTATTTCCAAGTAGGCTACAACATCTAACTTTGGTACAACCCAGCTCTTTTTGTATCAACTTGATAGGGTGCATCCTTGTTAAAAACTTAATATATGTAATTGAATTACTATGATCAATATGCTCAAACTCATATTTGATGTTAGTTTTTTAGAGAGAGAGATTTCTCTGTGAAATTCTATAGTTTTTTTAAAAACCCCTTTAAACTGTTGAATATATAACGTAGCAATTCTCATTTAATATTTCTTAATAGGCAGGATTGCATAGTGGTTATGATCATCAGTGCTAGGGTCTGCAACATTAGTCTCTGTGAACCTGAAAAAATGGTTTAATCTCAATCTACCTCAGTTTCTTTATTCTGTAAATGGGGTAATGATACTATCCCCTTTATAGGGTGTTATAAGGATTAAATGAGGCATTACATGCGAACCATTTAGAACAGTGCCTGGCATTTGGTAAGGTATTAATAAGTATTAGGTATTCTAATCACTAATTATTCTTGTTATTCTCATTTGTATTGCATGTATAGAATCCATCTACGACACATTGCAAACATCTGCAGAAGATAGTTTATTGATCAGAAAACATCTCCAAGCAAGTCAAAATTTTCTTAGAATTAAATAATAGAAGCACTTGAAAAATCTATAGTAATTTATATACTCATTGTTTTCTTTCATGTGGACTTCAATTCAGCATTTAACAGTAGTGGTATAGAAACAGGGAAGGCAGAGATACTGTGTGCCTTGTCACCACTGTTTGCATGAAGGAGAAGAATATGGGCCAAAAAGAAAGTTCAATGGAGGGTGGACTCATTCATAGAATCTATATTTTCTTCTTTCCATTTTATTACGTTAAGGTTTTAAAAGTCGTCTTTATTCAGGTGAAAGAAAATCGGAACTAGCTTTCACTCAGTAATTTTGCCCCTATAAAAATGGGACTGGTAATTAACATACTGATACTATTCTAATGTTATATCAGAAAAGAATTTGATAAGTTAAAATGAATGATATCTGCTATGGTTTGAATATCTGCCCCCTCCAAAGCTCATGTTGAAATTTAATCCCTCATGTGGCAGTATCAAAACGTGGGGATTTTAAGACATGATTGGATTGTGAGGGTTCTTTCTGCCCTCATGAATGGATTAATCTGTGGATCAATCAGTTATCATGAGAGTGGGACTGGTGGCTCTATAAGAAGAGGAAGAGAGGCCAAGTGTGGTGGCCCACGCCTGTAATTCCAGCACTTTGGGAGGCCGAGGCGAGTGGATCACCTGAGGTCAGGAATTTGAGACCAGCCTGGCCAACATGGTGAAACCCCATCTCTACCAAAAAAAAAAAAAAAAAAAAAATTAGCTGGGCATGGTGGCTGGTGCCTGTAATCCCAGCTACTCAGGAGGCTGAGGCAGGAAAATTGCTTGAACCCGGGAGGCGGAGGTTGCAGTGAGCCGTGATCATGCCATTGCACTCCAGCCTGGGCGACAAGAGCAAAACTCTGTCTGAAAAAAAAAAAAGAAAAAAAAAAAAAAGACCTGGATCACATGTTAGCATGCTGAGCCCCCCTTACCATGTGACACTCTGCAAAGTCCTCACCAGATGTGGCACCTCGACCTTGCACTTAGCCTCCATAACTTTAAATAAAATCCTTTTCTTTATAATTTATCCAGTTTCAGGTATTCTGTTATAAGCAATAGAAAAGGAACTAAAACAATTCCAAATTTTAGATTTTACTTAACCTAAAAGACAGTAAATGGGAAAACAATTAGTGTGCTGCAAGTATGCCCCTAAATGCAAAAAACAGGATTCTTACTGTGCAGAACCATCAGATGTTCAAGCAAAGGAAGACAATGGCCCAGAAGCTGGCAAAGTAGAGGGGAACCATGTGGTAAGTGGCAGTCAGATGTGGTGGCTCATTTTGTAGATGTCAGAAAGTAAATGGAAAGGGGAAAGAAGTAAGGGCATGCTCAGATACTGAACTTAAAATAGAAGGCAGGGTATTCAGTCACAAAATACCTGAACTAGATGGTGGGAGGGGGGAAAAGCAAAACAAAATAGATGTTGTACCTTTTTGCTGCCCTCACCCTGCCCTCCATTCCCTCTTAGCATTAGGAGCCAATCAATTAGAAACATGAACAACTCTATAAAAATAAAACGTGAACTACCTAATTACAGTCTAATGACACTTTAGCAGTGGATGTAAAAGGCTACTTAATAGACTGTGTCTCTTCTTTCCTTTTTGTTGGGATCTTAGTTTTTTGTGAGAACTTTCTATTTTCTATAAGGAATCGTTTGTATGCTCGGAAATTTGATATGCACAAGTGGTTGGTGGTCAAGAAAACTAGTTTGAATCTTTGCAGAACCCTATTTCATTGATGACTAGAAGGTAATTGAGATGCTCATGGATAGCAGGGCAAGGCCCACATAGCTTTGGTAATTGCATACTTTGAAAATTTATTTGCCTGGCAGCCAATATGCATATGTACTTCAATATCCACAGGAATGCACGGTCAAGTCCAGATTTTATTTAATACGTGCCATTTTGGAGGAACCTGGGCCTCATTAATTTAAGTCCTATCAAGACAGAATATGTGATAATTAATGCAAAGGCTGGGCTGACGTTTTCTTTTAATTAGCAAAATCTTTTCCCCTAGATTATTGGAAATTAATAGTGCAAAAATATTTCATAGGGATATATAGAACGAGAAGACAAACTAATATGTCCTCAAGTTCCCTCGTGTACTTTGGAATCACCTTTTATTCGCAAATAATTAATATGCTAATTAGAAATTTTTTTATTGATTGAATTGCTTCTCCAGTGACATGTTTGATAACAGTTTGAATGACTCAAATGTATTATCTGGTTTTGAGATACTGATTTTATTACACTATTTGCAGACTAAATAAATATAAGACAGGTTTGAAAGCAATATAATTATGTTCAAGTTTTAAAATTCAGACTTGACATAGATTTGTTCTGGTGTTGTTGATTAATTCTAATCAGTGCAATATTACTGTAATGTTATCTAAACTTACAAATTAAACCAAGCACGTTTGTTCTTTGTTATGCGGAGCCTTAACTTTGGCATTGAAAGCACAGCAAGCATTCAGTAAAGCAACGTTATTAATATACTTTAACCAGTTACCATAGTAAGAGAATGTTTTACAACCTATTATGAATTGTTTCTTCAGATAAATGGTGTTGCATACACATACTGTAGCATAGTACTTTACATTTCTGTAATTATGGTCTATACTTAGGTCATCCTACCCCACTGGATGATCTACACTTAACTCTTCGCAAGGCATAAATATAGAAGTCTTTTTAGCATAAGTATCATAAATACCTTATTACTTTTTGGTACACTTTCTTGCATTATATCATTGAGGAAGTAGAAAACAGCTGGTTATTTATGACTTTTTAACATCTCTCTTACTGCGTCACAACTCTGAGCCTGAAATCTCAGGAGTCCTGCCCTGTCTTTGTGGGCAATGAGGATGAAGATGGTACTTAATCCATGGAAGCCTCGAAAATTAAGGAAACAGAATTGGAAAAAATAAGGAAGATGAATTAAACAGAGTGAAGCCAAAGGGAAACATGTCTTCCTACAAGTAAATCTTAAAAAAATATGATATTTATTCTGAGAGAAGGGTTTTACAGCCAATTAAGCTTGCTCAAGATCAATTTCCCGATAACCCAAGAAACTTTGTTTTGAATAGGTGGCCACCTGCTGTGAATAAAAATGTGTCTGTAGAACATGGCCGATCTTCTAGAAGTGGTAACATAAGGATAGAACCAATTTAAAAGTTTTGGTAGGGATTTCACATGAAGTCTTCATTTCTAAACCTCCATTTCATTTTTCTGTAAATGTCAAAGTCACTGTTGAGTAAAATTGGTTCTGTTTCGTGTGTGTAATGAACTCCACTGAAATGTGTCAAACAGCTTTGGCACCTCTCACCACAAAGCACTTCTCTTGTGCCAATGAATCATTATGGCAAGAGTCATCAAATGATGCCTGATATATTTTTTTGTAAATGTTTATGTTTGTGGATAATATGTCAATCTGTTTGCAAACTTTCCAGATGAAGCGATTTTAACAGCATTGCCCTTGTTCTGAAATCATATTCCACACATTGCATTAATAAAGATAAAATCCAATGTGTTACAGCACATAAAATGGCATTTTATATGTAATGGAGGGCTGAAGTGAAATACTCATTTGGAACAAAAAACAAAATAGATCAAAACTTAAATCAGAGCACAAAGACAAAGTTCTTTTACCACATGTCAGGGAAAAGTCCAAACTCTTTAATTGTGAGAACTACTAATCTATTTAAATATGACAATATGATGAAGAGCAGACTCTGGCACGCCACATGTCAAGGTGAGAATCTCAGCTCCGCACAACGCTGGCTGGACAAAGAGGGTACCAATTTGTGTCTCAATTTCTTTATCTATAAAATGGGATGATATTAATAGTACCTACCTCATAAGATAGCTGTGAGGATAAAAATGAATGAGTTCATGTGAGGTCTTACTTATGAACATTAAGATGGCTACAACTACTTAAACTGCCAAAGATCTTAGCAGAGGACACACACAGGCCATCCTAGGGCCACATGTTGCCTCTTGTGCATTTTTTTGTTATGCCTTTTATTCTACAATTAAGAAACTTAAGTCAGTTGCTGTTCTTCAAGGAATCAGTAGATCCTCATTTGTGGATTAACTTGAAACCTCGTAAGTTCTGGTGGCCTTTATTTCTGGAGTGGAGGGAGCTGCTCCCACAGCAGTGCAAGGGCTTCCCGGGCTGCCACGGTCCCCACTGTCCTTCCTGTACTCCCCTGCTGCGGCCTTGTGTTCAAATGCCATTTGCCATCTCCCTTCCACTGGGGTTTTCCTAGACCTGCTTGCTTCATTCCTTTAAGCACCTTGCCTGGCTTTTGAGGGCCCTTTGGGCATGTGGACCCCATATTTTCCCAGAAGATTTACTCATGCAAACAAAGAAGAGAAAGCATTTTTATACTTTTCATTAGCTCTTTGTGGTATGAATTTTAAACATTTCTGTAACAAACTATAGGTTTAGGTTGCAGAATTGTAGGAAAGACTGGGTTTCATATTATTCTCTGCTTATATGTTAGGTTCTCTGGCAGCTACATTAATTCTTTTAGACACATGGCCATGAAGACAATGAAGCTTAAACAAGACCGGGAGATGTCAAAACCCTCTTACAAATTAGCGTGGATGATTTCAATGAGCTGGCTCTTTTAACAGCTCAGTGAAAGGGCAGCCAGAGAGTATTGGCTGGCAGCTATGGGCCTGCAGGAGAGGAAGGTATCTTAGTGAGGATGGGAAGTCCAAAACAGATTTAACTTGATTAAATTGCAAAAGGAATCACATGGTTCAGTTTACCATTAAGTAATTGTGAACTTGGCATATCGTAGATGATTTTTAGAGCTAATACTTGCATAAAGTGGTACAAAGAGTAGAGATGTTTAATTCATTTTGGATGATATACGTACATCTTTGATCAATTCTATGATGTCTAACTCGTAAATAATAATACTGGTTAACATTGCTGTATTCTACCCTGAACTTGTTACGTGCTAGGCACCTAGCTAAGCACATCACAAAGGTGCTTTCATGAATCCTCATGACAATCCTGAGAGATGGATAATATTCTTTCAATTTCTGTAGATGAGAAACTGAAGCTTAGGTCAAATAACTTGTCCATGGTCATGCAGTGAGTATGTAACAAAGCCAGATCCCAATTCATGCTTCAGACTAGGGTGCCCTTGCTCTGAATGCACTCTAAAGGGGTGTGTGCCAGGCTGCTGCCCACATGACAAGTGCTCAGTCTGGCTGTGGTCTTAGAATTGAGTCTTCATAAATCCCCTAAAAAATAACACCAATGCAAGTCTCCAAGAGGTAAAAAGAGTTGTCACAAAACTTACAAGCTAACTCAGAGCAGCAGACAAATGTGCCAGGTAATGGGATAAATGCTCTACACACATGTAAGTCTTACAACAATCCTTTGTAGTGGGTATCATTTCTTTTTTTTTTTTTAAATTATACTTTAAGTTCTGGGGTACATGCACAGAACATGCAGGTTTGTTTCATAGGTATACACGTGCCATGTATATGGGTGATGCTGCACCCATCAACCTGTCATCTACATTAGGTATTTCTCCTAATGCTATCCCTCCCTCAGTCCCCTACCCACCAACAGGCCCTGGTGTGCGATGTTCCCCACTCTGTGTCCATGTCTTCTCATTGTTCAATGCCCACTTATGGGTGGGAACGTGTGGTGTTTGGTTTTCTGTTCTTGCGATAGTTTGCTGAGAATAATGGTTTCCAGCATCATCCATGTCCCTGCAAAGGACACGAACTCATCTTTTTTTATGGCTGCATAGTATTCCATGGTGTATATGTACCACATTTTCTTTAGTCTATCATTGATGGACATCTGGGTTGGTTCCATGTCTTTGCTATTGTGAATAGTGCTGCAATAAACATACGTGTGCATGTGTCTTTATAGTAGAATGATTTATAATCCTTTGGGTATACACCCAGTAATGCGATGGCTGGGTCTTTATAGTAGAATGATTTATAATCCTTTGGGTATATACCCAATAATGGGATGGCCGGGTCAAATGGTATTTCTAGTTCTAGATCCTTGAGGAATTGCCACACTGTCTTCCACAATGCTTGAACTAATTTACACTCCATGATGGGGACCATTTTCTTATCCTCTCTTTTAGAGAGATAAGAAACATAGTCTTAGAGGGACTGAATACTTTGCCCAGAGTACACAGCTAGTGAGTGGCAGAACTTGGATAAAACCCAACTAACCTAGAGGCTCCTTCTTAGCCATAACATCCACAATGTCATTTGTATTTTGCTCATGGAAACATCATCTAGGTTGTATTTACTCTCATTACAGACAAAATTTGAACAAATTTATCATCAGGTTTCTAAATCCCCCACAAATTGAAGGGTTGAGGTGAGTGCTGGAGGCTGGAGTATCAACATTAGTGGGAGGGGGTAGCTGAAAGGCACAGACAGAGTAGCTACAAAAGGCAGGCAGAAGAACTGAGCACAGAACAAAACAAGTCAGGGGCTGGTCTTGGGAGAGTGATGAATTCCTACATCTCTGTTTCAAGAACAGTTCCTGGCACATAGTAACACCAGATAAACATTTGTAAAATAAGCGAACGTGTAGATGAATGTACGCATGGCTGAATGTAAGAATGACTAAATGCGTGAATTGATGATATGACTAATGACTATAAAAACGAACATGCAAATACTTCACAGCACTTGGAGGTATCACCATGTTACAAATACAGCACACTGATATTCATCATAATGACCTCAAACCATTAAGCAAAGGTCCACGTTCTTTTGAATGTTTGGTTTGAAAAGGCATGGATGTGCAGAATAAGTATGAGGAAAATTACTGTCGAAAGTTGTAATAGTGGTATTTAGAAGAGCTGGGGTTTAGATCTCACTCTCTTCTCTTGTGATCTCAGACAAGCTATTCCACCTCTCTCAGCTCTTGTTTCTCATGTATAAAATTAGGGCTGATGTGCTCATACCCAGGGATAGAATAGCGGTGTGTTTAGAAGCACAAGGGGAGCCAGTTTACCCATTTTTATCCCAGCATCAATACTTATTAGCTATGAGACATTGTGTTCCAATTTTCTCATCTTTAAATTGAGAATAGTAAAGTTTTGGGGTCTCAGGGGAGGCACCTGATAAATAGCATCTTCCTTGTTCTTCCAAACTCCAAAGATTAAGAGATACAGGAGTGTTGGATGAAGACCAATATATCACCTTTATTACTAAAAAACAAAAACCAAAGACAACCAGGTTGGAAAGATGGCTTAGTGTAAGGGCCACGAGGGCTTGCTAAGAAAACCCCAGCATTAGGCAAGCTCTCCATGGAGTCGGAGTTACACTTTATTTTGCTCTTTCTTTTACAAAAGCACAAGTGGTTCTTACCTCTGGGTCGCAAACTCCAATTCTAAGTTCAGAGCCAGAGGGAATGCCTTTCTGTTCCCACCCTTGGCCAGCTCAGTTACAGACCCCAGGGTCTGAACAAAGTGATGGGGAGGAATCTGTCTTAATCCCCACTAATTAAAAAAGATCATTAGAGACATCAGTAATCCTGAGAGCCAGTAACTCACTTATTATTTACTGACGGTTCTTGTATTTAAAGCTTTGCTTTTTGGAGTTGTTTACAACATCACTAAAAGGAAAAAATGTATGAATAATTTAAAGATGGGGAATTTAAAGTTTCCCTGAAAATATATTTCACTTCAGGTCAATCAATGCATTACAGGCCAAATGAATTCTTTTGTGTCTCTATTCTCCTTTCCCACTAAACACACACACACAGCAAAAAGGGATAGTGATCCCGATTTTTATATGCTTCAGACACTTGCCTGTTAGCATTGAAACACTACCATGACACTTCTCCCCCAAAAGAATAGCAGTATTTACAGAGGTGTAACCCTTTATGCCAAGTTATAATGGAAAGAAATAATCAAAGCTCCACTTGCTGTTTGGATAGCTTTGTTCATTCAATGTGTTTTATGTAAGTTTATTTGCAGAGAATTCATAACGTAAATCAGATGCTTCTCATAATATCTTGGTATAGTAACTTAGAATAATTAATGTAATAAATTTTGTATAATAACTTAAAAGGATACTGCAACACCAGAAGGTTTCTTCCCTGAGACTAACTATTAATAAAATAGAAGGGGGCTTGTGAAGGTGTGGACATCTTCACTAATCCAGGTTCATGTTAACTGACCATCAAATTAAACTTGCTCTAGACAGGAAGACAATGTGTTTGAATGGGATGCTGGATGTTTTATCAATTTTGATTGCCTTAATTTAAAAACTTTAATTAGAACCTCTGTTTACTAGAGTCAAACTGCACATAAAATATCACGCAAAACATTTTAAAAGAGAATTTTAATTATACCACTAAAGAAATGCCCTTGTTCGATGTTTACCAAACACTTGCCAGAACAAGTTAATTAATACATGTTTAAATAAGTGAAAGAAGAAGAAGGGAAGCAGAAAAAATCACATTCGTCTTTTGTTGAGTTTTTTTGCAGTTGTCAAAGACACCCCATTTCTAATTTAATGACGGCACGTAACAGTGCACTTGTGTAATTATAAACAATGGGCACAAGAACGCAATGAGGGCCAAGGAAAAGCCAATTCCCACTGGGAGCTGTTGTTCAAAATAATTGCTCGTTGTTGCTTGATGTTTCAAAGTAATCAAATCAAGCGTTTTTTAATTTCCTTCCTCTATTCAGTTATTCCATGGTAGAATATCAGAATGTTTGGATGTTGAGTTTTTAGTAGGTCGGTAATGTGGCCTTTTAATTATTTAAAACTATGGAAAAATATTTTTTAATAGGGCATTTGTGTAGAAAGATAAATATTTTGATGATATTGAGTTTTTAGTTCTAATTTTAATAGGTTACCAACTTTTCCACTTCCTTTATTCTTTTAGTTTCTCCACTTTCTCCATTTATTGATGATGATTACTTGTGTTAGTAAAGACCGATATTGAAAAGCAGCGAATGACCCCAAAAATAAAATGAAACCAATCTTTCTAAGATACGTCCTGTTATTTCAGTAGCTTTATGAAAAAATCAGAAGAAAAAATATCAAAAATAAGTTTGTAATCTTTTGGAGAAATAAAATGCACACATCGCACTAATTATCAAGATCATTATTAAGAAAATTATTTTCCTAAACAGCATAACCGGTACAGTTGTCCTCTTTATCCTCAGGGAACACATTCCAAGACCCCCAATGAATGCCTGAAATCAAGGATAGTATCGAACCCAACTGCAGTCAGTTGGAAGACATTTCTATTTATGTCTTCCACCCATAATGTAATGCCTTTTCCATCTTAACTAAGCACTTATGCACTATGGCCATAACTTTTGCAGTTTGAGGTGAGACAGTAAAAACTAGCACAAATTTCTTTTTTCTTCTCCATGATTTCACAAATGAATAGAAGATTTGTTCTTACTGAAGATCTTAGCAACCACAGCATACAATTTTTTTTTTTAAAATTTCCTTATTAAGTCAAGATCATTCACCTTTTCACTTAAAGGAAGCACTTTACAACTTATCTTTGGCATTTTCAAATGGCCGATATCACTACTTTTGCACTTCAGGTCATTAAAATATAAAATGAGGGTGACTTGAACACAAGCACTGTGATACTTCGACAGTCTATTTGATAACCACGAGGGCTAAGTGACTAACAGGTGGGTCTTGTAGACAGCGTGGATAAGCTAGAAAAAAGGAAAATTAAAATCCAGGCAGGACGGTGTGGGAGGGGGCAAGATTTCACCACACTGTCCAGAACAGCGTGCAGCTTAAAACTTATGAATTATTTATTTCTGGAATTTTCCACGTAATATTTTTGGACTGTGGTTGACTGTGGGTAGCTGAAGCCATGGAAAGAGAAACCTCAGATCAGGAGGGATTACTGTATTTACCTTTTCTTTTTTAAAAGGCAGATCTACTCACCAAGACATCCCACAATCTTTTTTTCTGAAAAGTTAGCCAATATTAACAATTTCATTCAGAATCCCTTCTAAAAAAAAAAACCCTATATCAGTCCTGTTATATTTGTTTCCATATTGCTGAAACTGATCACCAAATTTCTCAAATTTGGTGATCACGAGTTCTGCCACAACCTGTACAGGTCTGGGAAACAACATGGAATTGGGAGCAGGCCTCTTTGGGTGTCCTATTTGAAATTTCACTCCAGGTGAGAGAGTTGAGTTAGGTTTCTTCTAAGGCTCCACAGGTTTGTTATAAAAATTAAATGTGATACAGTGCTATTGACTGAATATAAATATGCTTGCAAAAATTATATGTTGAAACCTAATCCCCAACGTGATGGTACTTGGAGGTGAGTTATTTGGAAGGTGATTAGATCACGAGGGCATTGCCTTCATGAATGAGATGAGTGCCCTTAAAAAAGAGATCCCAGGGAGATCCTGTATTACTCTGTTCTCACGCTGCTAATAAAGACATACCCGACACTGGGTAATTTATAAAGGAAAGAGGTTTAATTGGCTCACAATTCAGCAGGGCTGGAGAGGCCTCAGGAAACTTACAATCATAGTGGAAGGGGAAGCAAACATGTCCTTCTTCACACGATGGCAGGAAGGAGAAGTGCTGAGCAAAGAGGGAAAAGCCCCTTGTAAAACCATCAGATCTTGTGAGAACTCACTCATTATCATGAGAACAACATGAGGGTAACTGCCCCCATGATAAATTACCTCCCACTGGGTCCCTCCCACAGCATGTGGGGATTATGAGAACTACAATTCAAGATGAGATTTGGGTGGGGACAGAGAACCAAACCATATGAAATCCCTTGCCCCCTTCTGCCATGTGAGGACAAAGCAGGAAGATAGTCCATGAATCAGGAAGCCAGGCCTCCCTGGGCACTGAATTTGCTGGTGCCTTGATCTTGGACTTCCTAGCTTCTAAAATATTGAGATATAAATTTCTGTTGTTTATAAGCCACTTAGTCCATGGTATTTTTGTTATAACAGCTTGAGCAGACTAAGATATAAAGTACATAAAACACTTAGCACATTGCTACATAATCAGGAAATAAATATTAGCCAGTACTGATTTTAATATTATTGCCTACAAAGAGCCATATGAGACTAGCACATGTAACAATTTACTGTATTTGAGTCAGTTAATATCAGTAAAGAACATTACGTCAGAGTATGATAAAAGGCAGCCTTCTTAAAAAACAAAACTAAAACAAAAAGCTCTTTCTTCTATGTATTATTTTTCTTCAGAAAAGAATACTTTATACCTAAGAACAGGCATGGTTTGGTACTTAAGCATGCCATTGACTTGCTCTTATTTATTTGATTTGGTGGGACAAATAGAATTTCCTAATGTATTTTTCCTTATAAAATAAGAATCTAAAGTGCCAGTATATTTGCACACCTACCAATTATCAAATGAGTTTCCCTGAATATGAAAACTAAGCCAAAATATAATTTAGCTCTATAAACTACTGTCAAACTCAGGTATCATTCCATTTGGAGCATTCGAATTATTGATTGGATTATTTGATTTGCAATTGTTTAATGGACTTCATGCAGCTGTTAATTTTTTCCACAACTCAGTAAAAACTTTTTGTAAACTGAGCATTTTTATGATTAATAAAAAATACACACACACACACACACACACACACAATACACCTTAAAAGTATTCTGTCAAATATTTCTGACATCCTGTCTTTAGAAGATGTTGTGGTTCCCGTACTAATGTAGAATTTCTTTCTTATGACTGTAAATAAAAACCAGGTATCCATGGTTATAAATATCTCATTTCACATTTTCTTTAGCCACAGCAAAAAATTTCAATTAATTGAATCACAGCCACCCTCAAATAATGCCAGAAGTGCAATAGTTGGTGTTCCAGGTCATAGGCAACCATTAATTAAGATGCAAAGAATCAGCATTAAAGTCTCCAATTTTTGTCCCAGAATTTTTTTCTTGATGGATATGGACTAAAATGTCTAGAAAATACAGCTTCAGCTATATGGGGAAGAGGAAATTAGGCACAGTCTTTATTTTGCTTAGCCTGGAATTTTTGATAAAGTTCTGAAATGTCATTTTGGAATATGAAAATAAAAATAATCTTACTTCAGGACTTTTATTTTTATTTGTTTATTTAAACTTGACATTTATTTATAATAAAAAAGGGCAGCTTGATGGGTAGATGTACAAGTTAACATACAGAAATGCTAACAATGTGAGAAGAGTAACATTCATATGCTTTGTTCAATGATCTAATAGAATTGCTATTCTAACTTCCCCTGTCATTTTCTCTACATTTCAATGTTCAGAGGGAAAACTGGTCATAAAGCCTACTCGGGATTATGGATATAAACTTGTGGAATCAGTTCCCAAGAGGTGGGTAGTGAAGTGACTTCCAATTCCCATTTCCAACTCTCAGAGCTGAGATTAAAAACTCCTTGTTATCAACTCACAGAACAGGGAAATACAGCATCCCCCCATATTCTAGACATCACCTGCTTTCAGGTGTAACTTCTGAACTTGCCAGAAGGAAAGAAGTGTGGAGATGTCCCCCTTAGACCTAGTGTCCTCATCCTGGTTTGGTTTGGTTCCAGTTCCTGTATAGTCCAGACTGCCCAAGTGGTGAGGATTGCAGGGAGGAAGTGATGTTTGCTATAGAAATGCTTTGGTTCTTCAGGATGCAGTGAAGGCATTCATGGCCTGCTGCCCATCCTAAAAGGATGGGTTTTGCAGAGAGCTGTGAGGTTGCTCAAGTGGCTGAGATGGTTCTGCAGCTGGTGGTGCCCACTGCTGCCACAGGGATGTCCAGGTGTGTGCAGGCTGTGTGGGCTGCTGAGGTGCCCCTGCTCTACCTGGCCATTTGACCATCACTCCCTAGGGCCCCTTGTGCCACCACTGCATAAGGTGAAACGTGTCTTGCTGACCAGTTCCCTGCAACTGGTGCTTAGGACTACCAGGTTGGGGCTGTGTAGAGTCCTTACAAGGCAGTACTGCCAGGCCATGTGTCACTGTCCTTGTCATCCTGGCATCTTCCTTGGTGTTGGGGCTGGAAAGGAGTCAGAGGATGTAAGAGTGCCCCTCCTAGAGCTGGGCCTGTTGACATGTGACTCCTAAGTGTCAGAAGAGGTGGTGAGATCTCTCCTCCCAGCACAGCCTGGCGGCTGGAGCATCGTGACCCTTGGTGCCTGGCTCACTCTGACCCCAGGTTGGAACCCAAGAACCAAAGCATGTGTGGGGTGGAAGAATAGCTGGTTGTTGCTGAAAGAACTGGAGGGAGGGAAGTGACTCCGGTGATAGGGGCCATGCACAAGTTGCCTTGCCTTGTCACACAGTCATGTGAGGTCTCTGACTTGGGGCCTTCTGCCAGGGAATTCACAAGTCTACAGCTCTGGCCACAGTGCCGAGCTCTTTGGTTATGAAACCATATCTGAGTTCCGAACTCTGAGAGGCCTGTTTGTGCAGCCAGTTTTTCCCTGATAGCAATTCCAGGAAATCGACCTCAATCCAGACCCCAGTAGACTCTGCCTGAGGTGTTATATTCTCTGGTTTTTGAAACCAAATCTGTATTCTAAATTCTGGAGTGCCAATTTCTCTGGTCAATTGTTCTCTGGTAGTCATACCGGGTTAAGGGTTCTGTTCAAACTAGCCTTGCAGGGCATCCTTTTTACTTGGGTTCAAAACACTCCTTCATTGGAGTCCTCTTGGGAGAAAGCTGCATGAAGTGTTAGTCCAGTCCCTAGTGGGAAGGGTCACCTGGATTCCAGAGACTGCTGGCCCATTGGGCAGCTCCCGGAGCCACTGGACTCATCAGGACCCAGCAGGGCCTGCCCTTTTCTTAAATACCTTCTGAATTTAGCCTTTCTTTAAATATTTAAGACCTTGATGGATTCAGAGGAAGCCAGTGAAGGTTGAATTTTAAGGGAAGTACAGATGCTACTAGGTAGTTTTTCATTTCTTACAGCCCTTTTCCAAGAATAACTTTGATCCCAGGCTCTCTGGTTTTGACATATGGAAATGGTTTGGTCTCCGTGATGTTCAAGTATTCTTGTTCCTTCCTCATTCTGGATGGCCACATTATGGAAAAGATGGGGAACCTCTCCTTGCAGGTGTACTTTGCACATTTTTCTCAGCTCCTCCATGAACGTGTTTCATTTCATCACCAAATCAATTGATTGAGGTTAGTGGAATGACATGAGAGGGAGAAATTATATAATAGGTGGATTGTTCTCAGGATCAAACTATGAATGATACCAAGTGGCATTGCATGTTGGACAGAGGGCAGCCAGGCTACTGCAACTACACAGTGTGGAAAACCTACAGCAGCTGATAAAACCCAAAAGGCAGAAAATGGGACATCCTCATTTGTGCTTTGAAGGAAACGAACACAGACTATCAGTGCTTAGGCTCACCTTTTTTTCCCCAAATTTATTTTAAAAATATATAAAATTGCATGTATTTGTCAGGTACAACATGATGTTTTGAAGTATATATACATTGTGGAATGATTAGATCTAGCTAATTAACATAGGCATAACCTGACATCATTATTATTTTCGTGGTGAGAACATTTTAGGGAAAAAACACCTCTCTGCATTCCATCTTATCTTTATTTTAAGGGAACACTAATTTAATGAATTCTTATTGAGGGGATGAAGGGGGAGACTAAGACCCTTTTGAAATGGTTAAAGGCATTAAGCATGAAATTTGCAAACTATAACATAACTTATGTAGAATTTTTCCCCAAATTGCCTGCCAAAGGGCCAATATAAATCCTTTTCTACAGACAATGCATGATCTCTCATAATACTACCTAGGTTTTTTGGGGTGGTATAATTTGTGTGTGTGTGTGTGTGTGTGTGTGTGTGTGTGTATGTGTGTGCATGTTTTGCTTGTGAGAGGATTCAGGAATGTGGATATTTCTTAATATTGCTTTATGATGGTTGAGTTCAAACAAGAAGAATTCTGAGAAAAAGATCAGTACAACTTGTTAGCCACCAATTTATCATCTACCTATACAAGATTTAATGGTAGTGTTAACCCGAAGTCTCAAGAATAATTAGAGTCTAAAACAAGTCTTAAAGTAAAGAGATGAAAAGAACTATATAAAGAGAAGGCTGTCATGAAATAGAAATTGCACAAGGCAAGGGAACTTTCATCGTGTTGAGTAAGTACTTTACTATGGGATTCTTTTTTAAATTAAGATGCCTGATAAGTTGGATGAAAATAAAATATGTATGATTATCAGGGACTACCTTAGCACAGAGTAGTTGGAAATGAGTGGAAAAAGGACAGAGAGCAGGTTTTTCTTCCCCCAAGTCATTACCAGCTTTAGTTCACAGAAAAGTTATTTCAAATACTTGCTTTGAAAGATCGCTTTGAGGTCTGCTTTTAATTTGAACAGTTAAATATCGTATTCATGCCAATGAATCTTTTTTCTTGTTTTAATATCATTAGGAAGAAAGCTTTCCTGGCCAGGGTGGATAGTGTAATTGCTTAAAAGAAGAAATATATAACACATATACTTAATAAAAACCTTTAAAACAATTTCCTTATGTTGGCTAGGCACCTTCGTTTACATAAGACCGGCTTTTAGTTTTTAAAACTAAATTACATTGAACCATATGGAAAAAATCTCCAGAATAAGATTTTAGCAAATAAATAACCTCTCACAGCTCTTGGTTGTTGAGCCTTCTCTGGTTGTTTCTGTTTGGGCTACAGGGCAATTTTACAGGAATCCTTCATTTTGCTAATGCAGTTAGAGTCAGCCACACTTTATATAAACCTGGAAAACTGCTAAGAACAAGGCAGCGTTCATCCGAAAACTTTGGTCACAGGTGCTTTGAAATTTACTATGTCTTCCGATGCCACCACTAATGGGAAAATATTTGTTTTCATTCTAAGACATTTAGAAATATTTTTTAAAAACAGAATGAATCATCACTTTTCATAGCTCAACAGATTGCTGTCTTCATGCACAACGCTTCCTGCTGCTTATAACTAAAGAAAAATGACTTTGGCACTTTATCTGTGATGAGTGATTGTAGTGGCAATTGCCTGTGAGACACCAGGACACCTGCCACAGCATCCTTGGATGTTTTCTTGTCTAAGGCAATCCTCTCCAGTCAATGTGGGGGCGGCAAACCAATATGCCACCAGATAGAAGCAGGTGGAATGTTCTGATTAAGAGAATGAGCTTTGGAATCAGCTAGATATGGGTTGAAATGGTTACTTATGAGTCTTTGGACATGTTACTTAACCTTTTAAAGTTTTAGCTGCTTCTCCTCTAAACTGAGGAGTGACCATATTCAGGTCCTAAGGTATTAATGTGGAGAACAAAAGACTCAGGTGTGCAGAGGAGCAGATACCTACCAGCTATTATTAAGTCATTTTTGGTAATGGTTTCATGAATTGATAACTCTTGATCATCGATAACTTTTGATTTTATGATAGCCAGCACATTCTCAAACTCTTCTGCAGAGATGTCCTGAGTTAAGATCCCTGAAAGGTATGAGGGCAGAACCCAAAATGTGGAATTAAAAAAGTCTTTAGGCCGGGTGTGGTAGCTCATACCTGTAATCCCAACACTTTGGGAGGCTGAGGCAGGCAGATCACCTGAGGTCAGGAGTTCAAGACCAGCCTGGCTAACATGGTGAAAACCCGTCTCTACTAAAAATACAAAATATTAGCCAAGCATAGTGGCACCTGCCTGTAAGCTACTTGGTAGGCTAAGGCAAGATAACTGCTTGAACTGGGAGGCAGAGGTTGCAGTGAGCCGAGATCATGCCATTGCACTCCAGCCTGGGTGACAGAGCAAGACTCTGTCTCAAACAAAACAAAACAAAACAAGAAACAAAAAACAAAACACACACAAAAAAACTCTTCAATGTTATCTTAAACACCTATGCACATTTTGCATTCTACTCAATAAGAATTCTAAATTGTTTTATTGTCAAAATCATGTTTGCCCCTCAAAATTTGTAAATCTGATGCTCTACGGTCATCTTCACACTGTGGCTTTGCCTGGGCCCTCACACAATCCTGGGCTTGAGTGTGGCCCACCGGGGCTGTGCTGGAGAAACGCCAGATAACATAGACGTCTGTAAACCCTGCTTTCTACTGTACAGATGATAGGTGGAGCTTCCTCCCCTGACCATCCCACTTCATCCCCAACTGAAACATAGTCAGAGTGGGTTCTCACTTATAAATTATCCTTGACATTTTAATTTAAAATTTTAACTCATTTAGCTGAGCAATAGGGTGCAATGGAGTGGGGGATGCAGAAAACAAATTTCTATTCGTTAGTGAGAAAAATTAAGCAACAGTAAAGCATGTGCCACTCTATGTTGCTCTCGTCACATTGCTATGTTGGAGTCCATTAAGAAAACATTAAGGCTGGGCGTGGTGGCTCATGCCTGTAATCCCAGCACTTTGGGAGGCCAAAGTGGGCGGATCATGAGGTCAGGAGATCGAGACCATCCTGGCCAACATGGTGAAACCCCGTCTCTACTAAAAATACAAAAAAAGTTAGCTGGGTGTGGTGGTGTGTGCCTGTAATCCCAGCTACTTGGGAGGCTGAGGCAGGAGAATTGCTTGAACCCAGGAGGTGGAGGTTGCAGTGAGTGGAGATTGTGCCATAGAACTCCAGCCTGGGTGACAAGAGCAAAACTCTGTCTCAATAAAATAAAAAAAAAGAGAGAGAGAAAGAAAAAAAGAGAAATATTAAGATGGCTTCAGTCAGGAGACTTGCTCTAGAAATTATGGCATATTAGAAGTAGAGGTTGAATCTTATCCTAAGAGTCTTGAGAAATTTGTGGACAACTTAGATTAAGTGAGAAGAAAGTTAAAAACGTGCTTTGAGGAGCCGGCTATGTAGATAATGGGGTTCATGGCTTAGGTTAAATATTTCTTGTATATAAAAATCCATGATGAGGAATGATCATGGTTTGTATAGTTTTCAATTTTCTGCCATTCTGATGAGTTGAACAACTATTCAATTTAAAAGTAAAAACCCTGTAATGTCCCCTATTAGCCAGCAACCCTCTTAACCGCCATGAGCTGGGACACACAAGTCGTGGAAATTGCAGAGGTAGGAAAGGGCTTTTAACATTTCATCCTGGACAAAGGCCCGTAAGCTGATGGGAAAGACAGAGGAAAAGAAAGAGAAAGAGAAAGAGAGAAAGAAAGAGAAGAAGAAGAAGGACAAACTCAGTGATGGTCTATTTATAATTATAACGGAAAAGAATTGAAATCACCATGCAAAGTGATCTCCCGCTGCCTGTTGAAATTTCCTTTGATGGAAGTAATCTGTCCTTATTCCAGGGTCCCTGACTATTTTGGCCTTTCTAAGTTGATAGATAGGCTCAATTCAGTGATTAGACTGTGTCATACACATGCCGTGGTCAAACCTCCAAACTCAGCTTGGTGTGAATCTTCCCTCCTCCGCTGGGACTTGCTTCCTGCTAGAAGTCCACACTGGGGAAAGAGATGTGGTTCTTCTGTTGCCTCTCTCCTAGCCACAGATCCCCATTTATGACTTTGTTTTCTGCTCCATGTCAGTGTCAAAGTTGCTAGTAAGGATAAATAGCGAGGTCATGGGACTCTTCCTTATATTTTCTGGGCCTGACTGTTCACGCTGCTGTTTCTGGGGGGGCTTCGCTTATGATTAGAGTGGACTTTTCCTCTCTTGGAGAACTTCGATGGAGTCCTCAGAGGTCATCTAACTCCAGCCCCTCTTCTCCTACAGTAAGTACCTTGCCCTAGGCATAGAAGGTTCTATTCAGATTGGGGCTGCTTTCCTAGATCCCGGGTACTTCAAGACTCTTTCTATTGAGGCCACCTTTTTCCTCCAGGAAGCCCTATTGTTTACAGCCCAAGGCAACCCCATGACAGTTCTTTCCCAAGTGGCCCACATCTGGTCCATGGGAAACACACATCTGTATACTGATAAACTCTTGCTGATCCCAGTGAAGCAGAATGCTCCTGGCTCGGTCATCTAAATAGTGAGTCAGCCCCTCTCAGTCCCCAGTTCTTGCCTGCTTTCCCTCTCTCTAGCATGAGCCTCCCAACTGCAGGGAACATATTTCATAGTTCTCTGTGTGGTACCATTGAGTCCCTCTTAATGAAGTCTTCCCTTCATTAGGCTTAAGATGGGAAGGTAGCAGCTCCTCTTACAAAGGCAAGTGGGGAGTCTGCAACAACAAAGCCTTCCAAAGGAATTTCTTCAGTAATCTCATCTCAGAATCCTCTCTCTGACCACCTTTTATATTCTTGATTTGATGAAATTGTCCTTCATTCCAGCTGTAAAGTCTGCACAGGATGGGAGTTGCATCTGTATCCTTGTCTACATTGTCTTGCTAATCAGTTTCAGCTGAGTTGGGAAGAGTCTTCATCTTTATCATACACACATCTGGCTTAATTCAGTTAGAAAAATAGGCAAACACTTCCTGATAAATATAATTAAAAATATATAAGCATGACACCAAAATTAAGTCACTGCAGCACATTTAACATCTTGGGGCAGGTAATCCAGCGCTTAGAGTTTGATTTGGCCATAAAAACAAGACTGCACAAAATTGGCCTGAAATTGTCATAAAAACAAATGAACTTTAAAACTCTCAAATTCACGTCATGAACTTTTCCTTTAAAAACAATATTTATAGGCTTGGTGCCTAACCTATCTGTGAGATTGGAAGCAAACTTTTTTTTTGCACATTTTCATGAGATGTCTTTGATGATGTTGAGCAGAGAGTAGATAGAATTGAGGTTTGCTTTAAAGATATGTAGCAGGGACCCCTGTTTTAGCATGAGCTGTGTTTACCTCTGGGATCTAACTCTAGATGTGCCTGGCATACTTGGGGTCAGCCTGCCTGGAGTCTGAGCCAGAGACACTAGGATGTCTCCCAGGAGAGAAGTCGTTCTCAGGGAGGGAAGTGTCAAGCAGGCAAGCTTGGGCCAGTAAAGAAGCCTCAGCCATCACATCGGAAGGACAATTCCAACCACGGCATGATGCTGTCACTTGGATTTGTCCCCCCAGGGACACAGATGTGAATCTCAGGGAGAGAGGGGCTGCAAATAGAAATTGAAAGAACTATTTTCACTAAAATCTTCAGAAACACTGAAGATTCAGATGAGCTGAATATCCTGAAACCCCAACCACCCGCTGTGCTTCCTTGCTGGCCAAAGCAGGCCATCTTCCTCTGTCTGCTGAGACTGATATGGTCTGGCTTAAAGATGGCTTAGTAACCTAATTGGGATGGTTACCTTGCAAGGCGTGCCCTTTCTCCTCATGTCCCCACCTTACCAGCCCTTACTGCCTCCAGACCTGTATCTAGCAGCTGACCTCAGCAGGCTCCATTGGCCAATTATAAAATCGGATCCAGGAGTGGAAGGCTTTCACACCAGAACTACAAGATTTTGAGAAGAAATAGATTCTAAGGGTGTTATACCAGGTAGAGAGAAACACAATTTTAGATTGTGCATGTGTGCACTTAGCAGATATTCTTGGTTCCATTGGCTTGGTTGGTTGATTCAAAACTGGTAAGTGCCAGGGATTCATCCGTACAACATAGTAGAAGGAATTCAAAGACTTAGAGTGATAGAAACTTGAAGTGCTCTTATTTTTTCTGACTGCTCATCTACCTTAACAGGTGCATGCCACAATGCCTGGCTAATTTTACTTTTTTTTTTTTTAAGTAGAGATGAGGTCTCATTATGTTGCCCAGGCTGGTGGCAAGCTCCTGAGCTCAAGTGATCCTCCCATCTCAGCCTCTCAAAGTGCTGAGATTACAGGTGTGAGCCACTGCACATGACCAAAATGTGGTATATATTTTATTCTAACCCCCCAAATTCTTGTCATTCTGTAGGGAGGACCAGGCAGCAGCTTGATTACAGGTCAGTTCTATCAGATCTCCTTCCTCTTGTAAAAGACACAATTCTGGATATAGATTTGCTTTTCCTGCATGCTATGATTTCTGCCACTGCTACCATCAATGGACTCACATTGCAACATTCACTGTTACAGTGAGCCACCCAACACTGCTTCTGAACGACAACAACAACAACAACAAAAAGCAAAGCAGTGGGTTCATGCCCATGGGATTCTCTGATTTTTACCATGTTCCTCATTACCCAAAAGAGTGGATTGGCCTGTTGAGAAGTCAGTTCCAGCAACAGTTGAGAGACAACATTGTGAGGTTGGGCTACCATCCCATGGGATGCTCTGATCTAATGATTAACATTGAGCTGATCTAGAGCTCAATCTAGATCTGAATGTCTCCATAAACTGAATTTATAGTTAGAATGACAGTTCTCATTATTACATGTAAATCTCACTTGTAAATATTTTATTTTCCAATTCCACAGATTTGGGCTCTGCTAGCTCAAAGATTTCATGATGCAAAAGAAAATTACTTTCACCACGGGACATAACAATGGGTCCATTTAATTGAATGTTGAGACTGCCATATGATTATTGGGCTCTGCAGGCCACGGGCCAAAAGGGAAAAACTATGCCACTGTGTTGTGGGATGATGCACCCTGATTATCAAGGGGAAATAAGGTTGGTGCTTTGCAATAGGGGCCAAGAGTAGCTCAGGGACACTGTTGAATGACACTTATTACTGCCACGGAGAGTGGGAAAAGGTCATGGAAGAGTGGAACAACTCTATGGCATAGACTGCAATGTAGTCACGAAAACATATTTCCTTTTTCCTTCTAGGCACACAGCGAGACTATAATTTCCAACTTGCTTTGCAGCTAGTTTTGACCACCGAAGGTCTGTTAGTGGACTGTGAAGAAAGCAGCGTATGCTATTTCCAGGCCTATCCTATAAAAACTTCCCATGCAATCTTCTGCACTCCATTTGTTCAGAGGCTTAATGCTGATGATGCCAGGGCTCTAGAGAAGGGCAGAGCTGTAAGATAGATGGAGCAGGGGTATCTGAAAGTCATCATCATCTGACCAAGGACACCCACTTGAGGCTTTACTCGGAAAAGAAATAAACTTCTGCCAGTTAAAGCACTTTCATTTTCAGGTTTATGTGTTATAGCAGCTGGCATTACCCCAACTAATAGAAAGTCCCTTAAAAGCTAACCCCTTGGGTCAATGACACTCTTCAGATGAAAGCCTGGCCACAGGCTTGATGCCTATATTCCATCCACGATGAATGCTTTCTGGATGAGGGGATCCAAACAGCAAGAGACCACAAGGAGATGCAAACACAAGAGTTGGAGGAGGTTGAGCTGGAGTGGGTCTCTCATCTTAGGAAACTGTGCAGTTGGGCAGCCCTGTTGGATGCCTGAAAACTCGGCCTTGGTTCACATGGGAGAGCTTTATTTGAATGCCAGCCACACAGAAAGCACTGATGGCCAGCAAAGATGGGCTGAGAGACGCCATGACCAGTAAGATAAGAGACACTTGCTTTGTCCATTTTCTCCTCTCTGCACCTGATGATGAGGAGTTAGAACTAGAAGATTCATGGGAATGAGGAAAAGGGAAATAATCTCTCCCCAATCCAATTTCCTTGGGGCTGCAGAGCCCGGCTGAGGACAAGGAACTGAAAAAGCTTTAGATTGCATATGACACTGGAACTTCCAATTGGACAGGACTAGCCTGGACTGTAAAAATGACAAGGCAATCAGAAAGTTAAGGAATTTGTCCAAGTTGTTACGGATAGGGTAGGAAAGAGAGATTCAGAGAGCATGAAAGAATGTAGCAATGGAAGAAGAATAAAGTCATTTCCTAATGTACAACTCTGCTACACACAACTTAGAGTGACACTATCATCACACACCCGTTTTCTCTAGTTTTCACTCTGCGCTGCCAGATGAGCATGGAGGATCATCAGAATGAATCCTAGCATTATGTCTTCTAATTGTGGAAAAAATGAATTCATATGAATAAATAAAAATGGCTGTATTTCTTCTTGGTAGTTGGTGAGCTGTCTGAGAAGAGCAAAGTTTTCCTAGGAGAGGGAGGTATTGTTAGTGGAGCTGCTGCCTGTGAGGTGCAGGATGATGACGTCACTGGTTTGGCCTCATATTTTCTGCTCCAAGAGTGGCCTAAATGATTCGACTGTGGCCTGCAACACTGGGTCTCTAAAGGCCAGGGAGCTTCAGGGTACTAATGTTGGTGGAAACTTTTCCTCATGTCCTACACCAATCAGCACCTCTGGTCTCGGGAGGTCCTCTTACTCCCGCGAATTGAAGAAAGAAATACCTAAAGTTAGCATTTCCCAAAGTGTAGTTGCATTGGATATATACAAATGCTATAGAAGGAAAAAAATCACTATGGTCAAACAACTTGGGTAAATCTGGACTAAACAAAGCCAAAAGTTTTTTTCTTTACCACGGGTCTTTTCACAGCCTTTAATATGCTAAAGTGTGGGATGGATCTCATGACAGTCATATACAAAGCAGAATTCCACAGACTTTTAAGGCCAGGGACTCTCTTTTTACCTTAGATTGTCTTGGAGGAGTGAATGTTCATCAGCTCACATTTTGAGACGTGATTGGTCCAATTCATTTCCCCTTTTGCAGAAAAATTCACAGGTAATAAATTGATATGAATAAAAAGAAAAAGTAAAATCCTATTCATTTATCTGAAAGATTATTTGAAGAATTGTCTCTGTTCAAATTATGTGCTTTTTTCCTAGACTAGAGAGAGGGGTAGACCATCCCCTCATAAAGTGAAGGCCAGTGAAACTGGCAAGCATGTTTCATCCCTGTACTAAAGAGCTATGGATTCCTCTGTGACTCTTCTAATAGAGAGCCTTTGTGTGAGTGAGTTTTAAAACGAATGCTATGCCTTTGCCTTGTCAGATTCTTCACTTTTCATCACATGCGCCCCCTTTAAACTGCCCGTGAGGATAAGAGAAGCAGTGCCGGCAGGTCACACATTTTGTTATAATTGGGGCAAACCCTAAATTCACCTTGCTTTTACAGTTGCATTTATTAGCCATTCATTTGTAAATATGTACTTCCATATGCTTCTAGGGATGCTTCTTTATACCATTTCACATTTCATATCTGTGTTTTCTAATAAGATACATTTTATTTTTAAAAACCTTTAAATATAAGCGGAGAAGTAAACTTCCACTAAAATAGTGTGGATTAGAAATACGGATTTGGTAATCATCAGAAGTATCCCAGCAATAACTAAACCACTTTTCATTATGTGTAAAATAAAATAAGTCTGAACTTGAAGCCAAGAAATCCGGTTTCTATTTCTTCTGTGTTCCTAATACGTTCTGTGGCCCTTGGCAAGTTTCTTAACTTCTCTAGGCCTCAGTTTCTTTAACTGTAAAATAAGGCTGGACACAATGTCCTCTAGGGACCTTTAGAGCTACAAAATTCTATGATTCTCCTACTATTTTTCCAAATGTTCACATTTAGCAGATTTCAATATGTATCTGCCACATGATGCCCTGCAGAGGAACAGTTATGATTTCCGGAACCACACAGTGACGGAACGTTGAAATAGATCCCCTAACCAGCAATATCATTCCCCATCATTTCATGAAGGATGAACTGGCATGGTTCTTCTAGCCATTGGTCAAAATTGTATTTGGGCATTTGACTACTTAAGTGTGTTACTTTTTCCTAAACATATATAGAGAAGTAAGTGTATGATCAAAAACTCAGACTAGCTTTTAACTTTTCAATATCCTACATGCCATTAAGAATAAAGTTAGGAAAAAGCTAACATATACACAGCACAGAGAAGAGACAAAACTTTCCAGAGCTGTGTTGTCCAATTCAGTAGCTATTAGCTACATGTGTCTATTGAGCACTTGAGATATTTATAGTCTGAACTGAGATGTGCAAAACATACACACCAGATTTTGAAGACTCAGCATGAAACAAAGTAAAATATCTCAGTATTTTAAAAAACCTTTTACATCTATTTTTCCTTTAAAACTTGTGGTTTCCATTCTCTTTAAAACACATATGATTCTTTCACTACCTTCTTACTTATTGCCACGATTGCAGTAATTGTTTTGATTACCATAGTGAAAACAAAAGAAGAAGAAAAAAAGAATTTAGAAAGACAGTTCTTTCTGTCTCCTTTCAAGGGAACAGCTGAACCAAGATAGCTCCATGGGGGAAAGTAGGGCAGCTCTGGAGTGAGAGGGTCTGGGGAGAGAGTGACAGGGAAGGCCACTCCTATGCGTGGCCTATCTTTCCTTAAAATAGTAATATACTTTGTAATGGGTACATTGCAGTTCTCACCAGAGAGCACAGGGCATTATTCTAGCTCTCCCATTTGATTGTTTTAAAGGATACTTAAAATGCAGAATAGAATTTGATTAAATTATCATCAGCTGCCACCCTCTGACAATTACTTACCAGACTAAAAAATCCCTAAATGTACCCCTTAAGATAATTTTAAAACATCAATTTGTTACTTATGTAAAAAGCAAAAATTACAAGAATATCTGAACAAAGATTTAGATGGTCCTAATTTCAGAGTATGTCTTTTCTTGTTCCTTCAAATTTTCATTAAAGAGAAGAACCAAAGGAAGAGAAAGGAATTAACATCCACTGGCCCTCTTTTAGGTACTAGGCACTAGGGAAGTGGATTAAAAGATCTTGGGAATACTTAACTATTACAACAGTCCTGTAGGGTAGACCTCATGATCTCCATTGACTGAGGAGGAAACTGACTCCAGAGTTTCCAAGAAGTTGAATAGGCCGCCCGCATTTGCACAATGCATAATACAGGGGTCAGCAATGCATTCTGTTAGCTGCTACTTCTACTTCTACTTTGCTGCTTCTCCTTTGTCTCCCGGGAAAAAATGTGAAAGGAATAACAAGGTGTGAAAAGAATTGAGGATGTGACATGTATATCACACACAAAGAAATATTGGGGGGAAAAATGGTCAGATCCATTCTCTTACCTCTGTCTCAGGGATGAAAAGTCAATTTTTAATTATATGGCTAAGGTTGTCTGGGGGCCAACCTATCAAAAATGCTGAGTTCAGGGTTGGAGATTCTATACGGAGAGAGAGGCTCAGATTTATTACTGTTGGTGAGGAATAAACCACCTTTCATAAGATAGAACCTGGACTCTCTCTGCCTTCAGCCTGCCCTTGACCCTTATGTGAGCAACATGAAGTATGATCTCTCTGGACGATAAATAAATAGCTTGTGGATAGCGTGGTTCAAAGTGTTCACCATATGATCTAGGGTGCTGATAGCATGTGGGAAACCATGTGGCTATCGCCATCTACTGACACCTCCATCCTTTTAAGGACACAGATTTGCTTACCTCGTGCAATGCCCCTGAGAGTCTACTGAGAGCTCCTTTTAGCCTTGTGATAACACGGAGCCTAAACCTGGTGGCTGATTCATTCTTTTCCAAATGACATGTCTTTGATTGCTAACTATTTACTAAATATTATTCCTTACATTAACCTGCCTTGTTCAGCTGTCCTCTCTGAAACACGGCGAGGTTTAAATAAACAAAATGGATTCATTCATTCTTAAAAACATACTATCTTGCCAGAAAGTTATTTTTCTGCATGTTCAAAAATATAAGATGGCTAAGTGGCAATGTATTCTTAAACATACAAATCTATGTGGATTTTCTTCCAAAATGAGATAAATTGTGCTCCTTACCATCTTATCAGCATGATTCCACAGTACTCCCCAAGCATCTGAAATCACATCGAATAAGGCAGTAACTGTGATGAAAGACAGTTGGAGGAGAGAACAGTGCTTAGGGACCTCCTTCTCTGTTCAGATGTTGGGCACAAATATTGACATTAAATCCCAGCACGAGGGACCAGATTTTCAAATTCTGCTGATCAAAACAGGTTCACAGCCAGCACACTCAAGTTCAGAGAGAGGACAAAATGACACTGGGAGATGTGGGGTGGGGAATCCCTCCCAAGCAGAGCCCTCTTTTTTTTTTTTAAAAAAAATCCCCAGTAATGTTCCAGTAGATTAATAGCAGAGAGGCCAGCCACAGTTGGAGAGGTTGCAATGGTGTTTGCGGTAGGATGCAGCACGTGGCAACAAAGGTGTGCCAGAGCTCACCACGTGGCGGGGCCTGGGAAGGACGCCTTGTGGACCTAAGATGATGGGAGAGCAATGTGCCTCCTTTTCTCTGTTTCCCATCACCTTCGTTCCCATTGTGTGCCCACCCCTTCTTAATTAGAGTACTATATTAATGATCCTTCAATGGGTCAGATAACTAACTGAAATAAGCTTGAGAGATTTGTTTCAGTGAAAGACACCTTGATTGAGGTGGTTATTAGTAAACTATAGGGTACAATGAGAATAACTGATGTGAATATTGTCATTATTTAGGAATGTCTTCAAATTTTCCCCTTCATTTTCCTGTGATTAAACAAAATTACTTACATTTAGCCAACTGAATATAGAAAATACAAATCATTTGCCAGAGTGTAGAACTGCTATTTGTATATACACCATTAATAAAAATTTATACTGCATACTGCATAATAAATTGTTACATATTTTTAGACATTTGGTTCTCATTCAAAAATCTGACAAATGTTTTCTATAGTTCAAAAACTGAATGGAAAAAAGAATAAATTCTTGGCAATTAAAAGCAAACAGAAATGCAAATATCAATCGTATTAGTACAAACAGTGGGCATAAATTAATACAAATATGGTTAATGACTGTCTCAAAATGTCCACAATTCCTTTCTGATCAAAGGAATAGAAAAACTGTAAAACAATTATTTTATAATAAATTTAAATTCCATAATTAAAAAAATTAATATTCTAGAATGTGGCTAAAGTATTGCTTCTTGCCTGTGTTTCAGTATATTCAGTTTTTGGCCTTTCATTTGGGGTTAAAAAACCAGAAACTATGTTTGGAAATGAGGTTGTCTTTCATTTGTTCTCCAAAAACAAGATTTATTCATTTGGTTTTTATTGCTACAAATACATTTCTTATTTGGGGCTTGTTTCTCTAAAGTAAAGGGTTTGTGTAGTGAGTCATTGCTTAACATTTGCTGTTTCCCCCCCACGTGGTCCAGTAGCTGCTTGCAGAGAAATCGCATGAGTACTTAGTTTTCACTGTCATTAGAGCAAACTGGAGACAAGAGAATAAAGGAGAACAGTAAAAATCAAATAGAAGAAGACTCTAAATGTATCAGAATGGTGGATAGCTATATAACTGTCGAGTCTGAAATGAAATCACAAAACAATATTTTCTTATGGGCACACAAAAGCCACTCAAATCACAAAATTATGCTTGTTGGTGTTGCCTCTGATATAATGGATTGACTGAAAAAAAATGAAATGTTTCTATCTTTGAGCTTGAAAGAATGGCATACAAGGCAAAAAAAGAAAAAGAAAAAGGAATAGAAAAGATGAAATAATATGGTATCATAAAAATATATTTAAACCCTAAAGAAATTGATTATATGGTAGTACGACCTAGGATTGAATGGGTGATTCAAAAATTTTCTTCTACCCCATGGTCTTCTCAGCTGGATATTTGGCAACTCACTCAGTATCTCAAAATCTAAAATAGGTTGAACCATCTATTAAATGATGATATTGACTACAGTACGGCAAACTCCCTCACCCCCAAAGTGATGCCTTCACACTGCACACCTGTGGATCATGGAGTGCTTGGGGACAGGATGCTTTGAGTTACTTAGGCTAATAGTGCAAGAAATTAATTTTAAAGTAGCTTCAATATCATAATGAGTATATATGTATGTATATGTGCAAGCCTATATACACATGAATATGTGTATGCATGTATATATATGTGTCATGCATATATATGTATGTGTTTATATATATAATTTGAGCTAATCATCAATATAATAATAGAGGCCCAAGAAAGAAGGCCTGCAGCCTAGAAAAGAAGACAGGTCTGTTTTTATAAAAACTGATTAAATACTTGTGGCAGGGAGTGAAAAGAGTCATGGAAGTGAAGCAAAGAAATGGAAAGGAAGGAATGTGGACATTCTGTAATTTACAGTGAGAACCTGGTGGTGGAGTGGAGGTGGAGATGTGATTCCCCACCTATCAGCTGTATTGGATTCTGAATGGCAAGTATTAGGAAAATGGCATTTAGTTATTAGTAACACTCTTTTAGGGTAGTTACTCTGTGGATACCTTTCCATTATCAATCTCTGATGGTTTTGCTAAATAAGACTTATTTAGCAGACATACACTCCATATATGTGATAAGATTCTAAAATCATGACACAGTCCATGAATAAAACCAGAAAAAGTCTTTTAAAATGTTATCCCAGTTTATAGAAATTTACAGATGTACAAATTTTTTTTTCTGGTACTATTTTAGTGCAATCTTTGCATGTACTTAAACATCTAGTGTATCATCAGTTCTTGTTACAACATCAGGCAAGAGTAACATGTTAATAAAGAATAAAAATATACCTTTAAATATAATTGTTATTAGGCTACACATTTAAATATTTTCAGTCTTTAAAATTTGAGACTTAGTCAAAGTATTAAGAACATACTTTAAACAGAAAAACATGAAAAAATTTATTTGAGATATAGACTATTACCACAATTTTTCATTCATTCAAAAGCCAACAGAATGGAACATTTAATAATTCAATCATTCACTGAGAGTTATCTTTTGAGTTCCTAACATGTCCTGCCTCATGGAGTTTATGTTCTAGTAGAGGAGACGCACTGGAAGCAAGTGAATGATAGTCAGGCAATATATTTTTGAATCATTGGTGAGGCCTATGGAGAAAAAGGGATGCTGAGTAGCAGAGAGTGAGGCAGTGGGTGTTTTATAAAGTCAAGGAGGACCTCTCTGTGAAGAAACTGTAATCATGACAATGAGCCAGTCATGGGAAGAACTGGCAGAAGTTTCCAGTAGAAAAAACAGGAAGTGTCATAGCCACACAGGAAGTGTCATAGCCACACAGGAAAGAAACTTTCAACGGTCTTAATGAAGCAAGGTCAGAGTAATTGAATTACAGTATGAGATGAGATGACTAGAAATTGTAATGAGTAATGATAAGCAATAACAAGGAAATGTAAGCATTTTTTTTTTTTTTTGAGATAGGGTCCGACTCTGTCACGTCAGCTGGAGTGCAGTGGCATGATCTCGGCTCACTGCAACCTCCACCTCCCAGGCTCAAGCGATCCTCCCACCTCAGCCTCCTGAGTAGCTGGGCATGCCTGGTTAATTTTTGTATTTTTTTGTAGAGAGGGGGCATTGCCATGTTGCCCAGGTTGGATAAGTAAAGTTTTTAAAGCTTTGATTAAAATGTTTGTAATTTATCTCTCTTCTCTTTCAGCTTTTATACTTGAAGTGATTATTTTTTGTATAAAATATGCTCCTTTTAACATATACTCTCCATATGTGTACATGTGTGCATTTGTGTGTATATATGTGTGTGGATGTGTAACATGTGAACGTGTATTTATGTGCCTATATGTGTGTTTATAGAGATATGTCTATGCACGCCGTGTGTGTATTTGCATATTCAGTTGTTCATTGCATGGTAAGAAACAGCATGATATAGTGAACTTTGGACCGCCTGGGTTTGCACACTGGCTCTTCCATATTCTAGCTCTGCAACCTTTGAAAGGTTATTTAACCTCTCTGTGACTCAGTTTCTTAATCTGTCAAACAGGGAGTATTAAAGGACCTATTTTGGAGGAATGTTGTGGGGATGAAATGAATTAATATATGAAAAACTCTTAGAACAAGGCTTGGTGTATAGTGCATGTGGCAATAGTATAAGTGCCATACAAGTGTTGCATTTATAATTTCCTCAACAAATAACATTTTATCCAAATGAATAAATGATATTGTAATTAATAATTCCAAGTTACATTCTCACAAGCAAAACCAATAACTAAAAAGCCTGACTTGATATGTTTTCATTGGCCACTCAAATCCATTTGCTTGGCAAACTTGTTTGAACTTTTCTTTCTTTACAGAATATTTTTAGCTTAAAGAGGAAACCACTTCTGTTTCTAAATTGGGACAGTGAAATACTCCTGTCTTGGATAGAGAGTGCAGCCAAAAACGTTTTCTAGAGATTAAGGGTGCATTAAACATAGGTCCACTTGAGGGAGCTCTAAGATTCCTCCAAAGCCTGGGTCTTAGAGTCTATCCAGCCTGGAGGCAGCACCTATGACACTGGGTTGGGTTACGTAAATGTGGAAGAAAAATTTAAAACGTCCAGAATGAAAGCTTGGAAAATAAAGTGCAGGGTAGTAAAACTGATAATTATTTTACTGTTTCCCAGTTATGTATTTAATTGAGAGGAACAGAAACACTTTTTTGAGAACTTCAAACGGCTCAGCTGGAAGCACAGGAATTAGCATAAAGTGAAATATTTATGGGAGCTTAATACTGTTTAAGACTCATTTTCTCCTTGCCTTAAGACATGAAGTCAAATTAACCATTTCTAATTAAAGAGTGAGAAACAAAGTAGTGTAAGACCAGAAGTAGAAGCTAAATGGTAATGCCTAAGTTGTGAAGTCTGAAAAACTCATTTGACATAGAGGTCAAGAACAGGAAGATACAAAATAATTCCTGCAGAACAAGAGAAACAAATCAGGGTGATTTGAAAGGAAACATAATTATAGTAGGCTTACTCTATTCCTTAAGTGAATATTTTTCTTCTAAGAGCAAAGGTCTAAAACTGGACATAGTAATGCCCTTGTATTTCTTTATGTTAGAGGTTGAGCTACAGAGGACATGCCATGCTTTGAATATTTATCCCTTCCAAAACTTATGTTGAAATTTAATCCCCAATGTGGCATTATTGAGAGGTAGGACCTTTAAGAGCTTCATTCATGGATTAATGGATTAATGAAACAGTGGGTTAATGAATTAGTGGGTTATCAAGGGGAGTAAAGCTGGAGGCTTTATAAGAAGAGGAAGAGAGATCTGAGCTAGCACATTCAGCCGTCTTGCCATGTGGTGGCCTGTGCCACCTTGGGACTCTGCGTAGAGTCTCTACCAGCAAGAAAGCCCTCACCAGGTATGTCCCCTCGACCTTGGACTTCTCAGCTTCCCAAACTGTAAGAAATAAATTCCTTTTCTTTATCAATTACCCAGTTTCAGGCCTTCTGTTACGAGCAACAGAAAATGGACTGAGGCAGGAAGCGTCCATGAAATATTCAAAATAAGCTGGAACTGCTTGAAATATGATTCATGGAAATTCTGACCCCGCCAAACAGTAATCTGTTAAGGATACTGAAAAGGAAAGAAATTTCCAAAGGGCAAGGAAGACAAAATCCTGGGAGTTTCAGGCCACTCTTTTTCTCCTTATGGCTAAACCACTATGGAGATACACAATGATTTGATTAAAATATCAATTTTATGCACATATTTTAATTTTAATTGCATCGTGAGTAATCTGTTAAAAAGAGTTTGAACATTTGGCCTCTAAATCATTATAGGCTGAATCACCTTAAGATGAAAATAAGGCAATGAAGACTGTTATCCAGAAGAAAAGAAAAATATTGCATTTGAATATACTTTCAACAAATGAAAACTATAATTAAAATATAATCATGAGATTAGAAGAATATTAAAAAGAGCATATTGTGTTCCCTGCATATTTTTATATGCTTAGGTTTTACATTTTAAAGAGTTTGTTCGTCTTAACATGGATTTAAATATTTTGCACAAAGATTCATACTAATCTTTTCATTCACAGTTCATGAAGTCCCCTACAATTGTTTATTAATTAGCATACAATATTTTTACCTGGTTGCTATATTGTATTGTTTAGCTTCTTTTGTATACATCTCTAATTTCTCTTTAGACTTATTTTGAGTTTGATTAAACTCAATGGATTTGTTGTTCCACTTGAGGACACAATCAAGATTATTCTGCAGATGGTTTTTAAATCATAGGTTAGTTTTTTAAAAAAATAGCATTTTCACTTTTTCACGGAGGATTTGTTTCTCTTTGCTTTGCCTATAAGTTTCTGTTCTCATTTTTCATTGAGTACATTACCCATGCTCTTAAACATCTTCCATTCCTTTCTTAAAGATGAAACAGGAAGATATGTCTGTAGAGGAGGCCTAATGCTTCTGGATTCTCTGTTAATAAATACACTGGAAGTGTATTTTAACGGTGTTTAACATAAATACTTTAATACATACTCTCAGAGACTCTTTTTCTACTAAGTGAAGGAAAATGAGCCAGGATTTAAAAAAAAGATTTTCTCTGCCTGTGATGGTTATACAGACAAACCTGTGTACAATCACCTAGTGAGTTCTCTATGTCTTTGGAGAAGTCACCTACAGGACAGAGATAACTTTTCTCCCATGCATGTTAAGTTGATCTTTTAATTTGCAATGGTAGACCCTAAACATCACCTTCAGTGAGAACCTGCAGGAATTCAGAGGCCCTCAGCTTCTTAACTGCTGTGTCTAAATTGGGACTTCAGGGTCCTTTCTGTGCCAAAGAGAAAGCAAATTCTCTTCAACTGGGATATTCTGCAAGGAGCGGAATCACTGTTATTTTGACTTTGTTGTTCAGACACGCCACAGTGGCAGCAGAAATAGCATCCGCCAATTAAACGCCCATACGGCATTCAAAGGATATGGAAGATAGAATTTAATTATGAAACAGATGACACTACTCAATCTTAATTGTCATACCAGGATCCAAGTCACTGGCCTGATAATCACCAGCCAGGAGAATGGAGAGCAAAGTCCCTTACGTCACCAAGGGCAAAAAGCCTCAGCCCATAATTATGCTGCTCCTTAATAATCCCAATTAAGAGCAACAACAACAAAAACACAAAACTTCTTCCTATGTTCTGTGATATTAAGTACTGAGAAATGTTTATTCAGCTACCATGATGGTCCACAATTGCATTTCTCTTGTCATAATTCATTCTTTCACTAAAATATCCTTAGGTGGGACTCTGGAGTTTCTTGAATTCTCACAAGTGTTTTCAGAGTTAGAATTTTTCTTACATAAAAAATTAACCACACTTATTGGTTTAGCCAATAATATCAGGGGAACTAGAGACCTATAAAAGCTTCCAAATTGGCACCAGCCATACAGTCGTAAGAGCCAAGCTGCCTTAACAACTTGTTACAAATGCCTAACAGCTCCTGAGAGAAAATATTTTCCTGAGCCTCCAGTTCCTCATTCTGTTTTGCTTTTCTGCAAACTTCACAAAGATAACAGGCAATATGCTTCATTTCCTACCCTCCAATCTATTTTGGCCCAACGTTTAATTTCTAACCAGTATGGTGACCAGAACTGGATAACAAGAGGTCTGTTAGGGTAGAAAAGCACCAGATTTGGAGTCAAAACAGTAGACTTGCAGTCTTTGTTTTGCCCTTTCTTCTTTTATCACTGACTGAGTCTCTTCACCTTGATCGGACTCAGGTTTTGGAGAATTGGGTAGAGCATGTGGGCTGTGTTGTAGATTAAATAAAACGATATAGTTTGGGCAGCTGGTAACCTTGGAAATGGCACACAAGTGCTAGTTACTATTACAGGGATTAGAGCTGTCAGTGTCAGAATGGCGAAAGAACTAACCTCTATTGAACATCTACTAAGAGTCTATCATTATATAAGGTACTTTTGTATTCTTTATGCCCTATGAGAGATTTATTATTTTCTGCACATTACAGGAAAGGAAATAAATCATGGGGAGATCAAATAACATGCCTAAGATCAGGGGTCCCCAACCTCTGGGGCCATGGACCAGTACCAGTCTGTGGCCTGTTGGGAACAGGGCCACACAGCAGGAGGTGAGTGGCAGGTGAGCCAGCATTGCAGCCTGAGCTCTGCCTTCTGTCAGATCAGCAGCAGCATTAGATTCTCATAGGAGCACAAACCCTATCGTGAACTGCGCATGCCAGGGATCTGGGTTGCGTGCTCCTTATGAGTACATAGCTAATGCCTGATGATCTGAGGTGGGACAGTTTCATCCTGAAACAATGTCCTCTGCCCAGCCCACCACATCTGTGGAAAAATTTTCTTCCACAAAACCAGTTTCTAGTGCCAAAAAGGTTGGGGACCACTGCCCAGGGTCATACAACTGGGTTATTGGCAAAGCTGGGGTGGGCAGCCCATGTGTGTCTGACCCTGGGACATATGTTTCTCCATTCCACGAAGTTTGGAATCAAGGTGAATGCAGCTTCCTTCTCCAGCTGATTCACTTCCTGAATCTTGGCACTGGGGTCCGTGGTAGGCAGAACAAAGGGCTTCCAAATATGTCCATGTCCCAATCCACAGAACCTACGTTATCAATACCTTGCATGGCAAAAGAGACTGAAGTTATGGTTAAGGATCTTGAGCTGCAGAGATTATCCTGGATCATCTGGGTGGGTCCAATATAACCACAAAGGTCCTTAGACCTTATAAGAGGGAGGCAGGTGGGTCAGAGAAGATGTGACAGTGAGGCATGAGTCTGAGACAGAGAAAGAGAGAGATTTAAACATGCTACACTATTGGCTTTGAAAATGGAGGAAGGGGCCAAGGGAAACAGGTGACCTCAGGAAACTGGGGACAGTAAGGAAGTGGCTTCTCCTCTAGAGGCCCTAGAAAGAACTCATGCAAACCGACAGGTTGATTTTAGCCCACTAGAATCACCTCTGACCTCTGACCTCTAAATCTGTACGAGAATAAGTTTGTATTGTTTTATGGTAATGTGTTACAGCAGCAAGAAGCAACTAATACTGGTTCCTTGTCTTTTTTGGGTTTCTTAAGCTTTGTTTGTTTAGATGTAGGATGGTTACAGTAGGGGTCCATTCACTCAGGAGGTGGGATGGAGCATGGAGGCTGGGCATGTTGATGAGCAGGGAATACCTGAGAAGCACAGTCACACCTTGTGGCTGAGACGGAACCTGTATTTGATTCTTTACAGAAATAAAATTGGGGTTAGAGGCCACACGGATGTAAATTCTGGAGGAATCTTGGCAGAAGCCTTGATCTGTGAGGTTTTAGGAAGGGGTGAAGAGCGAGGGTGTTTGCCTCTGATGCATTGCTAGGGACGGGGAGGTGTACATTCTATTCTAGAACGCTGGGAAAAAGTTGGGCAATATTTCTCTTCAGAACTCCCAAAAACTATACAGCAAATAACTTCCAAATGTATATGCTTGATTATTTATTATATTATGCTTGTTTATTTATTAATGTACTTCTGTACTTGTATACAGTATATGGGACTGGGCAAATAAAAAAATATAAGTTGAAAGGGTACATCATGAAAATATGTAAAGAAAATACATATCCCAAAGCTCAGTAGATTGTCTTCCACATCCACCGTGGGGTGGAGGAGAGGGTGTGGAGGGTTTGGGAGAATGTGGTTTGATGGGCGGAGGTGCTCTCCTGCCGTATGTTCCTTTCCTTGTCTCTCGCCCAGCTTAGTTTCAGAAAGGGGGTGAAGTGGGATAGGGTGAGGAGATACCTCCTTTCATCTCTCCGAGTGGCAGCTAGGCAGGGAGATTTGTGTGCTTTGGAGTTTGAGGAGCCCTGTTTTTAGAGGAGTGTGTCTGCTGTAATCCGATGTGTGGTGCAGGGAGAAGCGGAGCAGCTTCCAGGGACAACGGGTCGTTGTCAAGCTTTGCCCTTATATGGTTGGAACAGGCTCTGCCCTTTCTTATGAAAGCCATGAGACCACCTTTCTTCACATTCGATTCTGAGAAACACAACATACTTCAAAATCCTTATTTAGTCTTGCAGAGTGATTTGATTGCATAATAATGAGGATAGTGGGATTTCTCTGTCTCATCTTCAAAAGCCTGGTTTTTTCACCACGTATTTGCAGTCCCAAACAGTTTCTGAAAATAGCAAAAATGACGAATTTGTGTACCTAGTTTGTAAAAGCATTTCATGTTCAGGAGGAGTTTGAACTGACCGTTTTATTCTCCTGTTGGCAGGAAGGAGGTGGGGACCCTGGGAGAGGGGGCAAAAAGGGAGAAGAAGTAGAAGAACTGCACTCTGGTTGTGAACTTCCCTAACATGCTGTGTGAACATGGCCAAGTTGCACAACCTCTCTGTGCCCTGGGTTCCTCTTCCAAGAAAAGAAAGTGGCTGATTAGAAGAGATAATCACTTGTATGCCATCAGAGATAAATACCCTGGGCTGGGCGCGGTGGCTCATGCCTGTACTCCCAGCACTTTGGGAGGCCGAGGTGGGTGATCACCTGAGGTTAGGAGTTTGAGACCACCCTGGCCAACATGGTGAAACCTCTTCTCCACTAAAAATACAAAAATTAGCTGGGAGTGATGGCAGGTGCCTGTAATCCCAGCTACTTGGGAGGCTGAGACAGGAGAATCACTTGAACCTGGGAGGCGGAGGTTGCAGTGAGCTGAGATTGTGCCACTGCACTCCAGCCTGGGTGACTGGGTGAGATGCCATCTCAAAAATAAATAAATAAATAAATAAATAAATACATACATATATACATATATACATACATACATACATGCATACAAACATACTCTGTGTATACTGTTCAAAGTATATTTTTCTGTGTAATGGGAACATTTCTTCTCAAACCTCCTATCCAATGGGCTACTTAGTTATATCTAACCTGAGAAGTGCGTTACTTTATTTCAGGAAAAACCCTATTCTTAGTGCAGCAAAGGACCAGGGCAGAATGTAGGACTCTACGTTTCTCCTGCTGATTATATCTGGGGTATGCTGAATGGAGTGTGTCCTTGGAATGTGCATTCTGGTTCATTTACTTACCAGCTATGCAATTTTAGGAAAGTTATTTAACCTCTGTGCTATTCAGATTCCTTATCCACAGTACTCTATGGGGAAAATTGTACCCACCATGCAGTACCATTATGCGCATTTGAATATGTAACACAGTTGGACAGTGATATGGTTTGGCTCTGTGTCCCCACCCAAATCTCATGTCGAATTGTAATCCCCAATGTCAGAGGATAGGGCTGATGGGAGGTGACTGGATCATGGGGGCGAACTTCCCTCTTGCTGTTCTCATGACAGTGAGTGAGTTCTCACATAATCTGGCTGTTTAAAAGTGTGTAGCACCTCCCCCTGCTCTCTCTTCCTCCTGCTCCAGCCATGTAAGATATGTCTGCTTCCCCTTTGCCAACCACCATGATTGCAAGTTTCCTGAGGCTTCCCTTGCCATGCTTCCTGTACAGCCTGTGGAACTGTGAGCCAATTAAACCTCTTTTCTTTATAAATTACCCAGTCTCAGCAGTTCTTTATCGCAATGCAGGAATGACTAATACAGACAGTGTATGTCCAGAATGAGCTCTCATGTTGTGTCTATAGTAAGAGTAATAATATCAATAAGCCTGAAGAATACATGGCTCACATCCTCTGAGACTCTGAGGGATGATGTCAGCCCTCTACATTGATGCAGTGTCTTCTATAAACACAAAGCCCAGAGTCAGTTATGCATCAAATAGAACAGTTAGAACAGAAATCAAGCCATATAAAGGCATGGTTACCAGAAAATCATTCATTGGACAAATTCTTAAAACAGGGTTTCACAACCTCAGCACTATTTGCATTTGGGCCAGACTATTCTTTGTTGTGGGGACTGTCCTGTGCATTGCTAGACGTTAGTGGCATCCCTGGCTTCTACCCATTAGACACCAGTAGCACCTCCCAGTTGTAACAGTCAGAGATGCCTCCAGGTATTGTCAGATGTTCCCTGGGGAGCAAAATCGCCTGTAGTTGACAACCATTGCCTTAAAATTGTGAGTTAAGCAATACAGAAAACTTGGCTGAAATATAAATATTGTGAGATTACATGTTAATTTACAAAAACAGTAGTGAGAGCTGGGTGCAGTGGCTCATGTGTGTAATCCCAGTGCTTTGGGAGGCTGAGGAGGGCGGGTTGCTTGAGCCCAAGAGTTTGAGACAAGCCTGGGCAACAAGGAAAAATCCTGTTTCTACAAAAAATACAAAAATTAGAGGGGTGTGGTGGCATGTGCTTATTACTTGGGAGGCTGAGGTGGGAGGATCATTTGAGCTTGGGGAGGTCAAGGCTGTGGTGAGCCATGATTGGCCCACTGTACTCCAGCCTGGGTGACAAAGTGAGACCCTGTCTCAGACAAACAAGAAAGCACTAGTAAGAGTGATTCAAATTTTGTCTCTGGAAACTTGGAGTTTAACTGTGTCTTCTAGCTGTCTGTACGACTTTAGATGATTTACTTAAACTCTCAAAGTTTAAGTTCTGTAATTTATGAAATGGGGATAAAAAATCATCCGTGTCTTACAGGGTGATATGGTTTAGCTGTGTCTCCACCTAAATCTCATCTTGAATTCCCACTTGTTGTGGGAGGGACCCAGTAGGAGGTAATTGAATCATGGGGGAAGGTCTTTCTTGTGCTGTTCTCACGATAGTGAATAAATCTCACGACATCTGATGGTTTTGTAAAGAGGAGTTCCCCTGCACAGGCTCTCTTTCTTTGCCTACTGCCATCCATGTAAGACATGACTTACTCCTCTGTGCCTTCCCCGATGATTGCAAGGCCCCTCCAGCCATGTGGAGCTATAAGTCCATTAAACTTCTTTCTTTGGTTAATTGCCCAGTTGCAGGTATGTCTTTATCAGCAGTGTGAAAACAGACTAGCACACAGGGTTACCATGAGGATTAAATGAGATAATGTCATAATGTTGGGCTCACAGAAGCACTTAGTACATGCTGACAATTATTTTTTCATTGTTGTTTATCGCCACTGCCACCACCATTGTCATTATCATAATCATTGATAAATCTTTCTCTATGCAGCAGGGCAGTATTCCTCAATCAAAAAGTATAGCTTTAAAAAAAATAATTATTTTGGCAAATACATTTTAAATTCTTTTATAGGATTCCAAACTTCAGCCTTCCAAAGGAAGGGTGCATCAAAATATCCATTCTTCTTTCTTTTCACTTGTTCATTCATTAGTAATGATTATATTGGACACAGTTAAATATGCCTTTCATCCACTGATGCCCACAGGGAATCCAGTGCAACATACACCACCAGAACCAAAATGTAATGTTAATAGAAATTAACAAAAGACAAATCATTCCATAGCACACTAATTAGTTTTTTAAGAATTAAATCACTGAGAGCTGCACATTCTACAAATAATTACAAAAAAGAATAAAATAAGAATCTCATTAAACTATTTAAACAAAGTACTGGATTTATAAAACTCCTAAGTTCCACATTAGAGAGCACAAGTATGTTTCCCAGAAGGAGGGATAATGGTACAAAGCTTCAATTTTTTTGAAATCCTAATTTTATTAGCAGCAAAGTAATTAATTTTTGTGACAACAAATTCTTCAAGGGGAAATAAATACAAAGTCAGAACATTGTGAGCAAAGCAGTTAAAGAAAGAGATGAAAATGCATCAAACAAGTTTTGAGAGCAATTTTTATCCCCCACTATGAAACTATGTCCTTAAAATGTGGTTCACCTTTAAAAGGACTTCTAAACAAATCTCTACTACTCTAAAGATAAAGATGGTATCAATGAACTTGTACAAAAGTCAACAGGGAAAGAAAATGAGACATATTTTTTTTCAGGTACTGACAGACACTGTATAGCTTGAGAGAGTGAAGAGGTGGCTGAAAAGAAAGTTCTCTGTGTGTGTGTGTGTGTGAGAGAGAGAGAGAGAGAGACAGAAAGAGAGAGAGAGAGAGAGGAAGCGTGAGAGAAGCGTACTGCAAAAGAACCAAGGACTTCACCATCTCAAAAACATGAGAACTTTGCAAGAAAATATAGTCCCTCAAATATCTAAGGACCATGGTATTGATCAGGGTAATGCACAAAATAATAAAAACAGCAGATGACCTATAATTTATAGTAGATTGGCTTAGTTTTATTTTTGCCAGGTGTAATAGAGGCTATGTGGAATTAGACAGACTTTGATTTAGGTTATAAAATCATCATTAATGAATTATTCTACTTTAAGTTCTTAATTTCTCTGGATCTCAAATTCTCATCTGTGTAATGAATTTATCTCTATATATGTAAATATATACTTATGTTTTATAGATATTAAGAGGATTAAGTGAGATAAAGTGTACTAAAGTCTTAGCACTGAACTTGGCACCCAGGAGGTGATTCTAATTGTGCTGATATCTGAATCATCAGCAGAAAACACTTTCATGTTAAGCTCAATTTAATGTATTCCTTTGGAAAGTTTTTAATTAAAAAAACTTTCTGTAGCATTATTCCAGATAAAATGAAAAATGCATAAAATTTGATTCATATGACAAATAGAAAAACAAGGAACTTAACATACTTAGGTCTAATTCACTTTCTCTGATTTATGTGTAGGGCAAACTTTTACACCTGCGTCAATCACTTTTACAAGATGGCAGGATTACATTCTTAGAATAAGGAAAAATTGGCATTAAGGAATCTGTCAGAGTTTGGCCATTGTATATCAGGTATTAACAGTTACATATTTCCAATATTAAAACATTCCTAGAAGTAGTGAATATCCCTATTCATAAAAAGTTACTTGGGCCATTTTAAGATTTATTTCTCTTGTAAGAAGTTTTATAGAAGGGAAGTCTTTCATATTTTTAAAACTACAATAGAAAAAGGTATTTTATAGTTGCATTGAAAATGTTAGTAGGTAGAGAAAGGCAAGCTAACACATTCTAAAGCTGACTAGCTGGGAGAAATCCTCCCGGATGGTTTTACATATGGTTTCTCATATAATCCACACCACAAGTCTAGCAGATTTGATCCCCACTTTTGCAAGTGAAAAAAAATTAAATAACTTGAGGAACTACCTGTCTCAAAAATTCCTAACTCATTATGGCCAAATTGGAATTGTAAGTTTCATGTGTAATATTCTACAACTCAAGCTTGCCTACCACATCACATCATCTTTCTTAAACTACTCTCTTCCCAGTACCTTACACAATATTTGCATTGATTAACTGACTAATGTGCCTAAGCTTGTTAGCTTGTGCAAATTGTGAATAAAAGATGAAGTGCAAGATGGCACTGTCATCAAGTTTTATCACAACTCTAAGCCAGGCTTTCTGATTCCTTCCAATTTCTTCCATGAGTCATCAGTCTTTGATGACAGTCTTTTCTCAGGTGTATTTAATAACATGTTTAATAAAGGTCAGTGAAAAAATACTGAAAAAAAGATAAAATCTTCATCAATGAAATAAGTTTTTTTGAAAATTCTAGAGAATGATTTCTCTCTCAATTCCAAGATTCCATGACTTGGAGCTGTTGTGCGTGAATTCTTTCTGAATAGAATTAAAGTTGACTGCAGATGACCGAAATGTATGTGAGTTGAGCCCAAGACCAATAAAGGGTTTCTGGTTCTGGCCTACAAGATCAACACTATTGGTATGTAAGGAAAAGAAGTATTGATTCAACCTATCTAATCAGTAGTGTTTACTTTCTAAAGGGTTCTGGCAGTCAGCCGGAGTGCTTGACTAGTGAGTGAGTGACTGGGGACAGACTGAGTCGCTGCTGTTGACAAAGGACTTCGTCAATGTGCAGCCAGGCTATGCTTGCATAATGAACATTCGGGATATCTATTAAATCAAGTTCTGCTCAAGAGATTCAATTTGCATGACAAACTACATAGTTTCTATTTAAATGTCTCCCCCTGAATAGCCTGTGTCCAGGATAGGGTAAGAATTCAAGCAAGACAGCTTAAGATCTCAGTCAAAGGCTAAGGGAAAGAATAAATCCAGATGTTCAGGATGATGCCCCATGGAAAAAGATCCCTAAGAACTAAAGGTTCTTAAACTGGATCAGTCACTTGCTTCCCTACACTCCTTATCCATTCTGACCCCTCTTCCTGGGACTCTTGGCCAGTTTTCATGTTCCCACCCCCAGTTCTTCTCTTGGCTTCCTCCTTTTCATCCTTCATGTTGGGGGATAAAATGTCACTGCTACAAAGAGGCTTTTTATAACTTCTCTGCCACAGAATATGCCCCCTTAGTTATTTGCTACCATTATTCCCAGGTCCATCTTCTTCATAGCGTGCATTATAGTTTTATGTATATATGTATTGACTTATTTGTTTACCTCTTTTTTCCTTCCTCCATGAGACTGTAAGCTTCTTAAGGGCAGGGGCTGTGTTTTTATTTTATTCATCAAAGTATACTTAGCACCTAGCTCAGTATTTGGTGCTTAGCGATGCTTCATAATGAAATGAATGAACAGATGAGAGAATAAATAAATGAATAGAAATTTGGCATCTCTCACTTTACTAACTCACACTAACTCTAAGAGTATAAGATACTATGAGATATAAGGAGTGTGATATAATGTGCTTATGAAGTTAAAATATTCCAAACACTTTTAAGTGGATTTAGCATATCTGTTGGAGTTGGTCCTGCTTCCTGAGTTCTCACATTTAAAAAATCAGTATTTTGCTTTGGTTTTGGCAACATGAACAACATTGTCTCATTAATTCAAAAAAGGAGCCGGTTAGCAGGTAGAACCTTTGAAACTGGGTCCACACACTGACAAGACCCTTTGATACTCTTTAACATGTAAGATGTGTCATAGAAAAATATAAAGAACTGTTTTTAATTTTGGAAGTGTACAAAGGAAGAATAAGGTTCTAGCTCTAATTTAATAAGAAATGTATTACACTTAACTATGCAAAATAAAAGAGAGGTTTAAGACAATTTTAGCAGGTATCTGAGTTTCCCCATTTAAGACTTAAATGATACAATATATGTGGAAATTAAGAGGGGAACAACTTTTTCATGTGATATACAACTATCTTCTTCATTGTATGAACTGTGAATGGAGATTGACCTCCTGGACAAAACAAATTCTGATGCTTGATTGATAGTGCATAGAAGTCACTTGAACTTTTAATATTTTAACTAATTCATTTATTCAATAAATACTTACTAAACACTTGTCCCATGCATTGTTCCAGGTGCTGGGAACCCAACAGAGAACAATATATAACAGATTTTTTTCCCTTCTGGAACTTGGAATCCATCAGGGGAAATCAGACAATATGCAAATAAATGAATAGAAGTCATTTCAGGATGAGAAGCTCCATGCAGGAAATGAAACTGGGTAATGTGATGGTGTATCTGGGGTGAGCTCAACATATATAACTGCCTCCTTTACATCATTCAGGCCTCAGCTTAAAGAAGGCATGAACCATGTGACGAAGGCAGTCATATGTTGAGCCTGGAAAGGGAATTTCAGAGAGTTGGAATGGCAAGAGCAGAAGTGTTACAGGGAAAGTTGGGTATGTTTGATGTGTTATAGTTGGGGGTGCTCCAGAAAAACAGAACCTATAGGATGTGATGTGTGTGGCTGTGTGTATGTGTATCTCTCTCTCTCTCTTTACCTACCTACCTGTCTAGAGAGAAAGACTTTAAGGAATTAGCTTACACAATTGTGGATGGAGGCTTGGTGAGTCAAAACAATCTGATGGCTTATCTTATAGAACTTTAAAACACAGGTAACCTGGAAACTCAGAAGAGAATTGCAGTTTGAGTCCAAAGGCTGTCTGCTGGCAGAATTCCTCCTTGCTGTGTTTGTGTGTTTGAGTCTTTGTTCTATTTGCCCTTCAATTCATTGGATGAGGCCCATTATGGAGGCTCATCTGCTCAAAGTCCACCAATTTAAAAACGTGTTGATCTCATCCAAAAATCACCTTAATAGAAACATTTGGCATAGAGATCTGGGCACCTTGGCTCAGCCAAGGTGACATGTAAAATTAACCATCCCATCTAGGAAAGAAGTTAAATGTGACTGAAGTGGAATGTGCTAGCAAAGAGGGAAATGGTAGGGGATGAGGGTGGGTTAGTGCTGTGGGAACCACTGGAGCTTTTGAAGCAGCAGGAGTAAGATGCTCTGACTTAAATTTTATAGATGACTCTGTGTTAGACCCTGGATTTCACAGAAGCAAGAGAGAGAAAGCAGGGATACAAGCTGGAGGTCTCTGCTGGAGTTTGGGCAGGAGGAGATAAATGGAGGTTTGGACTTAGGTTCTGTAGATGGAGAGAGGAAAGGAAATGGATTCTGGACATATTTGGGCAATAGAGATGACTGTGCTCTGATGGGCTGGATGTGGGGCTCACAGAAAAGGAATCCAGAGCTTACCCTGCATTTGGGTAAGATGGGGAAAGATAGCAAGAACACGCTTAGGAATTTTCTGTCGAAATAAACAAGAGTAGGTCCAATTTCTTTAAAAACAAAAACCCCCGTGCTTTCTCATATCTACAATTTCTACCAGTAAAATGAGCTCTTTGTTAAACGGATGAAATTGCTGTGCATTTGGAATTACCTACCCATGTTTTACTTTAATTAACTATAAATCTTTGAGACATGTGAGATAAACCTCTTTCAGGTATAGTTTTCTTTTGGCTATAATTTTAAATACAATGATTGAGTATTGTGTCCTTTTTTTCCTGTTTTTGTGAATTTATCTGCTTATAAAATGCCTAATTGCTTCATTGGATGATATATTATAATTAAGCTTAAAATAGTAATGGTTGCAAGACCATATTGCAAGTATATTTCAACTTGGTATTTCCATGATTTTAACTGTCCTGGAATTTCAAATGTATAATAATAATAATACCATTTTTAGTAATTTGGTTATAAAAACAAATTAAAATAAACTTAATAGACTTTAATGACAATAGAAAAAAACAAATGCCGTTTCTATTTCAGCAAGAAAACTTCTAAATACCGAATTTTAGCTTCATCTATCCTTACATTCAATTTTTATCTGTATTTAAGCTAAACATAGCTTAAAGGTCTTTCTACTTGCAAAAACTGGTTTAAATTTTGGGGAATGATTACACCTCAATAGCAAAACAGGAAGCCACGCCTTAAATCAGAGGTTAATGAAAACATTAGTTAAATAGAGGCAGAGCTGGGCCTGGGACTTGGATTTATTCTCTTACTCCTGGAGGCTTTATATTGTAACCTGTGCGTACCTGTGGCTGAGCTGAGAAACGTTCACCCCCTCAACATCAGTTACTGTTCGTTACGTCGCCACCTAACCATTCAGTTCTCTGAGGTCAGGGAGGGTGTCTTGCTGATCACAGCATCCCAGTGTCTGGCATGGTGTCTGGCCCAGGTACTTATTAAAGTGCTCAATTAATAGTCCTGAAATCACCGATTGATTGAATCAGTTCACTTGTGAGTATCCAGCTATTTATTTTGAAATAATATAGGTCCAGGTTTTCACACTGTTGGTTATGACTCATTAGTAGGCCACTAAACCCATCTGGTAAGACTGATGAGAATTTAAAAATAGTTAAACGGAATAGAATATAAAAGAACAGATACTTTTTGATGTAGAAAAGTTCTTTTTTTCAATAACCTTTGTTTTAATTATGAGTATATATGGATGTGTGCATTAGGCTGTGATGTGAAATGTATTTCTTATTGTGGTTTACAATTTAAAAAGTTGAAAACCACTATATTTGAAAGTTAAAAATGTTTTTCTTAAAACGGATCTAAATTTATGAAAATTTTGCCTACTAACAAAAGAGAGACAAAGATTATATAGAAAACTGACTGTTCAACACACAGAACATAGAAATGTACGAACCGCACTTCATATAACAGGTATATATTGTGGCACCTATACACGCCCTGGGCTGAATTACTGTGAGGAGTATCAACATGCATAATATAAGGTCCCTCTGCTCAGAGAGCATGACAGCACCTAGGGAGAAGGACCCTAAAGCCACACATGAGCCCCGCTACCATCTATCAACCAGAAAAAGGTTATGGAAATCTTTTCCTCATCTCTTTTGTAACTTACAGCCACGTATTTCTAAACTTCATAACCCAGGATTTAGTCCTGCAGTTAAAATAAACTATAAGTTAATCGGCATTTGCAGGCCAGTCAGGAATCAAACTGCCATTTCTTGTTTGGCTTTCATGGATAACTGACTTCCAGATGAATTTTTGGTATAAAACCTATTTCTAAGTTGAATACTCCTTGTTGCATTTTTTTTTTTTTTTTTGGTAGCAGGGCATGCTATATTACAGCAGGAATCAGTGGACTGTTTTTCTAAAGGGCCAGATAGTAAAGATTTTAGGCTTTGTGGGCCATACACATCTCTGTTGAACTATTTGACTGTGCTATGGTAGAGGGAAAGCAGCTATAGACAATACATACATAATTTGTTCTAAAAATTTTATTTGTGGACACTAACATTTGAATTTTATATAAAATAATATGTAATACAGCATATATCATAAAATACGATTTTTCTTTTGATTCTTTTGAACTATTTAAAAATGGACAAACCATTTTTAGCCTGCAGGCCACACAAAAGCAGGCAGTGGCTGGATTTGGCCTGAAAGCCATAGATTGCTGACCCCTGTATTGGAGCAACAACATTTTTTCCCTCAAGGCATGTACTGTAATGTTTATGTGCAACTGAATTGACAAGATAAGCATTAGATTGCAAGCAAACTTCTTAAACTCAAATTATTTCACTTTTTAGAACAGACCCTAAGTTTTCAAAAAAGAAAAAAGTCAGATGTATTTTAAGTTCCAAAACTTCATTGAATGTGTACATAAATGAATGATCTAAATAATATAATAGCCTATGTTGCAGAACTTTAAAACACCTTACGACCCCTTTATACTTTTGCTGTAGGAGGGCATAGATTTAAAAAAAAAATCAAAGGGCCTTCTTCCTGCTTTATGATGGTGAGTGTAAACACACAGTCATTGTCAGGAAACACAGGTTTTAGGTCATCCGTCTCTTGGTTGCTATGTGGAAATTTGTTGTCCGTTGTCAAATTGGATCATCCAGGTTTAATTCTATGAAGGGAGCTGGTTTCCTTACATATGAGTCAAGAACTGTGCAAAGCTTTTACCGTCCATCTCATTCAATCTTCCTAATAATGTTAGGGGGTAGCTCATGGAGAGAAAAAGAGATCAAGTGATTTTCTCAAGCTCACCCTGCTGGTGAGTACCAGGTAAAGGCTTTTACTCTTAGACTTAATTCTATCCTGCATCTGGATACCCATGGCAAAGCTCTTTACTTTAGACATGGAGACTCTGAATACCCACAATGAGAAAAAAAAAAAAAAAAAAGAAAAGAAATAGACATGGAGACATTAAGATCATCATTTTGGAATAAATAATGAGTCTGCTGCACACCAGACCTAGAATTCTCAATTTACCTAACTTTATCAGAGTTATATTTTTTTATTAGGTTACATCTTCAAAGCATTGATTTGCTCCAGTCAGCAATTATTTTACATGGTAGAACTGAATTGACTTCCAGCTATTTGGTTTTACATTTTTTATTACCTAAATATTGATGGTACCCCTAAACCTATTACCTTCACAGCATTCTTAAATGTGTGGATAGTAAAACCAGAAAATTAAATGTTTTAAATTATTTCAGGGACCCAGTGTGGAAACTATATTGAAACCTAGGTTGAATAGTATTCATACCCACAGCAGTTTATTATGGTTCAATAAATGTAGTATCTAATTCTATGTGATATTGTATTTAAAGGATTAAAAAGTAATTAAATATTTTCAATAAACAAAGTGTCAGAAAGCATCACTAACTAGTTGATTGGTGCTTACTAAAGGAGTTTTCTTCTAATTATAGTTGAAAATATATTAATGTTAATTATAGACATCATTCAAGAGAACATTCACTGAGAATTATAGTAGAAAAAAGTTGCCAATTTATCCCAAAGTGGGTAAGATACCTCCTCAGCAGCAAGACTATAATTTCAATTGTAGAAATTAGATTAAAAAAAACAGTAAAATCAATTCACTCATATATGCAACTTAATCCATTTCCATTGGATCTCAGGAATGAACTAATATGAATTGTGAAGCTTTTTACATTGAAGTTTCAAACATTTTGAAGCTAGACATTTTGAAAGTAGCAAGATGAATGTTATAGTATGAAATCATTCAAAGTTGGCAGTTTCTATGAGGTTCCAAAACTTTACCAGGACATGCTCACATTTTTTTTTTCATTAATTTCAGGTCAAGATTTATCTGCAATCAGTAAATAAAGGCTTACAGAAATGTGGTTCCATTGCCAAATGCCTTAGCTTCGAATGTGATTTTCTTCCAATGTGATTTCTTTTAGATACAACATAATTTCTTTCTGATCCTGAGCATATGGGCCTATGCTAATATGAAATGGTGTCTTAGAAAGATTATTTTTGTTTTCTGCAGAGAGCAGTCATTCTTTGACCTATATTCAATATGCGACACAGATCTGATTGTGCAACCACCATTAGCCTCATCCAAATCCCCTAGTTGGAGGCTGGGGCTTAGGTCAGGGACTATTACTCTTGGGTGTCAGAGCTAAACTTAATTAATGCCTTTTAAAAATATATGGATGAAATTTTTTTCCCCTTAGGATGTAGAAAAATGGCCTGCAGAATTTAATTCTGAAAAACGTTAAAAACAAGAGTGGTTGAGTTGTTTGACATGCCCTGTGACCTCTTTCTGAAGTCAGAAGCATTGCCCAGTGTGTCTGGCTTTTTCCAGCCTGCTGCCGGTTTTTTTTTTTTTTTTTTAAATTTTTTAAATTTTTATTTTTAAGGCACAGATTCCTTTCTGTGCACCTTTCTGGTCATCAAGGCCCCCTCTGGTAAATCATTGCCCTTTCAACACAGGCCCTCCCCAGTTGTGACGTTCCAGAACTCATGAATGCCACAGGGGAAGGGAGTTACAAAGTAGAAGCCTCGGACTCACAATTACAAGGAACAATGGCTGTTTCTATGGTGCCAATGGGCAGAGGAGGGAATTCTTCTTGGGAGCTGGTGCTGAAATGTTTAGCAATCATTTTTCAGTGAGAATTGGCAGGTGCCTGCCAGGAGGGGGGAATGTTATGTCAGCACAGGTGTCAGAGAAGGAGAGAGGTTTCTGAAGGAGGTAATTGACAAATCAGATAGGGCTGGGGAGGGTGAGGGGAAGAGGGCAATGTGCTATTCAGCTGATAGCTTTAAAAGCAATTTTTAACCAACATTATTTAAGAGCCTTTTAGAAAGCAGATCCCCCTTTCCCAGAGGCATCTGCCAACTGACAGTCCAACAGGAAAAGAGGAAACTACTTCCGAAAAGGCTTTAAAAAAAGGACTTTTAGAGGCTGTTAAAAAGACATACAATCACATTCCGCGTAAACCTGTTTAAGCAGCAGTTTATTCCACAGACTGGGCTGTTTCTTTCACTTAACAGTCTGCTGTTTTCCTTTATCCACCACCCTACCAACCCATCACCTGCTCTCTAGAGCCTTTCACCCAAGAGCTGAGGAGCACCCCTGTTTTCTTGCTGAGCTCCACACAGGACAGAGACACCAACAGTTAATTCCTGTGAGTGTGATCTGGAGATACGATTTTGATTTTAAGCATTTCATCCTGGCAGTAAAATGCATCTGTTCTACATTTGAATATCTGCAACCTGTGCTGCTTGGGAGATTCTCTGATGGGTGTATTGCAGCCTTCATTCTGTACTTTCATTGTTTGAGTTCTAACATTCTTTCCCATCCTATTATCTATAGATAACATTCATATTATCTAGCCAGTGATGTAGCTTGCACCTGTGTTTTCAGATTTGAAGAGTACACATTCAAAATAACTTCTACCACATATTTTTTGAGAATTTTTCTAGAGACGTAAAGCTCTTGGTGAAGGAAAAGTAATTATGCTTATCATCTTATCTTCTGTAATTAGTACATAGTAGGCAAACAATCAGTACTTGCTGAAGATATAAATGAGTAAATGAATGAGTGATGATGAATAAATGACTACTGGAAGAATAGGAGTGGGGAATAGCAAAGGAAGGTGTCCAGGGGCATCTACGTGAGCTAGAAAAGCAACTTCAACTAGCTGGTAGCCTTGATTTCTAGAATTGTAAGTCAATTCTCCCATTTTATTTGGGGCATTGTTGGTGGTGGAGCTGTATGTGTGTGTGGGCATGCGCACGTTCATGTGAACACCATGAGTTTTTGATGCCACAGTTGTGATCTATCACTTTTCTCCAGTCATTATCCCATGGACAAGGGCAGGCAGGCAGACAGGTTAGAGTGATACCCTCAGGCCCAGATGACAAACTTCTTCACAGATTTTACATCTCCCATTCTTACTTAATTTTGGCTGCAGTTGGTTCACACCTTCCTAAGCTCAAATGAGAAATGAAATCGGGTTGCAGATTTTCTAGGGAATGGTGCTGAAGAGGCTCTGAGGAATTCTGAATTTCAGCCGCATTTGGCACATTGTGGTTTCAGCCAAATCACGTTTCAGTGAGTAGAATTATGGGACTATTACCCCCGGTGGCACATTATATTTGTGATACAAAAAAATGTCATGGCTCATTCCAATTAGTGAAAAAATTTTTTTAAAAAGCTTGCAGGTTGCTTAAAAATACCCAAGACCTCCAAGTTGATTGAAAATTCGGAAGAAATAATAGCCACAACAGCGATAGCAGCAGCAGAAACATCTGACATTTTGGGGGTGTTTTCACATGCTAGACCCCTTGTGAAAGTTCTATTAGCAATTAACTGAGTTATTCCTCACAACACCTTGATTAAGTAAAAAGTATCATTATTCTCATTTTATTGGTGGAAACTGCATGAGAGAAATGTCCAACAGGGCATCTTTTGGACACGGTAGTTCTTACATCTACACAGTCAACATGGGATTCCCTTTGTCATACAGAAGTAGGACAGTTGAAGAGTTCAGTGATGAGTTGCCCCCTTTTCCCCAGATTTCACACAAATATAGCTAGTCTCCTAATTAAATATGGAGTTTTTATGGTTATGGTTCCTTAATTCTGTCCCCAAATTACTAGGCCAAACAAACAACAGCAGCAAAACCCCACAAAACACAAAACCCAACCACAAACAAAACATATTTGTCCTAGTTACATTTGCAGAGAGGCGAATTCACACTGTGGCAAGGTCAGTTCTCAGGGAATACAAACAAGATCAAGAACAAAATTTAGGATTTTAGATTTTATTCCACTTTGGGAACATCCTGTTGTGTGGCATACATCACAACCACCTAAAAGCATTTGTAAAAAAACAACCCCAGAACCTCATTTTCTGCCTAAAATTACCCAGATAATAGATGTAGAACTCTGTTGGCTTTTCATTTTATATTTTATAATTATTTCTCATACTGTTTTGACTTGGATTTAGATAAACATCTGCATTTCAGCTTATTTGCCTTTCCAATAAAACCTAAAAGAGAAAAAAGTTCCTAAAGAAGGATTTGGGATATTTATAGTAAGAAAGGCAAAAGAAAACTGTTTTGTGATTCTATTTTTGAAGAACACTTTTTTTTTGTTTCTTAAAGCTCTAGTGGTTTAGGAAAGAGCTGAAGGCAAAAACTTTCTCAAGAAACACTTCAGAACATACTCATAAAGTTGAAGCCCAAGCCAAATCCCCCCACCCCACAGAGCAAGGAAAGTGCTCACATAGCATGATGTCCTTTGAATCTCTTAAGGTTATTTTCTAAATGAGACTATGAGAACAAAATGAAATTATATTTTCCTTCCAGCTAGTTAAGCCTCAAATCCCTAGATGAAAAAAATGTTTTCCTTTTGGACAGTGATGTATTTCTAGTCAGTCTATTCCCAAAACAAACACACCAAAAACCCATTTCACACACAAGCTAAAATAAAAGATAGGAACAGAGGTCATTCAAATAGTTAGTATTGCTCTAAATTGCTATTTTGCAGGTAACCCTCACTGAACAGAATAAGTGGGTTTGGGTCTTGTTATCTATTACCTCTGAAGCTATAGTTTATTAGATGGAATTCCATTGAATCCTTTACTTATACAATAGTTGGCCCTCTGTACCTGTGTGTTCAGCTTTCACAGATTCCACCAATCATGGATCAAAAATATTCAGGAAAAACAAAAAATAACAATACAAAATAATACAAGTACAAAAATACAGTAAAATAACTATTTCATTGCATTCATAGTGTATTAGGTATTATAAGTAATTTAGAGATGGGAGGATGTAGGTAGGTTATGTGCAAATACTTCACCGTTTATATAAGAGACTTGAGCATCCTTGGATTTTGGTATCTGCTGGGAGAAGGAGGGGTGTCCTGAAACCAATTCTTTGCAGATACTGATGACTGTGCCTATATTTTCACTTAGTATCAGTATCACTATCTGCAATAGTTGTTTATTATTTATTTATTTATTAAGATGAAGTCTCGCTCTGTCAACCAGTCTGGAGTGCAGTGGCGTGATCTCAGCTGACTGCAACCTCCACCTGCCGGGTTCAAGGGATTCTCCTGCCTCAGCCTCCTGAGTAGCTGGGATTACAGGCGTGCACCACCATGCCCGGTTAATTTTTGTATTTTTAGTAGAGATGGGTTTTACCATGTTAACGTGAACTCCTGGCCTCAAGCAACCCGCCCACCTCGGCCTCCCAAAGTGCTGGGATTACAGGCATGAGTCGACGCACCCCGCCAGTGATACTGACTTTAAGTGACTAAATTATAGTAGATGGTGTTTGTTGACTACCCAGCATGTTTCTCACCTTTTTCTTTCTTCAAAATGGAATCTCAGTTTTGCTCAAGTATTTTCCTTCTGCAAACACACACACACACACACACACAATTTAAGAAAAGTTGGTCCCAAGAATGGGTCTTTAGTCTAAAAAGCTAAATAGCATCTAGAATTTCCAGCACTTAATATTGTATTGAGTGGTCATATGACCTGAGTTGGCACAATGAGCTGAAGGACATTACCCTTAATCCCTAATTGTGAGAAAGATTTTTTTTCTCTTTTCTACTAGACAAAAATAAGGAAGGGTGTAGCTCCAATTGCCACCGGCAACCATCTTCGACTCTGAGGCAAATCACCAGGTGAATGACTTCGATGCTGAGGATAGCAAGAGGGAGACAGAAAGATCCTGAGATTTTGGTTATCTCACTGATCTAACAGATCAGTTGGAGCCTGCTTTCCTGTAGACTGTCTCTTATTTAAAATAATAATTTTACTTCTTTTTAAGCCAGTTTGAAATGGGATTTTCTCTTACTCATAGTCCAAAGTATCCCAATACACCAGCTGAAAACACTTAGAGAATCAGAGTGAGAAGCAATCAGATCTTTAGGATGCTGAGCATGAATGACTGTAACTTGCTTTTCTGACTGCCTTTCCCATTAATAGGGTTACTTATTGCCTTCCCCTTTACTCCCACTAGCTTAATCACTCCTGAAAATTATTTAACTTTCTACTTCTCATTCTAAAGCTGGGAATGTGCAGTGTGGGAGAGGATGCCCTTAACCAGTTTAGATTACTTGTGTTAATAAGACAGGTTACTGATTGGAAGGCTTTAAGCAAGAGAATGGTGCAGAGGCTCAAGCACAATGCTGGGAATCACTGATCTCATTTTTCTGAGCCCATAATTTCTACTCCTTTTCCTTGGAAGTTACAATTTCCCACAGTGGTGAGATGCAGTAGAACATTTGCCAGAAGCTACCATGGTACCTACTCTGGTCTAGGAAATTCACTTATGTAAAAAAAACAAAAAAACAAAAAAACAAATTTCTATTCTACTGATTAATAAGTTTAAAATCCTCTATATACCTTTGGCTTCAGAATGATGGCTATCACATTAAATAGGGGAAATATAAGGGAAATCATCCAAACCTCTCCCACTTCATCTCACAACCTTACAAAACATTTGGCATGCTCAGATAGACCTGGGTTGAACTGCATGTTTCACTGCCAAGCTATATTCATGAAGATCCTATTCCATGCATTGACGGCCACTTAAGGAATGAAATTGGACTACATAATCAGTTGAATTTAATTCAATCTTTTTGGTACAGCCATGTTCAAGGACAACAAGGTACATAGAATCTGGTATTAGACTTCCTGTAGAAACTCAAGAAACATTTCCAAGGTTGGAATCTAAAGGAAAGGTAATTTTGCTCATGAAACACACACATAAGAATTTTCCATAGACTTTTTTTTGTAGATTCAGTTTCATGTACTACTATGGGTTGATAATAAACTAAAAGATAAGCAAAGTTGATCATAATAGCCTACACCAATAAGAAATAATAAACAGCCACAGTTTCCACCATAAACAAATTAACAAAAACTGTAAACAATTCAATGCATTGGAGTAGAGTGACCAAAAAAATGTCAACTTTCCTATAAGACACTCAATTATTCTGTTAGGAGATTCATCAGTTATAGAATCTGTAACCCTATTTCAGACATTTGGCCAAAGGCACCTGTTGGTAGAAGAGCTGAGGCAGGACTGGCTTGTCTGTCATAATATAAAAGAGTCTTGGAGGATATCCGGGGTCCAGGGTCTAAAGCCCCTCGTGGCCTTTGGAACACCAAGCTCTGTGCCAAAGGGTGGAAAGCTGCCCTGCCGCACCACAAATCTAAGCCCAGGGCATGAAATCCCTTGTGGCTTGGAAGGAATCCACGGCTCAGGGCATAAAACCCCTCGTAGACTCTGGAATGTGCACAGACTTGTTGGTTGCTCTCCCAGGCTCATAAACATGCTCTCCATTATCTCAAGTATCAGAGCATATTCTCTATGCATCAAATAAAACGCTAAACCATCACAGCTATGCTTGATGCACTGCTACCTTTCTACCCCACCAACAAATAGTGTGGACTCCCAGAGCTTGGGGCCTTCGCAGCCTCCAATCTAGCTTTGGCCCCCTGGACCCACTTTATGCACTCTTAGCTTGTCTTTTCTCATTCCTTTGACCCTGCTGGACTTTGACCCCGATGGCTTGGTGTTGGGCTTGATCACCCCAACAGGCACCAAGGTCATCTTGAGAATATTTCCCTTCTGTTGGGTGTACCCCTTTGAACAGTCTAGAAGGCTAGCCCCAATCTTCTTGCTTCTTAAGTGTATTGCCTCAATGTACCCAAATGAAATCAAATTATTAGAAAAGAACACTAACTTCCAACATGAAAAATGTAGAGAAGTATATAAATGTAGTACAGAGTTTCATAATGAGTTCTCTCCTTTTGTTCTCTTAACAAACATCTAATGTGTTCTTGCCATTTGTCAAAAACAAGGCTAGGCCTTGTTGGTCAAAGGAAGACTCAGTGGTTTTGTTCTCCAGATACTTACAGTCTGATAAGTGAGGCCTAGACAGTCATGCAGAGACTTTTGAAAAGATGTTTTTACAGTTACACTTAGACTAAGTAAAGGCTCTGACACACTCACACCATGAAGAATGTAAGCTAAGAGTGAGACAGGTAGGTGAGGGTCAGAGAATGCTTCTTGGAGAAGCAGATTCTTGGTCTTTGCCCTGAAGATCCAATAAGATTTGGCCAGGTAAAGATAAGTGGGAGCACTGGTCAGCTGGATATTAGCACGGAGTGTGAGTGTCAACACACTCAACTCCAAAGTTAGCAATGGTAGAGCCCAATAGATTTCATGACTAAAAGACCTGAATTCTGAAAGAGTTAACTTTGTAAAATAGCAGCTTTTAATGGTCATGTTTAATCTCGACCACAGACTGCACCTCATCTGACATCGAAGCATGGCATTATCTGTGGTGCTCGACACAATGCTTTGCCCAAAAGTATTCATTAAATGGCTGAGTTGAATTGAAATCCCATCACCTCAATCCTAAATTTTAACTAGCCTTCTTGTGTAGACTGATTTCTTGATGAACTGTATTTCCACTGACCAGTGTATGTATGGCTTTGTGCTTTGTGGCAAATTCACTGGGGAAATTGTAGGGATTAGTGAAGGAACCACCATGAAAATATTCTGAGGCATACCATCAAAAATATAAAACCATGTTAAATTTTTGGTAGTGAAGGGAGGTATGGTGTTTCTTTCTAAGCTGAGTAGGAGGTTCAAAGTCAAACCTGAAGATGAATAGAAACCTTACAAATCATGAAACTCACAGCTAATTTCTGTATTAATGTAAGATATAAGTATGGGAGAATAGAAAACATAATCAATTCTGAATATCCTATTCATTATATACAAAGCTAGTATTATTGGTCTTGGATAGAGTATGAGGAAATAATCTATTTTCCCTAAATTGCTAGTCAATGTATATTTGTCTTATTACCTGCTTTCTCTCTAGAACTGAGCACAGGGGCCCTCAATAAACATTGTAGAATGAATAAAGTAATTAATGATGAATCTGAACCTTTCAAACACCCTTGCGAGGTTTTCCTTGGGACCAAGAGTAAGTGATTATAAGACTGACTCAAATTAAAGCGGACAGGCCTAAAGCTAAAAGGCCTCTATGAGGCTGAAATCTGTTGCTTTGGGCTATAATTAATTGATCTTACTTGTTAAAGAATATACTTATACACTCACTGAAGGATGAAAAAGAAAATGAGTTTTCTTTCTAATTGTATTTTTAAGCCCTGAGAAATGTGTACATGTTACATATAATATATATGTATATACAAAATCCATATACCTTTGACTTTTTTTGTATTTGAGATTCATACATTTGAATCTATCTTTCCTGTCTTCTATCTATCTATCTATATATTTTCCATCGATTCTATCATCCATCTATCTATCTATCTATCTATCTATCTATCTATCTATCTATCTATCTATCATCTACCTGTCATCTACCTGTCATCTATCTATTCTGTCTATGATCTCAGTACATGTATATAGAGCACAAAAGGCCAAGAATGCAATAGTTAAAACAATGTGGGTTCTCAACAGTGCCACGATTTAATTTTAGCTCCAAAAAGAACTAACTGTGTGACCTTGGGCAAGTTGCATAACTGTTCTGTTCCCTAGTGTTATCTTTAAAATTGAGAAGATTGACAGTATTTACTTGAAAGTCTTGTTGTGAACATTAAATTCATGTAAGATATTTAAAATGATGCCTGAAATATTGTAAGTGCTAAGTGTTAGGTTTTATTATTCTACTCCATTTTCCCAATCATCTTTCTTATTTTTAATCCTTAAGTAACAAAATTCAAAATACTTTAACAAGAACATATAGGATTATTTGAATGAGGGGCAAAAAAAAAAAGGTCATTCACTTAGAAAATAAGCAATTGTTTTATTTATTATAGAAAATACATGGTAACACACATGGATACTAAAACTGTAAGAGAAAATAATTCTTGGCAAGGACATTGTTTAGTTTAGGTATGAATTCTAAAAAATAAAATATGTTACAAGTGTAAACTCAGGGGGTACATTCTGTTTCCAAACACAAACTAAGAATTAAAAAATCAAAATGACAGAATTCTGCTAATCTGCTTAGGAAGGCATAAATTATTAATCAGGCTCCAGGCAACAATGTTGAATACCAACTTTAATAACATGCCTGCCTGGAGGAAGGTGAGGGCTGGTGGCCCCGTTGTTGAAAGCTGGGTTGCCCTATCAACTTGCTTGGTCTTCCTGGCTCTCAGGACACCACTGATAGGGCTTCCTTCGAAATAGGCTCATTTGAAAGTGGTCAGAATTATAAAAAATTAAGTTGTTAGCATGAGATAGAAAAGTTGTATTTTCACTGGCATGAATAAGCTTGAACAGGAAATCAGTTGTAAAAATACTTAAGAGGTGCTTTTGTAGCTTACATGAGAAGAATTTCACCTAGTAAGCATTTATTGAGCCTTCCCTATGTGCTTACAGTTACAAGGGATGCCCTCATCTTAAAACTCTCATCTTGAGATGGAAAAGTGATATTTTAAAACCATTTTCTCATTTCTCCCCCAACCTGGATTTATTTATTCCATAAAGCATCTTATGTTTGTATCAGGTGGGCTTTTGCTGTGCAGGGAATTAAATAATGGATTTTCCAAAAGTCTTGGCTGAATATCATTCTTAGGAACACTTGTCAATCAGGGAAAACCTAAATTGGAAAGTACTTCACAAACTCAGCATCTCCTTAGTAGTCAGAGTCTTGTAGCTGCTTTTTTGGATTGTGGAGTTTAACATGCAGTGCAAATTTCACTTCTTGCTTTAAAGTCTTTTATAAGATTATAGACATTAGTGCATATTTTAAAATCCAAAATGGGACAGGTTTGGCTCTCGTCTTCTGTGGTTGGTTTTTCTAACCAGCCGTGATAAAAAGATTATCGTACAAAGAAAAAAGAGAAAAAAGCCATTTAAAAATCCATTTTGGTTTAGTGAGAAATTGGGAAGCAAACATATGTTTGCTTCTGAACATCAATTAATGTTCAGAACCTCAAAGGTGCAAAGCAAACTTTTTATTCTATAGTGCCCAATTAATCCAGCTTAGGATTTCAATAATTTCTCCTTTCTCTGCCTACCTCATAGAAATCTTTTATTATATCAAATTAAACTCAGTTGCTTGAGAGCACTTTACTCTTATGTTGCTTCCAACTTCATATTTTAAATAAAGAACCCGTCCGCCTTCGCGTTACATTTGGGGAGAAAGTGTTTATTTGGATAATCACTAAGCACCTTGCTCTGTCCACTCATGTACTAAGATTATCTCTTCAATTTAATTTCATTGCTTTTTGGAACACAAAGTACATGCCCATTTAAATTCAAGAAGAAAAAGTTTTCTAAGAAAAACAAACCACAGTGCTCTTTGGAAAGATATTTGGGAGTGTGGTGACAGAATTAAAAGTGAACTTGAGGAAGAAGAAAAAGTATAAGACAAAATATCTAAATATAGCGCTTGCATTAGACATTCCTGCACTGTTATCTTAAATGCAATTTTCTTCCAGGTAATCGCATTTGCTATGAATGCAAAAGTTATTGCTGAGCAGGCACTTTTTGTATCTGGAGGTTTGGGACCACCTCCTCCCGGGTACATTAACTTGTAAGTGACTCCACTTCATTCTGTTGTCTTAATTAAGACCTGCCTGAAACGTCTCTCTCTCTTTATAAAAAGGCAGGTGAATCAGAGAGTGAAAATGTGGCACTGATATTTATCATAAGGCCACACTAATGGAATTAATCCTTTATGAAACACTGACAATATCTCTACTAGATACTTTTAAACAAGTAGCTTAATATGAGAATAATTGCTGGGAGAAAAGTCACTGAATTTGGTTCAAATGAAGAGTCAGCAGTAATATAACAGTCATGGCAGATTTCATCAGTTTGCATTGGTAATTAGACTGACCACACGCCATTTTGATTGGTGTTAAATTAGCACCTGTTGCTAAGGGGACCTTAGGATATTTTGTTGAGTATGAAACTGAGCAGTTGCAAATATATATACATTTTGCATATATATATGTGTATATATACATATAGTTATATATATGTTATATATACATATACACACATATATGTATATATGTATAAATATGTGTGTGTGTATATATACATACAGTTGCATATATATAGGTGTGTGTGTGTATATATATATATATATATTTTGAGGCAAAGTTTTGCTCTTATCACCCAGGCTGGAGTACAATGGTGTGATCTGGGCTCACTGCAACCCGCCTCCTGGGTTCAAGCAATTCTCCTGTCTCAGCCTCCTGAGTAGCTGGGATTATAGGTACCCACCACCACATCTGGCTAATTTTTTTGTATTTTTAGTACAAACGGGGTTTCACCATGTTGGTCAGGCTGGTCCCAAACCCCTAACCTCATTTGATCCGCCCGCCTCAGCTTCCCAAAGTGCTGAGATTAGAGGCGTGAGTCACCATGCCCAGCCTGCAAATATTTTCAAATGGATGATAGTAGATTAATGAAACTCTTTCTTGTTTAATTCTGCAAAAGGAGATTTAAGCTTTGTAGTCAAAAATATGATAAGCTCATTTTAATGACTGAAATCCATACTATACACTAGAAGGCAATTGCTTTTTGAATGCATACCTCAAAATACAGACCAACATGTTAGCAAATTTTTGTCTACAAGTATACAAAGTTCACTTTTAGAAAAAAAAGACACCCATTTTATAATTTATATAGTTAAGGTGGGCTGTGTTTGTTCCAGCTTATGGAGTTAGATATAAATTTAAAACTTTTCATTTCCCACTGAATTATCCACTATGTAATCAAGTAGGAAAATTCATTAGTAATGACACATTCTGGCCATGAGCTTGGCAAAGCATATTTTTTTTGAGGATCTGTTAATATGGTCAAAGATCATATTAGTATTCCAAACGTTAGTATTAATCTCTGTAAGTTTTAATTAAGAGACTCAAGGATACCTTTTGATTAAATGGATTTTGTTTAGTTTGTCTTTTTGGTGTTTTAAATATAATTATAATTCCCCTTTACTTTTTGTTCATCCAGATAAGAAGGAAGAGAACCAGGTCAATCATTTTTCAACATGATGTCAGTCATTGTATAAACCAGTGGTCCCCAGATTTTTGGATTTCATGGAACATTAACGTTTTACTTTTTAAAAGGGAGAGGATTGACATTGAGTTACTTGCCAAATTTAAACTTTGCCACGGAAAAAGCCATCATAATCTTTCCCCATATTTCCATGAAAGAATTGACATTTTAACTTCAAAGCAGTGGGAAGGTCACTGTCTTGAGTTCTTTAAATCAAACAAATTGAGATTTATGAGAAACACAATAGGTTGTCATCATTTTTCATATCTAACCACTAATAATTTTTTGTTTCAAAGATGGATACAACTTGGTCTCCTGGGGAATCACTGATTTAGATAAGGCTTACTCAAAACTGCCATCAAGCCATTACAAATAAAACAAAACCCCAAACCTTATCATATGTCTCCCTAGCAATGGTCAATATTTTGAGGGAAATTGTTAATTCTTCTTTGCAATAGGAAATTTACAAAATGTAGGAACACATGAAATTCCTAAAGAAGCCTACATCCTTATCTTCACCACAAGTTTCCACATTTGTCTCTTCACAGAATACTTATAAATAATAATATTCTGGATTTAAATTTCCTTTTTACTTTTTAATGCCAGAATTGAATGGTGATGATAAAAAGCAAGAATATTCAACAACTAGAACTCAGGCCACAGCAGAGAAAGATAGAGATAACAGAACAAAATAAATCAAATATATCCATGGATAAGTCATTCATCTCTCTGGTCATCAATTATCTCACAGTTAAATGAAGAGTGTTAGATAAAGTCATCTTTAAGCACCTTCCTGTGTCTCACATTCTCTGATTATATTTCTAATGATCAAACTTTCCTTGAAGGCTAGATTAACTACATGACTTTTTGAATGGTGGCAATAGAAAGAATAGAATATAATGAAAATGGCTCATCATGTCAACCATATAAAATGTGACTGTATTAAGAGGGTTTCTTCCTCCCTTCCTCCCTCTCTCTCTCTCCCTCCTTCCCTTCCTTTCTCCTTCCCTCCTTCCCTCTTTCTTTCCTTGTTTTTGTGGGGATTGTCTTCTGGTGGCATGGTAGTGCTGTATATGTGTGTGTGTGTGTGTGTGTGTGTGTGTGTGTGAAATTTTACTTGATAAATCATTCAGAACAAATACCAAATTGTGATAGTAATGAAGTAATGAAATAATTGTGGTCACAAAATAAAATACTTTTACTTATCAGATAAGGAAGGACACAAACACTATCTTACTTAGCTCTACTCAGAGTCCCAAATGCTACATCCATGGTAATGTCAACGAGCTGAGAATGGACTGATGCCCTTAGTGGGTGCTGTGAGGTTGAGGTGTCTCTCCCATCTCAATGCAATGAACAGGTGTCATTTTAGCTACCTTCCTGAAATACTCCCTCCCTCATAAAGATCCCTCTGAAGGCAGGAGAAGATGTTTATTCTCTTATAAAAGGTACCATCATTATGTTCAGGAAAATGGCCCACACAATGCTTTCTACTATAATTATAAATTCTGACACATGCTTGCAGATTATTTTTCAAAAATGAATAACTTAGAAAACATCTTCCTCAGCCTTCACATCTGCCAAGCTCTGGTCAAAATAATAAAATCATTCCCACGCCCTCTGCTGCTGTGCAGTTCTCAGAGAGAGTCACACTTTTACTTCCAAGACACCACAATTGTTTGTTAACAGCACATTCATTAAGTGCTTGGCTTAAACGGAGATTCCCTGGAAATGCAAACCAAAAAAGGGCTAAGTAAAGAGGATACAAGTGTAGCAGGGTCATTCTGATTTACTGTGTAAGTATTGCTATGCGAAATGCGTGTAAAATACTTAGAACAGGGTGTGACTTAGAAAAGCTCAGTAAAGGTTAGTTTATTATTTATTATCATTATTATTTGGATGTATAAAAATTCCGAGCCAAAATAGTGGTTTTTTAAATCTTCGCTGGATATATGTATATATGTATACACACACATATATTATCAACTGTTTTCCTTTTATCCACTACATATATCTATATGTGTGTGTATAGATATATATGCTCTGAGCATATATATACACATATGTGTGTGTATATATACCATGTAAAGTGTACATATACACATATATATACCATATATACACATACATAATTATCAACTCTTTTCCTTCTATCCACTATATATATGTGTGTGTGTGTAGATATATATGCTCTGAGCATATATATACACACATCATGTAAAGAGACGGGGGCTTGCTGTCTTGTAGCTCTGCCTTTCATCTTGCTATATCACACACAGGATCCAAATGGGTGACAAGTAGAATACTTGGTCTATATTATTATTATAATTATTATTATTTTTTTTTTGAGACGGAGTCTCGCTCTGTCACCCAGCCTGGAGTGCAGTGGCGCGATCCTGGCTCACTGCAAGCTCCGCCTCCGGGGTTCACGCCATTCTCCTGCCTCAGCCTCCCGAGTAGCTGGGACTACAGGCACCCGCCACCTTGCCGGCTAGTTTTTCGTATTTTTTAGTAGAGACGGGGTTTCATCGTGTTAGCCAGGATGATTTCGATCTCCTGACCTCGTGATCCGCCCATCTAGGCCTCCCAAAGTGCTGGGATTACAGGCTTGAGCCACCATGCCCGGCCGGTCTATATTATTACTGTATACTTTGGATTGTAGGCATCCGAGGAATACACAGTTTTTCTATTTAGCGTGCAGGACAATGAAGGAGAAGAGCTGATATTCTTCAATGCACCAATAAAATCGTTTCCTTGATTCTGATGTGATTTCAGACCACTTTAAAAAAGATATTCCTCTGGTTAATTTACCATCCACCCAGGGTTATCTCCCTTAGATGGTGATTTTTTAAAGGTAATTTTCAAGTTTGCACTTTATGGTAGAGAAGAGTAGTGTGTATAAATATGTTAATGATGCAATTATGTTTATAAAGTGGCATTTAACAGTAGCACTATTTATAAGAGGAAAATGCACCCTATGTAAAAATGGCAATTTTGATTCTATTTCTATTCTTATGTTTCCCTCTGCTGTAAAAATTTACCTCCTCATCTCTTTCCATTTTACTCACTTGGACACTTCTCGAAGTTAATTTTTTCTTGCTGTTTTCTCTTCCTATAACTTATTAGGTCTCTTGGATACCTTTTGGCCAGACCTACCAATTTCGGAAATTAGAGAAAGAGAAAAACACAGTGTTCTTTCAAGTGCTGAAATATGAAGATAAATCATACCCTGTGGTATGCTAGCTTTATGTGCCTCATCTTCTTCATAAGTCATTTCTCTCACAAGATAGTACCACATATACTAAGAAAAGCCTGCAACCCGTGCTGCCCATTTACATGACAAATCAAATTTAATATTAACACTCTGGCATTAATGAAACTCTACCTCTTATAAATCACAGCAAGGTGATCTGATTGCTGGAAGAAACCAGCTCCCAACAGTATTAGTGTAAATATATTAACCAGATGAAATAAGATGAAATAATCTCGAATAGTCTCTGCATATGTGTCTACTCTACATTTATGAATGTGTGCTCACAGCATTCAGCCTTCAATAAGTTTTCTTTGTTGGAAGAGTTGAAAATTTCTTGGATAGTTCAATTTTGAACAACTAGACTGTTGGCTATAGATGGCTCCCTCTGACCCAACTATTTTGTAGTAATTTTAAGTGCACCATTTTTTGAAGGGTTATTTATATTCTCCCCTCTTCCCTTATCTTCCTACTCTGTGGGTGATAGCATCACAAACACTATATACATTTAGTTCAATAGTTAATTAGAGAGAACCTGAAGTTCCTCATAAGATTGCTTTGAAAAAGAGAGGCTTCTGTACGAATAGAAACTCAAAAAAAGTAGACCAGTTAATCTTTGTAAGAGGCAAACTTGAACAAAAATATTACTATTATTTAGTTTCAGGAAAGTGCTTCAAGCACTCATCTGTCTTCAAAATAAAATAAAAATCCCAATGGAGAAAACAACATGAAAAAAAAAAAAAAAGAAGAAGAAAAGAAAATCAGCCTAAAGGCTGCATTTCTGTATTTCTTTTCTAATATTCTTGGAACACTGTCACAACTGTGTGCTATGTTTGCATGTGTGTGTATGCCTTCTTCTTTCTGCAATTCTCCTATTACCATAATGTTCTTGAGTCTTTGAATTTAGAATCATTATTCAGAAAAACATTTAAACCAGAGAAGGTTTGGTTATCTACGTTTTCACTTTTTTGTGAAGTAAATAAAGCGTGCTCAGTAGACACTGCTAGGTTGAAACACTATTAGGAATACAATTCAGACTGAGTCACCGCTTGTTATTTTTATAAGCGAGACCCTAATTCTGATGGACACCAAAGAATAAGCAGCCGTGACTAAGCAAGAAGCACAAGGCAACTGGATTTTGCCGGATGTTATCTCATTTGGAACACATTTCAAACTTTAGAACAGATTTTTAAATTGGAAGTTGAAACCTGCAGGCTGTCAGCAGAAGAGGCTGATTCACCCTACAGAAGTTATCTTACTCCAAGTTCCAGGCAGAGTATTTTAAGGAGTAGGTTACCTAAAATGTGTTGTGATACATCAAGGAAAGAAATGAAACAGAAAAAACCTGGAGAAAGGGTGACACAGGTATCTAAACATCTTTTGGCTATTCAACATATTTATTTGAGTAGGGAATTCTTTGAATTAGATGGCTTTAGTTCAGCATAACTTGTGAATGTTCACGGATTTCTGAAACAATCATTGTACTTTTTTTCCTGCAAATATTTCTTTTGTTGTTGGGTGGGGCGGGGCGGCACTCTTCATGTAGAACTTTTGGAGTTCTAAATATAATGTTATTATTATTGGGTAAATTAGAAGTAAGGAAGTAGAGTCTTGGAAAGGTCAGAAATAAGAAAATCTTATATTGATGATGGTAAATTCTTTATTAATTGGCCATTGCTTTCATTTGGAACCATCCAGCAGTTACCAAAAAAGTCTAGATATTCAGAAAACCATAAAAATATTTGTAAGTCCCCTAAATTAGAGGAAGTACAGAAATAATAGCAATAATGATTTGACCTGTCACAAATATTAAGATAGTGCTTAGAGAATACTAACTTGTTTACAGAGAAAAAGTTGTTATACTTTCATCTTAGATAACAAAATCCATTCTGCAACTGAACTCCAGGGAGAAATGCATGGAGTGACCCACTAGAGGTCCCTTCCAACTAAAAAAAGTTTGAATAGTTCAAAGGGTTCAGCCTTAGTGTATTGGCATTCATGACTGCAAAGCAACTACGGGGCCAGAAGAGGGGACCACACATTTCAATTTGTTAGGAAGATTGTAGTTTCACTCAGAATATTTGTCACATTTCGTTCCTTTTAAAGAAATCTCTATGTGGGACATTCACTCAATTAGTCCCAATTTTCAGAACTTGTTGCAATGTATTGCTATAATAATACAGTATCATGTAATACCCTGTGACTGTAGCTGTGCTTTCTAGAAAATGTTTAGCTATGTTCAAGTGTCTCAAGCAGTATTTTGCAAGATACATTTTTTTCTTAAAAAGGAAGAGTGCCTCAGTAAGTTTTTCCTTGCAAAGCTGATGGAAGTGGTGGGTGGAAGAGGTAGGGCACACGTTTTTCGATAGTAGGCAAGTTGGTAGAAAATGATTATGTTTCCATATATTATCTTTGCAGAGTTAGCAGTACAAAATGTAAGTGCAATAAATTGGTGTAAAAGCCAGATAGTAAAGGGACTAAAAGTCCCTATGGAGATACTAACCTGTCACTTTCTTGTAATGGTAGCAAAAGATAATTGTAGACACAAATACAGTAAAACTGAATTGGTGCCATTTTCCTTCAAAAATGGGCTGCTGCCTCTTAGTTTTTCTGAAGAAATTGGTTACTTCCTCTGCTTCAAAAGTATGGCATGAACCGTTACATTAGGTTGGAAAATATCTGCTTTTTATTTTCCTTCAGTACCTTTTTAATTAGAACACGCCAAAGAGCAAAAGGGGATGAGATACAATCCTATATGATTGCATTTTCCAGTCAATTGTTGGATTTCTTTTAAGTGTCTGAGCTCTGCATTGACAATCTGGCCTCTGGCATAAACTTTGCCCTCCTGGTTATGACATAATGAAGACATCTGCTCAAGTATACCCCTTTCTTCACACAACTGGTTTTACGGTTCTCTAAAATAGCAAGCATAGAGCCATGCAAGTACTATTACACAAGGCATGATGCTCAAGTCTCGAGTCAAACTGGAAGAGTTTTTTTTTCCTCTGTCTCTCTCAAAGTAAAATCTTAAGGGTTTTCCTTTTCAGATAAAGCTTTCAGTAAGAAAATAAAGAAAATAAGCAACTCTTGGCAAAATTCATATAAACATATTTGTTAGTCCTTCTTGGAAGAGTTGTACATTAACTAGGCATATCCCCGGGTTCCTTTTCCAACACAGGGAGGAGTTTGCAACCCCCTGGATAATTAACCATTCAGAAAGCCCATATTTTGGTCTGCACCCCTCCAGAGCAGCCATATATGTACACAACAGCCACTCCTGCAACATTCTTGCAGGGAAAACCTCTTTCTTCCTTCCCACTGTGTGCTTTACGAAGTGAAAGTGAAGATTCGCAGAGACACGGTCTGATACAACTGTATAGTGTGACTATCATAATTTAATTTTTTTTTTTTTAAATGAGAGTGGGAGAGAGAAACGTATGGCTATTCCAGATGATTAAACTTCTTGGTTCTTGAATGTTCTGAGTCATAGTTAACTCAGGTGGCCAGCCCCTTGCACTAACAGAGACCTGCATTTAACTCCCCATAAAATATGGATTTTCATTGCAGCAGTGACAACACTTCTTAGTACCACGCTGACCTCTCCAGCATCTGCCATCTCGAGATCTACGGTAACTCATGGCAGAATATCTAACTACAGAAGTAATCTCAGCTGTGCAACTGCTGCAGTCCACATTGCAGCGTCCCTTTTTATTAAATTCTGGGATTAACGCATTGGGGGCTCCAATTTTCCTGCATCTGGCACCTAAAACCAAGCGCACTCCAACTACTCTCCAATCAGTCCGGGGAAGGCTTTATCCCCCAGATTTGAGCCTGGCCAGCCGTGGAGGAGCACGAGCGAGCTGCGCCTTCCACATGACTTTTCCCTGGACAGTGTGCTCCATTTTCGGAGTCCAATGTTGGACTTTCCTCGCAACCTAAGCATTTCTGTCCTAGATGAGCCGGCAGGCGTTGCCCGGAACATGCAAGCTAACAGTTTTCTTTAGCTCCTTCTCCCAGCCAAATCGTCTCTTTAGTTTAAGTTTTCCCTACTGGGAGCATTCCAGAGTTTTCAGACTAGCTGATTTTCTGCTTTACCCCCAAAGCTAAGAAATGTAACTCAGCCCAAGCAGTCACCGCACAGACCCTTATGATGCGGGCAGGTGGAGATAAATCAAGCCCCAAATGGCTCAGCG
>NW_012102232.1:513155-516480 GCF_000951045.1 Mandrillus leucophaeus | reverse complement strand
GTCGCCGGCTCTGCAGTTCTTGCTCTCGCGCTGAAACTGCAGCTCTCGGGATGCGAAGGTTACGGGCTCGGCAGAGCTGGCTCTTGTGGGCACACACTGATTTGCAAGTGAATGAAGTGGGAGGGAGCAAAGAGAGGAGGACTTTGTTAAAGAGGCCCAGTGCCTGCCCCCGCCCGCCCCCTCCCCTTGACAGAATGACTCCCAGTGTTTGAAGTCCTGAGCAATTCGCTCCCTGTAACACTCCTTCAGCCCCAGGCTTTCCCTTCCTTTTCTTTCTTTCTTTTTTTTTCCCCTTGGGCGGGGGTTTAAGATATACTCAGAACTTGTATGACTCCGTCTGTTTCCTCTTTTACACTATCAAAATGCACCTTGTGCTATTATCAGCAACGGTCTGATGTTCTTTTTTTCACCGACCAAGCAATTACAATTCCCAGGGACACAGTACCTCGTCACGCTATCAGTTGGCCAGTTTCGTGTGACAGCACGTATAACATGCACACACATAAAACAAGCCGGTCTCCTGAGATGACAATACCGATGGCTTTTCTTTACAACATGAACAGGCGTTCTCCAGATGCAAGCAGACATGGATAGATTCATACATGTCTTTCCTTCTCGCCTTCCAGGAAGACACGCTTTCACGTAGCCCCATGATCTCTGTTACTCTTTTGGAGTGACCCCAGGATGTCGTACTTCCCTGGGCTTGCAGAAACACTCAAAACCCAAACCCTTCAGGCTTGCCAATGACTTATGGCTGATGCCATCGTTCTAAATGAATTGATACAAGCATACAAAAGACTTACAGAAGAGGAGTGTACAATGATATTCAAGGTCTGCTTAACGTTAGAAGATCCTTTTGGAAAGTTGCCTAAGTAGGGTAACCTCCAAATTAAACTCTTTGGTACACATAGCTGTTTGAATGGCTAGATTGATAGTTACAAAGAGGTAATATCTAATATTAAGGTACTAAGCCACAAAAATATGAAACACGTCAGAGTACCATTAAATGAGACTAATGATTTTCTACATAGGAGACATAGGCATGATGGAGTCAGCCACTGTTTGATTAGGAAAATTAAATCTAATTACCACAGTGATTGCACCCAGGGTCACTAGCCTCCCAAACCAGCTGTTCGCCTGTGCTGCAAGTTCTCAGGGAGATTTTCATTGCACAGAGCTCTAAGAAATGCCAGGCTGCTTGGCCTCTGAGTGGTTAAACTGGCTGGAGGTTGGTCCTGTTCCCAACTGAGCTCTTACTAGAAAACCTTTTGTTTCTCCAATAGAAGTTCAGGCATTTAAATAAAGCCCAAATCAAAGTATTCCTCTAGGCAGCCAGTGCTTCAAAGAAGTGTGCATGGAATGGTTTTAGCACAGATGTTCTGCACATGGATGATGGAAAGACTTGAGTTTCTTTCTGGAAAAGACCTTCCCCGAATGAAGAATTACTACCAATTTGTGAAAAGAGGCTGAACATTTTCTTTTCATAGAGCTCTTTAAACACATATGAAGAAAGAATGGGGAAGAAAGCTGTTTTGGATTCATAGTACATTCTTCAGATTATGCATTTCTTATACATTTAGTTGGAAATATTAGCTCTGCGTGTCTGTGTAGTCCTTTACTGCTTACAAAGTACTTTTGTAGACTATTTTATTTAATTCATCCTTCAACAAGTGGTGTAATATTTTCCCTATTAAGACAGAGAAAACAGGTTGATAAAGAGACAGCAGAGGTTACACAACATGTCCAAGGCAGTGAAACTGGAACACACAAGAAGCAGAAATATTATTGGTAAAAGGGTGTGCAGGTGTGTATGCAGACATAGAGACCCACAGATTATATGTACAGGTATAATTTATTAGCATATGTTGTAGTAGAATAATACATGAATACATAATATGTACATATGTCAATAAAATAAGTCATATTTTAAGACCACCTTTAGCAGAAAAAAATGTGCAAATTGACTGATTTCTATGGTAGACGAGGGTTATAGTGAAGTTGATTTTCTAATTGTTGAAGCAGTTAATATCTCACAAAGGAAACCTCTAATTGTTTGCAATATACTATTCTTCAAACCCCATTAAGCTACATGTCAAAGGTGTTTAGAACAACTACTTTATGAGGGGACAATCCGTTTGCTTCTGAACAGTTCAGATGGCAGCATTAAATTATATAAAAGACAGCACTTGTACTAAAGGATTTTATGTAATTTTTGAGGCTTTCTAGTAACATTTGTCGCAATAATTATTAATCTGCAAATACAGGATTGATGTAAATATCCAGAATTATTTTATTCTAATTTCGGAGACTAGAAACTGAGAGTTACTGAGGTTAAATGATTACTTGGAGTTGTGTAAGTACTGGAAGTACTTAAGTACTACCAAAACATGTTGGCAAGTAACAGTAGCCCATCAGAGATAGTTAAATAAATGAAGAGGTATGTGTCATCTTTGTATAGGGTTTCTCCTGAAAGTTAAGAGTGGAAATTCTGCAGTCTCTGGAAAGGCCCAGGGGCAGGCGTGAAGAAGCTGCCAGCATTCTGCCCCTAGCTCTATCTCCTCCTCAGGGTGCTTCTGCTTTCCTTTCCTCCATTCACATCCTGCCTCCTTCATCCTTCAGTCCACAGGGCAGAACGGCACCCCAACAGTTCCAGAGCTTACCTGTTGAAAAGAGGGTTTCTCTTTCAGCCCCCTTTCCAATTTCTTAGAAAATGGCCTTGAGGCTTGGCACGGTGGCTCAAGCCTGTAATCCCAGCACTTTAGGAGGCCGAGGCAGGAGGATCATTTGAGGTCAGCAGTTTGAGACCAGCCTGGCTAACATGGTGAAATCCTGTCTCTACTAAAAATACAAAAAAATTTAGCCGATGTGGTGGTGTGCACCTGTAATCCCAGCTACTTGGGAGGTTGAGACAGGAGAATTGGGAGAATTGCTTGAACCCAGGAGGCAGAGGTTGCAGTGAGCCATGATTGCGCCACTGCACTCCAGCCTGGGCCACAGAAAAAAAAAAAAAAAAAAAAATGAGGGCATCAAAAGAAAACAACAATTCATAAAAGAATAAATGTTTAAAAACTTTCACTTCTCTAATAATAAAAAATTCAAGTTAAAACAATACTAAGATAAGTTTTAACAGATTTAATTGACAAACATGAAAAAGTGAAATAGTTTTCTGTGTTGGCCAGTATTGGGATGAGGAGGCAACTCCTGTGCTGCTAGTAGAAAAATGTATGTTCTCCTTTGGTGAGGTAATTTGGAAATCTATATCAAAAGCCTTAAAAATGTCTTTTGAATTCAAAATTTGTACTTGTAGGAATTTGTCTTTAATATA
>NW_012102232.1:484674-509934 GCF_000951045.1 Mandrillus leucophaeus | reverse complement strand
GAAAGAAAGAAAGAAAAGAAAAGAAAATGGCCCTGATTTGCTGGTACTGTCTTGGACCCATCAGCTGGGGCTAGCACCCCCAGGACCAAAGAGAGGGGGAGCATTTAAGGAATATCCTTATATACTGGAAAGACAGTCCAGAAAGTGTCCTGTTCCCCAACTCTCTTGTTTTGTTCAGTAGTTTGGTACAGCTGAAACATCTCATCAGTTTTTAGGCTACTTCATTACTTTATATGCTTCAGTCAAAATTACTGGTACCTCTCTCCTTTTACAGCTTGCAAAGTTTCAATTTCTATTTTTTTTTAAAAAAACTTCTTTATAGACCATTATTAGGGATATTAATTTTGATGAAGGATTTTCCAACTTCCACTATATCTCTCTTCAGATGATTAAGAGGCTGTCTTATCTTTATAATGGGGATGCATATAAATAAATAATTACAAGTTTTCTGACTTTCTTTTAGATAATACAAATCTGTATGCAATGATTATCTGATAACAATGTTTTCATGATCATTAACAATTATTCTTGATTAGGAGAAAAAATTCACTTTTTAAACCATGAACTTAATTAAGAATCTTGGCATCAGCTGTTCTGATCAACCAATACAAATCATTGATCTAAAACTTAATCCTAAATGTGTTGCTGCTAGGAAAAGCTCACATACTACAATGCTATGGCTCAATCATCATGGTGTGCACAAGCACAGATTTCAGTGAGGAATGAATGACCATCCCCTACCTCTGCTGCACACACACACACACACATGCACACACATGCCATACACATACTGTGTTTAATGGGGAAAAAAGCTTTAACCACTATGGATCTTATTGAATTGAAACAAAGGAGACAAGAAATCTCAATGGAATTCCCTTTTTGTAAGAGCCGTAGACATCTCAATACAAACTGAAATTCACACAAAGTTCATGTGCTTATCCAGGTTTTCTAATCCTGGGACAGCTTCCAATACTGTTATTTAAAGTGGGTTGGATCCCAGGATGCATTAAGACATTTCCCTTTTGATCATTATAGTTGACTCATCACTATAGGTAGATTGCAGTAAGCCAGAAGATTTCCAAATGAGATAAATGCACAGCAGCAAAATATTATTGACCTACACAGGGTATTTTAGTACTCTGGGCATTTGATAGTAGGTGGTGTGGACTTCAATTTTGCTGAATTCTTTTTACATTTTATTCCCTGTTTGTAGTAAAATATAAATTTGCATGATCAGATATGTACAACTCAAGTTTGGTAGACTGAGAATCAAGATTGTATTATGGCAATGAAGAGGCATGTCCTTGTTTAGAAGAAACAGTTCCTTAAGAGGAAATGTGTTGTCTCAGTACATTCTTCTAAATAAATGTATAGACCAGAATAAACAGAACATCTTCTACTTTCCTCTAGAGGAAAAAATAATTCTCTCCCACCAACCCCTTTCCAATTATAGAAGCACTTGATGGGAAGAGTGACAGGTTGGAGTGGGAAAGACAATATAATAGCATGTGTTAAAAAACATTTTGGGATTTTATAGATTTTGAGAACATCAAAATTTTACAGTATATCATGGCTGTCAAAAAGAAGACAAAGATTAAGATGAGAAGATGGAAAGACCATCCTCTGTCTAGGCTTTAGTATTCTCTTCAGAATAGACAGACCTCACCTACAGCCTTCTGTTCCGCTTTGAGTACTACATTTAAATATCCTTTTTTTTTTTTTTTTTTTTTTGCTTATGTCTCTACTACATTTCATAGAATACCTATAGCACTTTGGCTTGATGTCATTGTTTACATGTTCTAGAGTGCATATTCATTGAATTATTGATGGCAGAGTCATTGTTTTGGTCATCTTTTTATCTGGGGTGGTAGAAAAAGTGCTTAGTGCTTGCATGTATGAATAAGAAGAGATTCAGATAAACTAGAATGGGTTCTGTAGACAGAAGCTGGAGATGGTTATAGTCTTAAGATTTGCATATGAGCTAAAGGTGGTAAGACTGGAAAAGGAGAGGTTTAAGTTGGTCAAGGATACTCTGCAAATACTTTAGGAACTGTCCTATGGAAGAAAATTAGACTGGGTTTTAGTGTGCCATAGACTTCAATTAGGATCAGCTGGTGAAGCCACTGGATGATAATTGCATTTAGTTGATTGTAAGACACTCATATTTTCATAGTTTAACTACTCTGAAATTTTGATGTCTCTTACGATTGACATGATAAGAAAAACATCATGTCATCGTATACTTGTCAGTATCTCTTCTTTCTCAGCAACACATTAAAGAATGGTGCTACTTCTTACCATTGGTATTGTAGCCCTGATGACATGCAGATGGTTGATTTCAGCTCAACATACGAAAGGATTTTCAAGCCATTTATGTTCAAGATAAAAGGGCCTGGCAGCTTTAGGACAGACATGAGCCCCATCCCTGAAGACATTCAGTCACAATCTAGACAAGCGCTTGTTGTAAATGAGCTCAAGCATCACATTTGGAACTGAATGATCTTTTACATTTTTGTCAAACTTGAGGTTCTTGAACTTGGATCCAACCTCTTATTTTTTGCAGATGAGAAAACAAGAATCACACCAGTTGAGAGATTTCTCCGAAGTCAGACGTCTCATTAGAGCTAGAGAGGCCAGACTAGCATGGCTCCCATGATCCAGTCTGCAGCTACTTTTATTCACTGCTTATCTTTGCTTTCTCTTCAGGCTTAAAGTATAGAAAATGGGTTCCTCAATATTTTGATAAGAACAGTAACTAATATTTACTGCATAGAGACAATGTGCCAAGTACTTGTTCACCATGTATGTTATTCACATTTAATCTTTTGACAGCCTATGCACTGGATACTGTTATCATTCTTGTGTGTAGATAAGGAAACTGAGGAATGGGAGGTAAAGTAATTTGCTTAAGATCACGCAGTTAGTATGCATCTGAGCTGAGGTTTGAACATACACTTTGAGGTGAATTCCTGTGGTCATAATCATCATGTAGGTGCCTCCAGATTGACAGAACTTTCTGTGGAATCTATGTGAAGCGATGTAAAAATTGAAACCTGGGAAATTTCTAATTTTAAGATAAACATATTTTGGGTGTTACATGACTCTCTTCTTTATTATTTGCTTCAAAATATCTGGATAATGACTTCAGTTCCTTAATTATGTTCAATCAAAACCTGTACTTTTGTTAATTTTTTGTGCTAACAGAAGGCTTACTAATAACGCAAATAATTTTTCTTTTTTTTCAAAAAAGGAAAATTCAGTTTTATCCTCTGCCATGTGTGTACCCTGCCTGCTTCCAATTTTTCCCTATTTGGGGATACCTTAAAGTTGAGAAAAACTGAATTTAACTTATTTATTGACCTTTATGTCTTATTCATTGTGAGCCCTTGGCCATCTGAAAAGATGCATTGACTCTTGCTGGTCTTTTCTGTGGAGAGCTATCTTTGTACACTTCTCAACCCTCAGGGGAAGTCTTTATCCCTCAAAAAAGGAATCCTTCACCAAGGATTCAGGCAGAATTCTTAGTCACAGCTGAGGTCTTATCTTTGCCCCTGGGAAACTGTACTTATTAGCTGTTTGAGAAGGAAAAAGAAAACTGGAAATAAAGCTTCTCAGTGTCAATTGACAAGAAAATTGTAAAATCTTAGGTAAGTCCATTTTGGGGTATCTTTCCAGACGTCATAATATTCATAATATCCAAAAGCCTTTTTCAGATGCTGGTGGCTTGCTGAAAAATTGTGTAGTTTTGGCCAAGTTCTCATCTCTTGGCCTTAGTTTCTTCTTCTGTAAAACGAAGGCGTTGAATGGCTTTTTACTCAGCAGTTCTGAAAGCCTTGTCTTTATCTGTTGTTATTTTGTATGTGGCCACTAGGGGGACAAAGGAAAGCTCTTTTGTTGAAACTTGCTGCCCATTACGGATCCGGAATAATAGTCTTGAAGAACAACCAACAGGGAAAGCCGATTTTTCTTAATGAGGCATTGAATATTTTAGAATGCCTTTTTATTAATTGGTATTACAGTGTGATGTGAACTGGTACTTCTTTGTAAAACTTAAGAATTTGAGGAAAGCGATTATTACTGTTTCTATGACTAGTAAAGTCTTTACAAGCGTAATCACATATCTCCATGAATATTACCATGTAGATTTCACTAAGCCCATTAAAAATCAGGGATATAAGTCTTCTTTGAAAAATATCACAAACCGTGATGTCTTAAGAATGCAGACAAAGACATTTAAAGGATGTTTTGAAATTTTTTAGTGGTTATCAAAATTGCTAATAAGTAGTTAACCTTTTAAAAAATGAAAGCAACACAAATGAAACATTTCTAATTGCAAAGTGGAAAAGGAACTCAATACTTTGTAAACCAAAAAGGTCCATAATACATTTTATTAGCTAACCTTTATTGAACACTTACAGTGTGCCAGGAGATGTATTAGAAGTTTTTGTTTATATTCTTTTGTTTATTTTGACAGCTCTGTGAAGTAATCATTCTTATGCCTGTGAATAAATGAAGATTTACAGAGCTTAATGGCCATGCCTTCCTACACTGCTACTGCCAGCGGGTAGCAGGGTGGAGCTTTGAACTCTGGCACCCCACATCAGCGTGGCACATTGCTGCCTCATGTAATAGCCTGTGTTATACAGCACTTTCCAGATTATAAAATGCTTCATGTCCACTACTCCTCTGCATGTTCACTCCAGTTCTCTTCAGTAGAGGGTGCATTTACATTGGCCATCATTTTTTCAGGTAGGGCAGGCAAACTCAGACAGTTTAAGAGTCCTGAACAAGAATCTACTGTTTGAAGTTAGACAGAATGGATTTAGAAACAAGAGGTTTTTAAAATTGATATATAATATTTGTACATATTTATGTGGAACATATATTTTGTTACGTGCAAAATGTGTAATGAGCAAGTCATATTTGGGGTATCTGTCACCTCCAGTATCTGTCATTTCCATGTGTTGGGAGCATTTCAAGTCCTCTCTTCTAGCTGTGTTGAAATATATAACATGTTGTGGTTAACCATAATCATGCTTCTGTGCTATTGAATATTATAACTTATTCCTTCTAACTGTATTTTTGTAACCAGTAACTAACCTCTCAACCTCTTTTCATCTCCCCTCTTGTTCACACCCTTCGCATCCTCTGGTAGCTATCATTCTCCTCTTTACCTCAATGAGATCAACTTTTTTTAGCTACCACATATGAGTGAAAACAGGTAATATTTGTCTTTCTGTGCATGGCTTGTTTCACTTAACATAATGACCTCCAGTTCCATACGTGTTGCTGCAAATGACTTGATTTCATTTTTTGTGGTCAAATAGTATTCCATAGTGAGTATATACCACATTGTCTTTTTCTAATCATCCATTGATGGACACTTAAATTGATTCCACGTCTTTGCTATTGTGAATAGTGCTTCAATAAATATGCAAGCGCAGGTATCCCCTTAACATATTGGTTTTTTTTCCTTCGGGTAAATACCCAATAGTAGAATTGTTGGATCATATGGTAGTTCTATTTTTAGTTTTTTCAGAAATCTCCATACTGTTTTCCATAGTGGATGTACTGACTTACATTCCCAGCTGTGTATCAGAGTTCTCTTTTCTCTACACTCTTACTGTCTGTTATTTTTTTCTTTTAAATAATAGCTATTTCAACTGGGCTAAGATGATTTCTCATTATGGTTTTAATTTGCATTTCCCTGATGATTAGTGATGTTGAGCATTTTTTTCATATGCCTGTTGGCCATTTATATGTCTTCTTTAGAGAAGTGTCTGTCTGTATCCTTTGCCCATTTTTAATTATTATTATAATTTTTTGCTGTTGAGTTATTTTTACCCCTTGTATATTCTAGATATTAGTCCTTTGCTGGATGACTAGTTTGCAGATATTTTCTCCCATTCAACAGGTTGTCTCTTCACTCTGTTGATTATTTACTTTGCTATGTAGGGGCATTTTAGTTAAATACAGTCCCATTTGTCTATTTTTGTTTTTGTTGCCTGCGCTGTTGAGGTCTGAGCCATAAATTCTTTGCCTTGATCAGTGTTCCAAAGTGTTTTCTTCTAGTCGTTTTATAGTAGACACAAGAGTACTTTATCTTCAACTATTAGAAACAGAATCTGGGGATGAGATGAAAACTTCTAAATCCTGAGCTCTTTGTTTTGAAAAGCTTATTCTTACAGTTTACTTGTCTCTAACTTAAAAACAAGATCCTAAAATTCTCAGAAAACTTAGAACTTCATGTTTTTGAACAACAATAGTCACTCCATTTATTGAGTGCCTATTATGGGCCAGGAACTACACAAGCAGTGCTTTATAAGTTACCTTTTTCATCCCCATGAAAACTTTCTTAAGTCATTTATCTCACTTTATTTATAATCTCACTTTATTGATGAGGAATGTGTATCTCAGAGAGATTAAATAATGTGTCTAAGTCACCGAGCCAGCCAGTGGTCAGAGCTGAACCCAAATCTTGCATGTGATTTTAACTCAATATATTTAATGAGGTTCAGGTATCATATTTGTTTCAAATGGTTGTGGTGACACTTTCTGTGCTTGGATATGAATATGACCCAAGTTGCAGCTGATACGGCAGGAAAGAATCCCTTGGCTTTGTGTGGAGGGGAGAGATTATGTGCAATAGAAGAGGAGGGTAAGGTTTCTGCTAGTCTGCTGTTTATTTTGCAAAATACGATCATTTTTTCATGAAAAATAAGTGCAGAGCTACCCTATTGTACAGCAAATTGGGGCTGTTGCCTTGGAGAGATTGGCTCTGAGCAGTGAATCGTGGTGCTTGGAGCCCAACACTGTCTACTGATATGATGATATCCAACTAGTTAATTAGTATTTCTACCACCTCTAGCAATGGGTGGTAGACTCTTCCTGTCCCTACCTAATCCTCACAGCTCAGCCTTTCATCTCTTAAGATTCATTTTGCTTTTTGTTCATTTTAATATGATATTTGCTTAAAGTGGAAGAAGAAGGAAGCACAAAGCTTGCCTCTCCTCAGTTTCCTTCAGACCTTCAAGATGCCACGAGACAAGGGGGGAAAACCTGATAATTTTATATGACAGTTCAAAATTAAATGAATAATTCTCCTAAGAGTTTTATTTTAAATAACTGATGGTACATGTAAGATTAGTTTAATACATTGCACAATGTTATATGCCTCTGCATTGTCTTTTTTTTTTTTTCTTTGTAAAACATCTCTGACAGTTTGTCAACGAGGCTTTTGGATAAGTGCATGCAAGTTATATTGTGTGCATAAAGATGGTGGTTTCATTTATTAGTTTTTTTTTGTGCATTTATCTACAAATGCATGTAGGCCCCACGTAAGTTTTATCAAAAAACATCATTTTTATACTGAAAACAAGTAGATTCTCACAGTGTGACTTGTTCCGTGTATACGTGAGGTTAGACTCCAACTCTATCACGTGCATCCCCCTGTTCCTTCACTCAGGTTTTCACATAAACTTCTACATGAGGCAAAATGTTTGGTGAAACTTGAATTATCTGCATAAGTATTGCAAGATTACATTTAACTGTGACATCCTAGTTTGATTTCTTCATTCCTTATTACCTCTTCTTCCCCCTTTCCACCCGCTGCTTGGAGCATCTAGGCTACCCAAAAAGAAAATGATTATGTGATTATGATACCAGAGAAAAGCAGTTACAGTGTGTCTTGCTAAATCATTTTTGGGCACGTATCTTACTCTGCAAGCATTCATATGGCCCATGATTACAAACATAACAGAGTACTTGAAGATTGATTAAACATTAAAAATACAGCATCCTTTTGCATTTCTAAATGAAAATCATTAGAACAGGCTAGTAAAAATGGCAAGAGAGTACACAGCCTATTGGATGAAACATTTAAATTTAGATATTTCTGGTGCAAGTTTTTATGGTGGAGACCGTGTGAGAAATATTACTTAGTTCACACCTCCTTTGAATTCCTCTGCGTGTTGCTGCCTCTGTGGCTTTTTTTTTTTTTTTTTAAACTAAAAAGTTACAGTGACTTCAGTGAGATTTTGTGATAAGCTGAACTCCTCACAGCTTGATCCTCTTCTGACTTTGTAGTGAAAACCACTGTTGTTGAGTGGAATACAGGTCGCTAGTTTCTCTGCTGGACCTGGCATTGGACCCAAATGCCTCGTGTTTATTTGTTGCCGCCCGGTGACTCCATTTGACTGGCCCGGCTGATGCATGACTCTGTATATAGACTGGGGTATGAAAATATTTTGGGGTTCAATATCTAGGAACAGAGTTTAATGACATGGATCTTCCCGTAGAGCCGATTTCCGGGTTTGCGGTTTGCCCTCTTGGATTTGAGACTAATTCCAAGATGCTGATGGTTTTAGAGGCTGGCCTCTTGGGAGGTGGCAGCTTGCCACAATGCCATCAGTTTAGACTAATGATTGCACAGGATTCTCATGAAGCAGATGGCTACTAACCACAATATTAATATTATTTTGCTTTGTAAATTTAAAGAAAAAATAATTTCCACGGTTGCAAGGGAAACCTTGTTTGGATTTTATGAAGAATGATCTGCAACAGAAATAACATGCTGTCAGGACCTGTTTTATATGCTTTCATTATCAGTGACAAATTGTTATATTAATTCTATAGCAAATTTGTGCTTGGGATTTTAGCATTTCTTTGAGCCATTTCCCTCCTCTGCATAGCTAGCTGTAGAATAAAATGCTATGAATTTTACCTTGGAGGGATCGACAGCTGGATTTAAATGTTACTTCAATAATTTGCTTAGAGATACTATTGTTTATAAATTTGAGGACTGGATATTCTTTGACAGGCTTCGGAATGAAGTGGATGTTTGAGTAATTGCTTAGAGAATCCAGGTAGGAGAGACACCTCTGCCTGGGTTCCCTTAATAACGTAGCCAAAACAAGAGACATTTATTTCTGTTTGAATTAGCCAGGTAATTACTTCTGTGCTCTGCCTTGTTTTGCTGATGACATTCTGGTTTATGCAGGTTGGGAGAGATGACAGTGACAGTCAGGTTCACGTTGATGGAATCCTGTGATCTGTGTAATTCAGCCTGGGGTGCCAGTCACTATTTTGTTTTGATCAGCGTTCTGTACCATCTATGATGCTATTTTCAGGAGAACTCAAAAAAAGGTAATTCAGGAACGCCTAATGTTAGGACATGAGGGAATTTGGCATGACTCTGCCTCAAGCACAGGAATTTTGAAATTTGGAACATGAGGTTGAAATGGAATGCTTGGCAGCTGTGTGCATTCATTTTCTGTTCCTTCTCAGATCGTCTTGAAACCCAGCTCAGGCAATCGTGATTCGTTTTGTGTAGCTGTTTTGAATAGACCAGATGTTTGGAAATGATTTTTCACCTGTTTGGTTTTTTGACTTTCTTATTCTTGTGAAGCTCTTAAAATGTAGTGTAAAAAATGGAGGAAAAAACCCCTGTATTTTGGATTTATTCAACTAACAAGAGAGATGTAAAAATCACAAAATGCTAGGAAATGGCTAACAAGTAAGGGAAGAAAATCACGTTTTTCATAGAAAGGGCTAGAAGGAAGACTCAGTAAGGGATGATAGTCCCAGTCTTCTTAGAAGGTTCGTTTTGAACTTTTGACAACTTAATTCCAAACCCGAAATGAGAAAAACTAAGATAGAATCCAAGTGACTGTTTCTTAACAATCCATCTTTAATTATATTCAACATCTAGTGTTTTGTTTTTGTTTTTGTTTTTGTTTTTTTTTTTGAGGCGGAGTCTCACTCTGTCGCCCAGGCTGGAGTGCAGTAGCGTGATCTCGGCTCACTTCAAGCTCCGCCTCTCGGGTTCATGCCACTCTCCTGCCTCAGCCTCCCAAGTAGCTGGGACTACAGGCGCCCACCACCACGCCAGGCTAATTTTTTGTATTTTTTTTTAGTAGAGACGGGGTTTCACCATGTTAACCAGGATGGTCTCGATCTCCTGACCCCGTGATCCACCCACCTCGGCCTCCCAAAGTATTGGGATTACAGGCATGAGCCACTGTGCCCGGCCTCAACATTTAGTTTGTGACCACTTAGCAGTTTTGTAGCAATAAATTAGAAGGACAGGAGTTGACATAGTGTTAGAAGGAAGCTTAATAACAGTAGAAGTGACAGCTGACCTTGAGTGGAAAGATCACCACCACCACCACAAAAAAAGCAGACATTGAGGGTACTGCTGCAGAAAAACTATGATGAAGCCTCACAAAGATGACTCTGAAACTCAAGAAAAGTTAATTTATAGTCACTTTCCCTTAGAAAGCTACTAATAATTGTTTAAGGAGTTGGAGAATGAGTTGATGATGTTTAGCATCTGAATAGGTGTGCTTCGATAATTTGGTAATTCATTTATGTGGAACAGTTGGTTCCCAGTGATGCAGATGGTCAGGTATCTTTGCAGGTGAGTTGGGTCACGTCAAATCAAACACTGTGTTCTTCCCTGGGTAATAATGATTCAAGGAATACTGGTGTGGGTCAAATATCTGAAGTCATTCATATGGAGATTTATTTCTGTGGGCCTTGAAGACATTTTCATTTTACAAGCCTGTTAAAATTAAAATGTCAATAGGTCAAATAATTGTACGTTGGTAATCCGTTGGTATTAAATTATTAGATTATGATGGCAGCGAGATGCTGTGAGAATTTGATGCAGAATGAACACTCATTCATTTCTTTAGCTATAATGATCTCCATGCTCTGGATACTGAGGAAGATTTAAAAGACAAATTCATCCAGCTTGTTTCAATTCTATAAATAGTTGCCCAACTTTCATTTTCACCTTCCCAGGGAATAGAAATTGAAGCTTGATGCACTGGGCACTCCCATCCATGGTGTTAGCTATAGCTGATGTGTTGGTTGGTCACTCTTTTTGACTCTATGACAAGCTTGCTGAGTTACTGATACTGCAATTGCAAAATAAACCATGAAATTAAACTGCATTTAGTTTTCTACAAAGAGAACTCAGGGATGATTGGCCATATTATGTAAGTCAGCCAAGGAAATAATAAATATGTTCAATTCAAGCTAATACATACGTACATGGACAGCCATAATTTTGAGTGTTAATAGCAAGAGAGAATAAAAGATGGAGACTACATCAGTGGTGAAGGAGATGCTGTGGTTGTAGCCAGTGTGGACATCACGTGAAATATTGGTCAAGTGGCCTAGCTCCTTTGGAAAGAGCACCAATGATAAACTCTACCGATCTCAGTTCCAAGTAGAAAAGCATTTTGTAGTAGGATTGCCTGGCTTTAGGGTGATCATCCAGCCTAGTTTGTCTGGTTATACTGATTTAATTATTAATTGTGCCTTATTTTACTGCCAAGAGTGTTTTGACTTGGATGACAAGTAATTATATGGTCACTCTACTTAACTTTGAATGAAACAGAAGAGAATATATAAGCCCATTTGGAGATGATCATTCACGGGTCACCTCTCTCAGAGCCTCTTATTTCCTTACAAGTGAAATAATAAAAACACACCTGACAGTCGTAAGTCTAGTTTCCTACCTAGTAAAGAAATGACATCAAACCCTACAGTAACTTCAACCTTTTCTCTCTACTCCCTTTATAGTTTATGGAGCCACCTATGCTCATGGTGGAATTGATAATAACATGGCAAAAACTAACATTTCAGCTGAGAAATGTGGAGATAAATAATGCTACACTTCTGAGTTTATATCTAATAGCATATCATCCAGGAACAGGAAGGGAAAAGGTGAAGTCCAGAGATTCTGTCCAGAGAAATATTAATGTCCCCACACTCTCAGCCTGCTGTGTCTGGCCTGAGTGCAGCACTTCCCCCAGCAGCCCAGCCCACCCCACATCACCAGCTGGGGAGGCTATGGGAATGGATTGATCATCCTTCCATGGTCATTGATGCTGACTGTGGTGTACGGTAAATTTTTTACACTCTTTATGAATGAGTCTGGAAAGCAGTTTCAGAATTTTTCAAAGTGACTTTTGGGAGTGATATTTATCATACCAGGGACATATTTTTACAAACATGAAGAACATGAAGGCCTGTCTCAACAGTTACACAGAGTGTCTTTTATGGTGTTTCTGGTGTTGAAGTTCCCTAGTTGCTAACTTTTATTTTCACTCCCTTATGTAACATTGGTATTGTCTCACCACAAGGCTTTGGAATATATTCATGTATCATCAATATATCTTATCACTGGCAAAGACAATTAAGAAATTGTGCTTATCTAATTGCACCAAACCTTCTTTTATTTTTGCATCTGTCTGATATATTTCTGTATCTATACCCTCTTTTTTTTGTCCCTACTTTGAAAATGCTCCTGAGAAAGCATTTGAAGATTACACAGGAGATTCAGGATGTAGTATGAAGCCACTGATAGAAGTATGGCAGGTATGCAGTGGGCACATGACACATGGGGTGATGTGGAAAGAAAGGATTAAGGATATGTATTAGTCTGTTCACACACTGTGAAAAAGAAATATCTGAGACTGGGTAATTTATCAAGAAAAGAGGTTTAATTGGCTCATGGGTCCACAGGCTGTACAGGAAGCATGATGCTGGCATCCGCTCAGCTTCTGGAGAGGCCTCAGGAAACTTTCCCTCATGCTGGAAGGCAAAGGGGGAGCAGACACGTCTTACATGGCTGGAACAGGGACAAGACAGAGAAGGGGGAGATGCTACCCACTTTTTTTTTTTTGAGGTGGAGTTTTTCTCTTGTTGCCTAGGCTGTAGTACAGTGGCACGATCTCAGCTTACTGTAACCTCTGCCTCTTGGGTTCAAGCAATTCTCATGCCTCAGCCTCCCCAATAGCTGGGACTGCAGGTGCCCACTACTACGTCTAGCTAATTTTTGTATTTTTAGTAGAGGTGGGGTTTCACCATGTTGACCAGGCTCGTCTTAAACTCCTGACCTCAGGTGATCTACCTGCCTCAGCCTCCCAAAGTGCTGAGATTATAGGTATGAGCTACTGCACCCAGTCAGTATTACATACTTTTAAATGACCAGGTCTCATGAGAACTCACTCACTATCGTGAGGACAGTACCAAGAGGGATGGTGCTAAAGCATTCATGAGAAATCCATCCCCATGATTCAGTCACCTCCTGCCAGGTCCCACCTCCAACCCTGAGGATTACAACTGGACATGAGATTTGGTGGGGACACAGATCCAGACCATATCAGGATGAGAAAGTGGAATGAAGGGATGCAATGCTTAGGCTCCACAGTGCTGTGTAGCAGGCATGTAGAGAACAGTGGGGTGGCTGTTAGACCAGGGATTTCAGTAAGCAGGAGTGGAGGCTCTCAGCAAAAGTGATGTGGTGGCAGGGACCTCTGAAGCCTGATAAACTGTAGGACAGTTGAGACTCCAGACTTAGGCGCCTCAGAGCCTGGATCTATATCCCAGTGTCTCCCTTTAATAGCTGTGTGTTTCAGAAAGTTTCCTAATGTCTCTCTGCCTCAGTTTCTTCCCCTTAAACTGGAGATAATTGCAGTACCCATCCAATAGGGTTGGTGTGAGGCTTGTATGAATCAATCTATGTAAAGAGCTTAGAATATTTCTAGGCACATTATCAGCACCGAGTAAATGTTAGGTCTATAAAAACACCCTGACTGTTGGTTTTTGGCATGATCCTCTCCCTACAGCTGTGTGTAGTGTAACACAACATTGCTGAGCCAGGAAGGACTTAGCTCACAGGACCAGCAGCAACCCAGCCATGGGATCCCAGCAGGATTTCTCTGTAGCACAGCATGGATTCTCAAATGACTGGCTTGAATTCCCAATTCCCCTCCGGGCCAAAGAAGACAAAAAATGCTGAATGAATACCATATAAAATGGAACAACTATGACCATTGGGAAATATGAATTGGCCTTAAAGCAACATTCTCCCCTTGATGATAAGTGCTAGAAACACTGAAAGCACCTCATCTCTTTTAGCCCATTTCCACACTGTGACTGGGTCCTTAGTGATGGTGTTTGTCACTGTTATACTTCCTTCATAGTTGAAGATAAATCATGCCCTTACAGTTACACTGAGGTGACCAAAAACCCCATTTGGTTTTCTTGGATTTAAAACATCTTGAACACTGATTATTAAGTATACCAGACTCTCCTAGTTTCTAATATCAATACTCAATAAACTAGCTTTTATTGAGTATATCTAGGACTGTGCTGGGGATAATGGACCTACAAGACATGGTTGCAGCCTCCTGGGAACTTATGATCTAATTGAGGAATAAAATACTAGTGTGGTTTTGAGTACTGAACTGCTGGATGCTATTACCATTATAGTCTATGGAAACAAAACCGAAAACGGTGTCTCCCAATTCACTCTTCGTATATATTCTGGTGGTGCAGCCTTTCCTTTTTCACTTGTCTTGATTTACCGTCTTAGTAACCCAATAGCTAACGCAGTGCTTTGGTTTGCCGGTGGCACGTTACTAATAAACGTTTGTTAAATTAATTCCTGCCCAGCTGATTATTGACTGAACATAGAAAAGCTCTTGTTTTCTATGTGGTTTTATGACTTATCGTGCTCTTGCATGTCATTTTTGTACTGAAATTTTTACCTAAACTCTATTGTTGTCACTTTGATTTCACGGTAATTTTTAAAAGCCTCTTTGTTTAAAAAAAACTGAGATCATCTATGTAAGCTGCCTAATACAGGGTCTAGGGCATATGAAGTGATCAATGAAAGTAAATTCAGCCATTTAATACATTTTTGCTTTTCTGCCAGGCACTTCCACATCATTCTTTTCTTGAATATGTGTCATATTCAAGTCAATTTACATTTTATGCATTTATTCGTAAATTATGGAAGATGAAAACTCAAGTGGGAAAGCACCAAGAAGAGGGTCATCTCTCTCTCGGGACAGGAACATGAGCTCGAGTTATATATTCTGTGGAGAAAAAGCAAGAGTAAAAACAATAAACGTCCTGAATATACTTCCCATTAAGCAAGTAAAATTATTCTCTTCTTCTCACAGCTTTGTGTTTGAGGCTCTGTATTTTATTTACAGCGTAAATTCTTTGCTCTTTTCAGTAGGTGCTGCTTCTTGTACTGAGCAATGGTTACTAGAGTCTATTTTTCACGCGCCATGTAATGTGCTCCTGATATGCAACTGAAGCTTTCTTTCAGTTCACTTGCTCATGCTTTTCATAGCTGCAACATGGAGCAATATTTTAAATCCTTGCAAACCTCAGGTTTATACCTGGTGATGTTTATTCGTATAGTCCTTACAAAATATTCCTCCTGCAAAAAGTAACTTTCAGTTCTTTCTTTGAGCTTAATTTTATAAAAAGACAGCATGGGTAAGTTGGATTTTGTGATTCTTTCTAATTTCAAATTTGGGTTTTCTTGTCACTGACAGGTTTCTTTCCCCACCTTGGAAGATGAATTGCATTTTATCAGTTATCTCAGAGGAGTCCTTTGAAATGAAGTAAGGAAATAAACATGGCTCTACATTTTTAAATAGATGATTTGTTACCAGACTATGATCATAATGGAGAAGATGTCAACTCCCTTGAGGTTTCTGATGCCAAGGCATGACTGCACATGGAATGTCATTAGAGTTCTCCTGGCTGGTGGGGGCTGGGGACCGTCTTCCTTCTCCATCATGGATGTTACCATTTTGATTCTGTGTGTTAAAGAGGAGACTTCAAAAACAGGGTATCTTGGTGCATTTACATGGCTTCTTGGCATGGTATGTTGACATCTGATACACAGACCCTTTGTCCATTTCCATTATAGCATACACTAGGGAGACCAGAAAACTACTGGTTGTGATTTCATTTAGTACTTGTTCTAAGTTAAGCAATCTCTTTTGATTTGCCCATAACATTAATTCAGTTTAAAAATATATAATTAATCTGAGAAAGTGATGAAGATATATAATCCATACTTACTCTCAACTTGATAATTTGCTGTTCATTCGAGATTTAACTCTGACTGCAAAAAACAAAAACAAACAAACAACAACAACAACAACAAAACTTGTTCTTTTCTTTAACCTAAAAGATTGGTTTATCTTCATTTGTGTTGGTTGGCAATAAACAAACAAACAAACAAAAACAAAAACAAAAACCCAGTGTTCAGGATGATGAAACACTGGTTATTCCTCAGGAATGGCTCAGAAATTTTGTTCTGTTCAGACCTCATATTTTTATTTACAAGGCATAGCCAGTATCCAAACTATGCACTCTGTCAGCCCCACACAGCATCTGAAACTCTTCAGGCTTCTATTATTTCGTACAACCACCATCTTTTATTGCCCACTCTAGGTGGACAATTAACCAATTCACTAAACTTTTATCTAGGTCTGAAGAAGAGAAAAAAGGCCAGTTATAAAAGGTTTTGTAACTTAGACCTTTGGATATTACAAATCTCTGTCTTGTAAGACAGTCATGCTACGCTTTTAAACCTTGGATCTTTTTTTCCCTATGTTCTACAGTATTTATGTGAAGTAAGCAGTGTATGAGCCAAGAGAAATTGAGATAGAAGAGAAATAAGGGGTACCTGTGACTTAAGCTTTATAACTGCACGCAGTAAATAACGATGCATTCAATAAGACATATTAGAATGAAGAGACAGGAGATATAAAAAAAAATCTATACATCCCTTCTGTATAATTTTTTCCCCATATCCAAGACATACACTTGTATTTAGAAGACAACTTATAAATCATCTTGGGGGTTATTGCATTTAATGCAATGTCTGTATGGGTGACCAGTTGGCATGGCAGTGATCGATGGACTCACACAACTAGGTCCGGTGGTTCAAATGTAGTTCAGTTTGGCAGTGACTAAAAGTCTTTATGATCCAGCAATTGTTCAGCGACCTGGATGAAATGAATTGGTCTCTTTCCTAGTGAATAGCTGTCCATGTCACAAGACTAGAATGTAACTGTTACTAATTGTCTCCCTGGTTGATAGTCTCAGCAACAGGGTTAAAGGGGTCATAAGGAAAGGTGACAAAGTGCTCTGTCTTTTCACACCGTTGCTCATGTATTGAGCTCATTGCACCAGGTCATCCCATTCACTGGACAGAAAGCAGGAAACCATTCATTGTTGCAACCTGAGTTAAACTGAGCCTATCTTAAATGGCACATCCTCAATTCTTTTGATGATCTCTGTGACCAAATCTTTATTCATGCTGAATTTAGTCCAGCATCTTCACCTCCAGGGGGACAAAAGCAAAAGCAGTGTTAGAAAAGAAAAAAAAAAAAAACATAGTCCTGAGAATGACAGACGTTTCTCCTCATTTAGAGCAAAGTCTAGATTTAAAAGATTCATAAAGTTAGCTTCATAGTTTCTTTATAATTATATCCCGCTGTGTTAGAGAGTTGACTTAAAATTTACTCTCATCAATGCTTGTCCTTCAGGACCCATAAAAATATTTTTAAAAACATTTTTGTCTTACATAAAATGATGTTTGAAGAATCTTCCCTGGGTAGGAATAATTAATAATAATAAGATGTTAAGTTTTACTAAATGAATATAAAAATAAAATTCAATCTTGGCTGGGTGTGGTGGCTCAAACCTGTAATCCTAGCACTTTGGGAGGCTGAGGTAGGAGGATCACTTGAGCCCAGGAGTTCAAGTCCAGCCTGGAAAACACAGCAAGATTTCATCTCTACTAAAAATAAAAAATTAGCTGAGTGTGGTGGTGCATGCCTGTGGTCCTAGCTACTTAGGAGGCTGAGTCAGGAGGGTAGCTGGAGCCCAGGAAGTTGAGGCTGCAGGGAGTGATGATTGTGCCACTGCACTCCAGCCTGGATGCCAAAGCAAGACCCTGTCTCAAAATAAATAAATATGTAAACCCAAAGATATAATCCTAATCAGTATCTAAAGAGTTGATATTAAATTTCATATGAAAAAATCCAACAGAATTAATAATGATGAGTATGTACAGTGATATTGAACGATAAAAATTGCTTCAATAAAACAAGATGATATCAAAAGATAGACAGGCAGATCAATGGAACCCAAGTAGACAATGACCGAAACCACATCCCTACATAAGGGAGCATAGTATTTGTTAAGCAGGGTATTTCAAATCCATGAGAGGTTTGGACAATTGGATATTCAAAAGCAGAACACAAAATTAGATTCCTCCCTCACACCATATGAAAAGGACAAGCTACAGATAGATAAAAAATCTAAATGTAAAATCTACAAAGTATAGAATATGTTTATAAGCTTAGAGTGGCATTCCTAAGTAAGACATGGAAATCAGACCCCATAAAGAAAACATCATGGGCAGATTTGAGTTGGTTAAAATTGTAAATTCTCTAAAGGACAGCAGATGAAAAGTTAAAATACACACAGCTAATGTGAAAATATTTTTCCCATATATGATAGGTATGTGTAGCAAATATTCCTAATATTTAAGGAGTTCCTTCACTACATTAAGAAAAAACAATAACCATGTAACATGAAAATGGACAAAGAATGTGAATAGGCACTTCAGAGATGAAGAACTAGACAAGACCTATAAACAGGAAGTTCTCAGTCTCCGTATTAATAATAAAAAAGGAAAATCAAAACATAACATCCCTCTTTGGCTTTTAGACTGGGATAACACAAAGAAAATGGAAAACTTTGTGTGCTGTGCTATACGGGGCTGACCTGTGGCATGAATGTGACCTTCTCATTCCCTACAGTATTAAAGTAAATTTGCAAGACCTTTGGAGATTAGTTTGGTAATAGCTATTAACATTTTAAGTGCTCATTTCTTATAACCTAGAAATATCATTTTGAGGAATCCTTCTTATAGCTATGGTTCAAAAGCATATGTTTGTGCTTATTACAAACATGAATGTGCGTTAATAAGAAAATGGAATAAATCCTTACAAACGGCTTTATGTAACCATCAAAAAGAATAAGGTAGAGTTATATTAATAACATGAAAAAAATTTGTGCTATATGGATGAGTGAAAAAATGTGCAGTGTGATGACAATTCTTTCTTATTTGTGTGTGTGTTTGTGTGTAGTTCTATATAACCTTAAGAAAATGTTAAGAAGTATATGACCCCAGTTGGTAAAAGGAGCTAAAAATGAAAAGTAGTTGAAAGGGTAGATAGACTGGAGAAGTCAAGAGAGGGCTTTTACTTCTTTGAATAACTTTGTTAAAAAGGATGGGAATAAAGATAATTGTCCAGAGTTGAAGTTTGGGGCTTTGTAGTGAGATCGGTTTGTGCCTACACAGCCATGTAACTTTGTACTCTTGCCAACTTTCATTTTTCCAATAAGGGTAAAGCAGCAACAATCATTAGGGCTTAGCCTGATCACTAAAGGTGCTCTTCAGAGATGGTCATTGTGAGTGTTCAAAGCACCAACCTGGTTTTAAGGGATGCTCCAAACTGGGATGTAGGGAGGAGGAAAGTGTGTCCCTTCAATGTCTGTTGGGAAAATATTTGCCTTCTTGTTGCTGATAATTAATTTCAGAACCTTTTGCCCTTGGTTTCTTTTCTTGTTAACATGTAGTACCGACCATGAAATGATCCAATACATATCAACTCTGCAAAGTAATTGTCAATTGGAAAATATACTTTTTACAAACATTAGATCTTTAAATGTCATGCTTTCATATTCTGTGAAGGTTTACAATGTGAGATCATAATTTCTTTTTTCTTGCACTTCTATAGACTCAAACTTCTTCTGTAAATAGTTTTAATAGTTTATCTTGTCTATTTGGCATTTGAATCAAGGAGAGAATTCATCATCCCCTCAAATAAAGAAGTGGACCACAATTTCCAATTACTAAAATGCAAAACTTGTCCTCTCTACTTATGTTTTTATAACACAGCATGGAAATCTGTCTTCTGATTTCTCAGAGTAAGAAATTAGTTTCTAAAGTATAAAACTGCATTTTAAATCACTTTCTTTTTCCCACTCTTATTCCTTCTTTCTCTCATGTAACATTTTCTGTGATGGGCTTTTGGAATGGGTTTATTCTATGCTTTTATGCAGCATACATCAAGGTAGACATTTATACTTTCATATTTAAATTTTTTTTTTTTACCATGATCAGTATTCCAACTTGTAGTTATGATATTTCCCACATGGGAGATATTTCATCTCCCATGAGATGAAAGGTTGTGTGTAAACTTCTGTTTATCAACAGCAGCTTACTGTTGTCATTTCTTCTGAGAAAACACTTTTGTTCTTATATAGAAAAATCATAAGAAAAATCTTAGTTTAAGGGATTAGTGAGGAGAAGAGATTATGACCTTTGCCCCGCACTAAGCTAATAATAAAACCTAGAGAGAAGGAATTATGGAGATCAGTTTCCCCAAAATGCTGCTTTTGAGTTAGCAATTTGTTATTCAAAATCCATTAATGTTTGAATTCTTTAGCACCCTTTAGGCTTCATAAAATGAAATAAAACATTTATCCTTGGCCTTCTCTACTATCTGGTACCACCCCATTATACCTGGACAAGGTGAAGAATGCTGAAGAACAGTAACCACCTGCTGGCAGGACAGGCCTTGAAAGAGCTCACCTGTTGTTTAAGCAGAAGTTACCGGGAAAAGCAACTCTCACATAAGTGATCATTTTTTTTTATCTTGCCCCTATTAAAAAAAAAGAGAGACACATAGAGAGGAGACAAAAGCAGAAATAAAAACCTAACAAAAATGAAGACAAAACCAAGGCGTGTTTCAAAAAACATAGACACATAAGTGGATATTTGTATAAGGATTTGATATATGGGAGTAAAATGTTAGGCATTTTAGAATGAACGCTTTGGGGATAAGTTCAGGAGATTTAGTAGTGGTAATTCAGATTCTAGGCAGGAAGGTCCTTGATGTCTGCTTTGGAAGTAGGACAGTTTTTTTGGCTAGAAATCGAAAGGGGGAAAAAGGCACAAAATAGTTGGAATAATATTAAGTGATACCATGGAGTGGACTTGGGATAAAAATGATTTATATGTGGTTTAGTAATGAAATGATGCAGACATTATTTTAAGTGAAAAGCAATGTGATATAATAAAGCTTGTGGCAGCATTTAGATCCAGGCTACGGGGACCTACGTGAAGAGCAGCTTGGTGACAAATGGAGGCTGAGCTAAGTCATTCATTATGGAGGGACTAAGGGTGACTCACACCAATGCAAAAGGGCAGCCTTGTACCTGCCTCCTGGGTTTTGCACAGCACTAAATGAGGTCAGATGCCTCAGGTGCTCGGAGGAGGCACAGGAGCAAAGATGCTGCTCTGTGCCTGGTGTGGTTAGACAATCAGCAAAGACACGCACCGTCCATCTCCCTATGCCTGCTCAATAATTGGGCTTCCCTTGTCTTGTTTTCTTATTTATTGGGCAGGAAGGGATCTGTCCATTTAATACAGAACTTATACTTTCAATGTAGCTGACATTGGGTTAAAAAATCAATATAAGACTTACATGATACAGTAACGTTATTTTACTGATAGCTATCAATAATGGATAATGAGGCCTTAATTTGAACTTCCTTGAACAAATAAGGAATCGAGGCTGTCAATATGTTATAAATGAAATTCTAATGATGTAGAATTATTAGCTTGAATTCCAGTCCTAGGCATTGATAAAACAAATTTGTGTAAGCTGGCAAGTTGGGTGTGATAAATCAAATGTTTTATTACATTTTTTTCACAAACAGGTAGATTTTTAGAGAAAAGTACCTTTCCTCTCTGCAAATAGAACCATCGCACATGCACTTATGACACATGAGCACATGTGTATATGATATTCACAGTATTTTTTTCAGGTTATGGAACGTCATTATACATCTCCTGAGAAGAAAGAAAATATAAGTTGCTTAGGTAATCTAATAACATTTAGATAGAAATAATTGTGTGTATACTCAAGTTCCTCAGTATCAGCTGAACATTAAAATAATTTTGTGTGTGTGTTCTGTGAAGGTAAGGCCACTGTTAAAATCCCCTGCTTTTTCCTTGCCATGGTTTAAAATACACGAGCAACAGCACAGCTCTAGAGGGATTTCCAGTAAGTTGACTTTTCTAGAAATTAGGATCCTTAGAAAAGAAGAGGTGGAGATAGATTTTTTAAAATTCTCTCTTCTGCAGCTTTATTGGTAATGTCCAAAACTGGTAAGGAGATAAGATGTTCTTCCATAGGTGAATAGGGTCATCAACTTGGTATGTCCATGCAATGAAATACTATTCAGTGATAAAAAGAAGCTATGAAGCTATGAAAAGGTATAGAGGAAACATAAATGAATGTTGCTAAGTGAAAGAAGTCAGTCTGGAAAGACTATATACTGTATGATTTCCCCTATTTGATATCCCGAGAAAGGGATAGCTACAGAGACAGAGTAAGACCAGTAGTTTGCAGGGACAGGGGTGGGAGGGCTGAGGAGGAGAGATGAGTAGGGTGAAGTACAGATGAATTTGAGGACAGTGTAACTACTCTGTATGAGACTGGAATAGTGGACTATTGCATTATACATACAACTTGAATCCTATGGACTTTAGTTAATGATAATGTATCAATATTGGCTCATAAATTATAACAAATGTACTACACTAATGCAATATGTTAATAGTAGGGCAACTGTGTGTGTGAAGGGCAGGGGGAGATATATGAGAACTCCGTTTTTTCTGTTCAATTTTTCTGTCAACTTAAAACTGTGTAGGGGAGAAAAGACTTTTCTTACCCATTACTGGGTTCCTGGCTGAGATCCCTATAACAACCGGCAGATTTACAAGAGAAAGACGTACAAATGTATTTAATGTAAGTTCTATGTGACATAGAAGCCTTCAGAATTGAAAACCCCATGAAACAACAGGGGAAACTGTATTTTTATGGACAGCCATGCAGAAGTATGATTAGAGGACAGGCGAGTATGTTTGAATGGTAATGAACTGGGCTGAATTTAGCAAGGTCTGTTTATTCAGACTTTTCACTGTGTCCTTATGTGGCATTCCTTTCCTCTAGTATACAGTGGCCACCTCTTGATGAAGGTCTATCACCTACTTAGAGGAGGGTGAGATATTTCCTTTATGGTCTGCTTCAGAGAAGACAGGAAAGAAAAGGTCAGAGAGACCTTCCTGCTTCTGCTGTTTTCTCAAATGCCAAGGTGCCATGTTTTGGGATAGCATGTCCTGAATCCCATCGATTGCTCTAAAAAAAAGAAGTCTATGGATTCAAAAATTCTCTCTTCAAAATTAGGGTTCAAAATAGAAACTTTCAATTCATAAGATTAAGGCTAGTCTGAGTGATCATTGTTTGACATCCCATTGGAAAAGGGACATAGCACTGCTTCTTCTTTAAATTTCATATGTACAGGGGAGGGAGAGAGGATATGGGCTGAAAAACCACCTATTGGGAACTATGCTCATGACCTGGGTGATGAGATCATTTGTACCCAAAACCTCAGCATCATGCAATATACCCATGTCACAAACCTGCACGTCTGCCCCTTCATCTAAACTAAAACTTGAAATTATATAAAACATTTCATATATTCATATATGTATATGCATATGTATGTATACACACAATGCATAGATATGAACATGTATGTTTACATAATTCTATATTTTATGTACATGCATTTTATATTTGGTATAAATGTGATTGTTGTTTCAAACCAGTTTTCGAAGTGAGCTACTTTGCCCCCAGTGTCGTCTCACTTTGAACCTCCCCACAAGAACAATGTTACCATCTTTATTATTTATTTATTTATTTATTTATTTGTTTATTTTTTTGAGACGGAGTCTCGCTCTGTTGCCCAGGCTGGAGTGCGGTGACCCGATCTCGACTCACTGCAAGCTCCGCCTCCCAGGTTCACGCCATTCTCCTGCCTCAGCCTCCTGAGTAGCTGGGACTACAGGCACCTGCCACCTTGCCCGGCTAATTTTTTGTATTTTTTTAGTAGAGACGGGGTTTCACCATCTTAGCCAGGATGGTCTCGATCTCCTGACCTCGTGATCCACCCGCCTTGGCCTCCCAAAGTGCTGGGATTACAGGTGTGAGCCACTGTGCCCGGCCAATGTTACCACCTTTAAAGGCAACAATATTCTCTCAAGTCCACTTATGTAGTGGGAAACTTCTTTTTTTTAAACAGGTGAATAAAAAAATAAATAAGCCAAACTTCTCCATATCACCATCTTTTCCATAGTTTCATTTCAGGATGTATAGAATTATAGAAAGAAGAGGAAGATAAAGCAATATATACACACATAATATATATGTGTAATATATACACATTTGTACATTTAAGTGTGCACATGTGCAAGTGTATCTGTGTCTGTGTGTATTTGTCTCCTCTGTGTGTGTGCTGGTATGTGTTTTTCTCTTAAAGATCTCTAAGCAACTAAGAGTCATCAAATAATTTACTTTCTCTTCTATGGACAAAAGTCATCAACCATGCTTAATTTTTTCCCTTTTCAATTTCACAGTAAATGAGTACCATAAATTGCTCACATGAAGGAATATGGGCGGCTCTCTTTTGCATATGTACAAATCAAAGTCTTTGTGATTGTGAAGGAGACAAATATTCTTTGGTAGGAAGTGGCTTCCTATTGTTTCCTTTCTTTTCTTGCAGAACAATAGTACACATGTATTTCTATAACAAGGTATATTCCACAGGGGAGGGCAGGAGAGTCAAGAGGTTTGTGCCTTCCCTGGGAGATTAGAAAGATAATGTAGGTAATTCAATTCCTTTTTCCTATTTGGTTTTTGCAACACAGGATGAAGAGAAAGATGGGGTAAAAAGGTTAGGATGTGATTTCTAACTTGGATTCCTTACATGTAATGGGTCAATAATAGTTTTTGACATAATTTTGCATCCTCCAAATTTTCAAATACCATCCATAATAAGTAGGTTATTATGTTTACTGTGGCAACGCTTATGTATGCATTTGTGGTTTTGCTTTTTTTAATCATTTGAAAGCATTTTTGAATTTCAATTTAAACATTACCTCATTAGAGAGTCCTTCCAAATCTAATCTAAGCTCTACCCTATTCTAGTTTTCTTTCTCACTGCATTCCATTCCTTGACTTCATAGAATTTTACATGATTTGTAATTATACATTATTTGGTCACTTTTTCATTGTTTTCTACCACCAGAATGTAAGTTTCACAACGACATGAATGTATATTTTGTTAATCTCTGTATTTTCAGCACCGTGAATAGGGCTTGACAGATGGTAGGTGCTTAATAAAGATTTGTTGGGTCATATGGTACATCTAGTTCTAGATCCTTGAGGAATCGCCATACTGTTTTCCATAATGGTTGAACTAGTTTACAATCCCACCAACAGTGTA
>NW_012102232.1:457848-482874 GCF_000951045.1 Mandrillus leucophaeus | reverse complement strand
TTATACCTGATGTAAATGACGAGTTGATGGATGCAGCACACCAACATGGCACAAGTATACATATGTAACAAACCTGCACGTTATGCACATGTACCCTACAACTTAAAGTATAATAATAGTTAATAAATTAAAAAAAAATAATTGAAAGTTAAAAAAAAAAAAAAGATTTGTTGAATGCAGGAATGAATGAATGGGTAGCTTGTATAGCACTGTAGGTAGGAGCATGGGCTGTAGGACCAGAATGCCCAACCACATCTTGGCTATGACACTTAATAGTTAGGTGATTTTGGACAAGTTATTAAACCTTTTTGCCCCTCAGTCTTCTTATCTGTTAAACGGGCCTGATAACGATAGTTTCTGCCTCATGAGTTTGCTTTAGGGAACTAAGTAAATTCGTGTATGTAAAGAAGTTAGGTCAAGTCATTTTCTTAGTGAGCAGTCAGTAAGTGTTTTTAATCATTATATTTTCCTTTTATCTGAAATGAATTTGTAACACATGAAGTCTCTATAATGAATATTATTAGATACAGAAATATGGAATTTAAAAATAGGCATGACTTACTTATTTTAGGAGTTCTGGTGGATGAATATACAACAGTACATGTCTCTGTATAATTGCATATGTAGAGGCTACCCTAAAACAATACCACCTCACTTTTGCTTTATAATTCACAACTAGTATGCTGTGTAATATTGTATTCGATTCTGACACCAACACTGTGGAGTAAGGATCGAAGGCTTGGCATTGTATTGAGGAGGAAAGTGGTTCAGAAATGTTAACGGAAAGTCCCCAGATCCCATAGCGGACTAAACTAATGCCTGACTTTAATCCACATCTCCTGACTTTCAGTCCAGCTCTCTTTATTATATTATCACATACAGAATTATTGAGTTGGAACTTTACAAGTCATCTGTTTAACCAGTGTTTACTAAATACATGTCTAAGATTAACCATGTGCACAGCAATATTTCCAACTCAGCCTTATCATATAACTCTCCTTTTATTTGAGTTAGATCATTACATTTTGGAAAGGTATTAGGAAAAGTAATCTATTATATGCATATAAGTTAGATATATTTATTTTGATATGTACTTGCCCCCTCTGTGTGCCCATATTTGATTAAGAATAATAATCTGGAACAATGCTTCTCAAACATCAATATGCATACAAATTTTAGGGTATTTCATTAAGGCCCAGATTCTTATTTAGAAGGCCTGGAGTGGGGCCTGAGATTCTGCGATTCTACCCAAGCCCCAGTGACATGAACGCTGCAGTCCATGGACTATACCTTGAGCAGCAAGGGTATGAATTACTCTGTCAAATACATTTACGATTTTGTGCATATGTGTGAGCGAGTGTGCTTACCTACATGGGTAATCATCTAATGGATATTTTACAAATAATGGAGAAATGAAAAATGAGTTATGAAAGGAGCTAATTATGGAAATTCAATGAAGAAAATGCTTTTTCAGAGAGGATGAGAACAGTAGGTAGAAGGGAGAGAGGTAGGAAAAAGTGTGACATGCACTTCATTCTTTTTGCTGAGTGTCAATAAGCTTTTGGATCTCTCCACCCAGTTGCTTCACAGACTCCCAAACCTCAGCAAGTTCAAATTGAGCAAAGTATCTTCCACCAAGAGTCAGTTACAAGAAGTATGACTCTGGGGGCACACACGGAGCCTTTGGAAAGGAAGTGCTGTTTCTATTTGTTGAAGCCCTCTCAAGTGGGACCTACGTGAGATATAGGTTGACAGTGCTTCCAATGTGCCTTTCTGGCTCACTGATAACCCTTTGGGTTCCCAGTTCAGTCTGAATAATTGAGCCTTGGAAGGAATGACCTAGGACCATCAGTTCAATCTTTTCTGTTTTTTTAAAACACCTTACCAGGTGGCATTGGTGTGCCCCATGGCGTGACTGAGACTGGCCGGGAGACATCAAGAGGTATTAATGTGTGTTTTGTATGGAAGGTGCAGGAGCTGGGGCCTTACCTGCTATTGCTGATGGATTTCTTAGTGAGAAAAAATGGTGAGCAAATTGTAGTCAGAGCTATCTAGAGGGGCATGGTAGACCTTGTCAGCCAGTTAAATTCAACATACTGTCAACAGTTTGGGAGACCTTCACTGGGGCTTTTGTTGTTCCCCTGAGGAAGGCTCCAGGTGGGAAACTTCTCTTTCCTCTGAACATTCCAGGATATAAGATGTTTCCTTTCTCATTTCCTGGATTGTTGCTGTTCATCCAGTGTCACAAATTGTCCTGTCTTCTTCAAGTGGTAATAATTTTACCACTTTCCAAACCTCGCCTCCTTATGCTGAGACATTTGATCCAGAAATGTGAGATATTAGAAGGAGAGAACATTGTTAGAAAACTTACAGAGATCCAAAGTATCCCAACTTTGACCCGCTGAGAGATTTTAGGGGTACTATCCTCCTGGTCTAAAATCATTAGACCAGAGTGTTCATTGTCCTTATGGTCTAAGGCCATGTCAGCCTAAAAGGAGAATCCAGGCAGCTGATTATCCTCAGCATCCAGAATCCAGAATCAAATTAGAATCCCCTACTATTTTTTTTGATTGGCCTGTCATCCAGGGAGTGTATGAACCGGATTGAGCTGGAGTTACTGTTCAAAGAAAGGATAGTGCATCATGCCCAGGAATAGTCAGGCTGGAGTTCAGAATTTTCATAATAGGTCTATATAAATGCTATCATTCTTTTGCCTTGATCACCATACATAGGTAATTATTCTTTGCTTTGTATTATTCCAATATTACTTTTATTTTTTACGAGTCATATTGAACAGTTACTATCTCTCTACATGTTTATTTTTCTGACAAAACAGTGAGTTCTTTAACAAAAGGAATTTTGACTTTTGCCTTGGTATTCTTCTTTTATTTTTATTTTTAGTTCTTGGGGTACATGTGCAGGATGTGCAGGTTTGTTACGTAGGTAAACGTGTACCATGCTGGTTTGCTGCACAGATCAACCAATTACCTAGGTTTAAGTCCAGCATCCATTAACTATTTATCCTGATGTTCTCCCTGCCCCAACTCGATCCTCCAACAGGCCCCAGTGTGTGTTGTTCCACGTATTCTCATCGTTCAGCTCTCACTTATAAGTGAGAGCACGTGGTTTTTGGTTTTCTGCTCCTGCATTGGTTTGCTGAGGACAATTATTCTTGGTATTCTTAAGGCATAAGAGAATATCTGGCACTGTAGAAGTTCCTCAAAAAATGTTTCTTGACTAAAGCTCAATGGGGAAAGATGGACTAGGAAAACACCATTCAAATTAACTGTGAATTGTGTAAAAGACACAGAATTCGGTTAAAAGGAAATTATTATTGATTAGTTATGTGTAGAGGAAACAATAGAATTGGGGATAGATATTACATATTTCTTCAAAGATTCTATAATTGTGTATTACTTCGGAAAAAATCCAATAAGAGTCTAGGAGATTAATGTATGTTTCTTGTGTTTTTTTCCTCCATTGCATTAAACTATTTAGTAATGTTTTGACATTTAATAGCTATCTATAGAATTATTTGATTGGATTGTATTAGTTTTTTTTGGTCTTAATGATGCTTATCAAATTAGTTCATTAAAATTAGAAACATGAGGCTGAATTTCAAAGTGCCTGCCTGAGATGAATGACAACTTTGCAAAACTAAAGCAAAAGAGTCATATCCTTAAAAAAAATTAGGACAGGTTTCCTCAAGCTTTGTTCAAATATCCTGGGCTAGTTCAGGCAACAGTGGGAAAACCGCTCTGGTACTCTGGCTTAAGGACTGATGATGTGCTTATATTTGGAGGAGTTCTGCTAAGCAGTTTTATAAAGGCAACATGAGAAGAGAGGAGTCGCGGAGAAGCAGTGAACGGTTTATGAATGGTGAGGGCAATAATGAGCTTGTCTCTGACGCCTTGGTGATTCAATGGCATGCATTATTTGCTAGCTTGCAATTCTGAGTTACTGGTTTACTGCTGGGCTGCAAGGCTCACCTTCTCTTGCTTTTCTTCTTATTTCTTCTGAATGCACACCCCAGGAAGTGAAAGTTACAACTTGTTTTGACAGACATACCAGAGCTTTTGGACTTTATAGACAGAGGGAACGTATTCAGAAGCTTCCTGCTTGGTGATCACATCCTTTGTTCTTTTGTGCATACCCTAAGTGAACTTTGCTCCAGACAAATTAGCCTAGGGCAAGGCATTAAAAAGACAAGATTCCAAGCAGGACACATAACGCAGAAAAAGGGAGTGCTCCTTCATTTCCATTTATGTTCCTATTTTTAGCCAAACATTTATCATTTTCATGTTTAATTACTCCTAAGAATGCTATTAACTCATGGTTTTATTTTGTTGTGAGTGAAATTGCTTCTGTCTTAAAGACCTTGAAGTTTTTAAGCATTGGTTAACTTTAAGGACAAGAAATCCTTATATTTAACAGGGAAACAACTTGACCAGCATGTCTGCTTGAGTTTTTTACTCTCTGGAATTTGAGGCAGCGTACAGATGTCATAGATCTATTGAATCATGCTTGATTGCAATATCCCACCTCATGAAAAATCTGAATTTCATTAAGCAACATCTTACTCTCCTGGTTTCTGATTCAATAGTCATTTTTTGGGGGAAGTAGTCCTTGACTGCTGGTACATTATTGTCACATAATAATATAGCACATATGTATGCATCTGGCTCTTGAGTGAGTTGAGAAGGTAAGAAGAAAGTTATATTTGTATCTTGGTTTACCCATGATTTAGCCCAGTACTTGGCATGGAGGGTGCACGTCATCCATTGCTTGTTGACATGAATAAAAGTAAATCCTACTCTCATCTGAAAATTTAGTGGGGTTGCTTCATTTTTATAGAAAGATGGTTATCAGATTGCTTTGATCTCATGAGTGAACGATAACTTGTCTTCTCAAATAAAGATTGTCGTCCAGACTTTTCTTTTTCCCATTTGTAATATTAGAGGAGCGTATTAAGTTCCTGTTTCTAGTACTTCAATTCCTAGTGGACAACAACAAAGTCAGGCTTATCTTCTAGAAACACTTATTTCATCATGTCTTCTCTTTGCTAAGAATCCTTTAAAACATCCCTATTAGGAAGGAGTAAACTGGGCCACTTTACATCCCTTGCAGTGCCTAGCATGGCGCTTTGTACAGAGTTGCTCAATGGATGCTGATTAACGGGAAGATGCCAGCCTGAAGGTGAGTCTAACAGTGGACTGCTGAGCTCTGCTTTTAGCCACATCTTGTTACATTCATGTATCAATGATGTGTTTGAATACATAGAATATATGCTTATCAGATTTGCAAATGACCTGAGGCTGGAATGGATAGCAAATATATTAGATGACAGAATCACAATCTGAAAACATTTTGACAAACTTCCTCTAACAAGATGAAATTTAATAGGGATACAGGTAAAGTCCTACCTTAAAAGCAAAAAACCTTCCTGCTTAGCAACTGAATGTAGCAGATTTTCAGAAAAGGTCATCTGTAATAGGGTAGCCACACAGGTCAATGAAATCTTAGACTTATTTGGAGAACAGAAAGAGGAAGTTGAAGATCTCTCCTCTGGTACTGGTCAGACTCCATCTGTTTATGTACAATTTGTGTATGGTTTATGGACAATTATGGGTTCCACATTTTCCGAGATATATAGACAAATTGGAATGTCGTCAGACAATGTCAAAAGTTATTAAATCTATTCTGTTAAATGAGTACTTTTCTATGATAAGAGAAAATTCAGAGAAGATATAGTTTAAAAAAAAGTGCAAGTAGCATCATGAGGAAAAGATATTTGTCTGGAGCTTCACGGTCTCAAAGGTTTGACTAGCATTAGTATCTAGAAGTTATAGGGAAAAAAACTTTGGCTACCTCTGAGGGAAAAACTTTTAATAGTCAGCTCCTGATTAGGGCATAGCTTACCCAGGAAAACATTGAGTTGTCCAATTTCTTTTTAAAAGAGGAAAATTCCAATAAGGAAAACCCTACATGAAACCGACAATAAGATGCCACTATCCACCTATTAGAATGGCTACAATCCAAAACACTGACACCACCACATGCTGGCAAGGATGTGGAGAAACAGGAACACTCATTGCTGCTGGGAATGCAGCATGGCGCAGCCATTTTGGAAGACAGTTTGGCAGTTTCTTACAATACTAAAGATGTTTTTACTCTATAATCCAGCAATCATGCTCTTTGATATTTACCCAAAGGAGATGAAAATTTAGGTCCACCTGAACTAGATACCCGAACTATAATGTTTACAGTTGTCCTTCAATAGGTGACTGGATGAACAAACTGTGGTACATCCAAACTATGGTATATTATTCAGTGATAAATAGAAATCAGTTATCAAGCTACAAAAAGACATGGAGGAACCTTAAATGCATATTGCTAAATGAAAGAAGTAAATTTGAAAAAGGCTACCTGCTGTATAATTCCAACCATAGGACATTTTGGGAAGGCAAAACTATAGTGACAGTAAAAAGATCTGTGGTTGGTGGAGGTTCAGGGGGAGGGAGGAAAGAATGAATAGGGGGAGCAGAGGGGAGTTTTAGGTCAGTGAAATGAATGTGCATTACAGTCTAACGGTGGATACACATCATTATGCATTTACACACAACCATAGAATGTACAACATCAAAAGTCAACCTTAATTTAAACTACGGACTTGGCAGATAATGAGATGTCAATGCAGGTTCACTGACAGTAAAAAATGTACCATACTAATGCAAGATGTTAATAAGAGGGGAAACTGTGTGGGAATTGGGGGTTGAGGGGGGATATGAGAAATCCCTGTACCTGCTACTCAATTTTTCTCTAAACTTTAAACTTTTCTTTAAGAAAGGCTGCATAAAATAGTGATGGGGTAGGACAAAAGGACTGATGTCCACTGGACAGAGGTTTCTTCTGTAGTATCTAGTAAGAGTTAACAGAGATTGCAGTGGGGGAAGAGGGCTGATTTCAGCATCACAGAAGTAGTACTGAATATCAAGTCCAAAGGACATTTGTGAGACCAAAGACAGGTTCTGCAAGAGTCTAGAGGAGTGTATGAGTGTAAAGTAGAATGATTATTAAGACAATATGAGACTAAAACCTTCAAGATGGAAATGGAAAGTGCAACAGGTTGTCATGGCTGCAGGACTCTGATGTGGGCTAGCTGGTTCAAAGGCATAGCATCTGGCTGCTCTTAAGTTTCCTGTCTCTGAAGGGATTCACAATAAACTTGGGGACTACTTCCTAGGAATGCCACACACATACATGTGTATATGCACCCACATATATACACATAAGTAAATGTGTATATGCACACATATATGCATATATACAGATGTTTATATATAAATATAGATGCACACAAATAGGTAAGTAGGATAATTTTGTATACTGATAAGAGCCACTAAAAATATATTATGGAAAGTGACAGTGGCAGGGTGGAAGCAGGAGATTAACCCCACTCAGTGTGCTCAGGCAAAATTCTGTGGAAGAGACAATTGAGCTGATACTTGAAAGATGCAAATAAAGCAGCACTGAGAACAGCTGAAGAAAAAACGTGACAAGCAATGGTACATATTTTTATATTTACTTGTTAATATCCTGTTAGTTCCTCTTGGTTGTGTGTGTGTGTGAGAACAGGTGTGTATTAGGAGGGTAGTAAGGATGAAAGAAAGAAATCTTGAGGAAGCACAGGAAGAAAGGTAAGTGCAGAAACCAAAACTATTTCAAGGGTTGGACCCAAGAATTTTGCAGAAAGTTTTTAGAAAGACATAGGAATCTTGTATTTGCCAAGAATGAAATTAGATTATTTTTTCTTGTACTGGGTCTGATAAATAGTTTCCTAACTAACTAGAAAAGTGTGATTACTTTGTCAAGTTTAAAAAGATAAGCAAGAGTTGTGAGAATAATTCAGAATAAAAATGTCTTCTATTTAAGCATTTTTTAAAACGTGAAGGGTTAAAATAGCTAGCACAAACTGGGCACCTCTCTGAGTGGAACATTAAGTTGTGGGTGTGACGATTTTCTGTTAACAGAGGTGACAGGAAGAGGTCATAGCTAGGATCACTGTGAATATGGCCGACTATGCACACGTCGGAGGACATGCTGTCTAAGTCCTGAGGAGGACAGGAAGTGATAACACACTTTCAGTCATGCAGGCTTTGCAAATGTACACAGAGAGCCAGAACAGCTAAGAGAAGAGAAAAGTGAGGGAACAGGGAATAGGGGGAGAGAAGAGAGGGATCATAGGATGTACAGTAGTGGAGTAGGATAGGATGGATGCAACAGATGAGAGACAGAAGAGACACAGATTCCCCTAACATATGATTTTGGAAAGAATATTTAAACCATGAACTTAAGAGAGATTTTTGAATAAATTATGGCTTTATTAAGAGATTGATAGATGAAACTTACTAAGAGACTCACCCGATCTAGTGTTGACCAACACAGCACTGCAGATGTCTTATGTAATGTTGCCTTTAGGAAAGTGGAAGTATCACATGTCATGTTCTCTCCTCTTCCAACTCCGTGACCCTTCTTTCCATGTTTCTTTTCTGTGGAAATGGCAGAAATTTATCGGGCTTGTGATACACCATTACAGATTTTGAATGGTCTATCCGTTTGTTTGTTTGTTTTTTTTTTTTTGGTTTTGGGAGCCCTCAAATGCTTGCCCATGACAGTTCAAATCTCTGAGGAGAGGGTTACTGGGGCTTTGCAGTGTAGAAATATTTAAATGGTATTGTCCATGATACACTATGTGGCTTTCATGACGCTTTCAGAGTTCTACAACTGCAACTTCTGTCCAACAGCCTCTTTCAATGTCATAAATCCGCCAATTTAAATTCCAGGAAACCCATTCAATGCAGTGAAATTAAGTAATAATTGAAGTGGATACTGGCTACTTCAGCACAAAAGGTTTTATTTTGGTGTATTTTTAAGGCTTGGTACAACACACTGATACAAAAATACTAAATCACCAGAAGAAAAAAATCAGTAGTGTTGTAAAGGATATGAGAAGGGAGAAAAGAACAAAGGACTTTTCTCCAATCAAATACAAATGCAAATGACCTGCAAGATTGTGAAAACAGTCTTTCTCCTGACAATGAACATTTTCATGCAGTGAAATCCGTTTTTGAGACTCATTAGCAAACGCTGTGATCTTGCTTATTTTCTATAGCGTTTGGTTATTTCAAATTGATTAGGAGACCTCTGATGTGGGAGAGAGAATCACTGAACTACCCCAGGTATTTCTGTAATTGGTTATCATGCTTAATTACAAATGTTTCAGCACAACCAATTTATTCTGGGCCAGATTTCCCTTGCCTTTCTGCTGCTGCTCTTGCTGGTGCTGTTTTCTGTTTTCAGGGATAGAAAGGAGAGAGAGAGAGAAGACAGATTAACCTTCTCCTCTGCATGTTTTGGTTTTAAAAAAAGCAGATTAATGGATTGATGGGATTCATGTGAAGTATCCTATTAATGGTAGTAGTTAAAAATGAAAGAAATGGAAACATGTATATATTAGTTTGTAGAGGGAGGTCATTCATTGCAAACTGTTACCAATCTCTTCTGGTTCTATTATTTCCATTAACTAGTGCTGGGAGCTGGAAGTTCAGCTCTCTCATCTCTCTCACCCTGCCATGATGCTGGCTGACCTTCATGTATTCAACCCACTTGCTCCTGAGCTCATCAGAAATAAATGGACTAGAATAAAACAGAATATGACTCCACATAGTGCTATTCATCGTCCAGCAATCCCGAAGACCAGAGCAAGTGGCTAGTTGTGCCAGTGTCCCAGGCTGCAGATGGGGCACACATTGCATTCTCCATAGTCTCTCATCCACAGCCTGGGGCAATTCAGACCAAATAATGACAAGTGAGACCCTGGTGAGGGCAACAGTGTCTTGCATCCTGTCTCAGGAGGACCAGTGAAGATCCACACAAAGTTTGCAGCCCCAAAGGAAGATGGCAAGAATCTGTCTTTAATATCCTGTGATCAGAATAGGATTTAAGGAAAAGTGGGCATTTTTTCAGACCGTTCCTGCTAGACACTGCACATCACTAGGGGAGCTGCTACCTATTAAGAAGTATTGCACATCACTAGGGGAGCTGCTACCTATTAAGAAGTATCCCCTTGCTGGTGCTAGGACAGATATCTTGGCACAAAAGCAAAATATGTATTATGTGATGCAAACTTTGATTTCTGACTAGGACTTTCAAATTTAACCATTGTTGTTATGATTATCTTAAAAGTTGAAGCAAACCTTCAAATAAAGTGAATTTTTGAAATCCTTACTGCTAAAGAATAGGAGGGGTTAAATTTGATCCAGCTTGATTCCCCATTGATGAAATTTACTGGATATTTAGGAAATTATAAAACAAACAAAGATTGGTACTGGGAGGGCTCTTTGAAACAATTTAGGCTAACTCAGTTATTATTCAGATAAGAGAGATTAAGAGAAGTCAAGTGACTTTTCTCAAGGTCTATTAGTGGCAGAGCGGGAGCACCAGAATCTAGCTTTCCTTCAGGTGTAGAACACGCCTGATAGAAAAGCTTTTCTGTTTTCTGTGTATTTCCAACAACCAGCATCCTCCTTATGTCAGGAATTTTCTGTCCCTATAGAGTGATTTCATTTTGCTTTTGTTGTGACAGGAATTGCTGATAATAACGTAGAGTGTAATAAATTATAAGAAGTGACATTTTTTGTTTTTCAAAATTTATTTCAACATCTAATGAAACTGTTTGTGTTTGATTCCTGAACATTTGTGTACATAGAGAAAGTACTTTTCTTCTGTGGCAAAGATATCTGTTTTACAGTTCCTAATATTTACTATCAGTACTTCAGCAAACTTTTGTAAATAATTATTGAGGGTGAGAATTAATTTTGCGAAAAGTAGCCATTGGCAACGTTCACATAAATCTGTGAGAAAAACATTCCAAATTGGGATTTTATAGTCACCGAAGGAAAAGCTCTTCTGTTATATTAGAGCTGCCAAAAGAATTCAGAACTCAAAAGATCCAAATGACAGCAAAGCAGATTGAAGCTGTTCTTCTTTCCACGTTCTCTTTTCTTTATGCATTCAGGGCTCTGCATCAAGAAAACTTATATGCAAGGGGTGCAGAACAGATCCAATTATACAGAGCTTCAGCTAATGTCTGATGCTTTAAGTACATTTCAGAATTTCTGTAGATCGCTACAGAGCCACCTCTCAATTTCTCAAAGTAATGAGAAAAGCCTTGGAATACATTACCCCAAAACCCGTAGAATGAAGTAATTAGCATTCATTACCAATTTTATTTCAATGGCTAATTGCACTTCACACTCATATATTGATACAAAAAACCGGCCAGTCAAGAAGCATCTATGATCATTTATTATATGAATACAGAAAGAGTGTTTGAAGGGAAGTTTTACTGTTCCAAAGAGTCAGTTTGATAGATTGCTGTAATCCATCCAAAGCTACACCTGAGTACTGGTGAGTGGAATGGGAAGGGGGAGGAGTGGGTTTGATGGTTATGACAGATGCCCATTAGATGCCCATTAGATTTGAGAGGTGAGTGGAGCAGGGAACAGGTGGCTGTGGTGAAGGTGGTAGTGGTGACATTCCTACATATACGTGTGCACTCCGACATTCAGGAATGCCTATATGCATACCCTAGCAAATATTCCAGAAACTTTGGCATGAGGGTCTACTGGGAATGCTAAACTGGGAAAATTTCTATTTGAGGGGACCTGCTTTTGATTCTCTGCTTGGAGACTCAGAAGGTAGAAAACCCCAGTAACCTTTGTTTGAAAATACCAGAGGGCTGCAGTTATACATGCAATTAATTCTTATCTTACTTTTGGCTCTCTTGCATTACCACATCCACGGAATAGGAGAAAATGAGTACATTTTGTATCTTTATTCATGGAAATTTTCTGGAACCCTTTTAGAAGCCAGGTACTGTACTAGGAACTTTTGCTTGCATATTGGGGCCCCAGATTGAAACAGAAAGCAGAGGAAAAATAGGAAATTTGGGAAGGATATAAAAATAGAACAATTTAGAATATGTGAATATTACAAAGAAGAAAAACCAGAAGGGATCATGTGTTGCCTTGAGGCTAGGCAGTATTCATGACCCCTAAGCTAGAAGGGCAAATGGAACTCAGAGAGACATGGCTGACTCAGGAATTCTAACTCTATGGAACCACGCAGTCAGTGAACAGCAACCCTTGAGAGAGAGAGAGCTGAAGGAATAAATGCTTTTCCCCAGCCCTCCTTCCTTCATCACATCTCATGCTGTGGCATTCTATTGGCTGAAGTCAACCGGAAACCAGAACAGAAAGAAACTCCTTAGTGTAGTCCATTAACATTTGAGTGGACAGATCAGGGTGAGAAGGAAGAAATGTACTGAGAATGCATGCTTTACCTCGTTTCATTGTGCAATCTCATTGTCCACTATCTCAGGGTGGATTGTGTCAGGCAGAATTTATAGCTGGAAACAACGGAACTGACTGGCTGGCTTAAGCAGGAGAAGATATTGAGATCCTTCTGGGATCTCCAGGAGAGCTGGAGAGCCAGGTTCGGGGAGGACACCGCAGCTGATTACTGTGTGCCTACATCACAGATGCGACTGCTCCGAGACTCCAGCCATGGTGGAAGCTGCGTTTATGGCTAGAGATTCTTCCTCATGGACCTTTTTTCTTGTTTTATCGGCTACTAATTCCAACCAGGGCTTGTGCCTATGATTGCTAGAACCTAGATCACTTGACTGAGCATCAGTACAAAAGAGGGTGGAAGAGTGAGTTCCTGGCATTATTAGCTTTCTATGGAATTATTGGTGCCTCGCACAAGAGTTTTAGGTGAAGAATTCTCCAAATTTAGGAATGGGGTTCCAATGGTGGGTGGCGAAGGAGCATGTGAGATGCCCGCTACACTTAGATTTTATTAACTCCATCTTTAGATGAAGATCTGAGGTTCAGACGAGCTAAAAATCTTGCCAAATTTATAGCTTTAGTTGGGAGTCAAACCTCAAGTGCAGGTTTTGGCTCTTTCTACTCTGTCAAAATTTCTCTCTACTTTCAGACAACTCAATCTGATTTTCACTTTAGTGACTTTTTTTCTTTTTAAGACAGCACTGGATATTTTTTTGAAAGTGCAAATGATTCTAAAATTGACTTGGATGAAGAAATGTATGAGAAAAACATTAAAAAAGAAAGAAAAAAAGAATAGTGAGAGGAATGCTTCCCTAGTATTAAAACATAATGGAATGCTATTGTAATTGAAATAGTGTGGGCATAGCAGGGCCTCAGCAAGAAGCAGAAAGCACGCAAAAATAGAAAATTTGGAAGGATATAAAAATAGAACAGTTAAAAAATGTGTGGGTATTGTGTGTAGAAAAACCAGAAGGGATTGTGCATAAGAGGAGCAGACTGTCTTCATGACCCCTCTACAGATTACAAGGATATACAGATTAACACAATAAAGCAGAAGTGCTAGAAAAAGATCCACATAAGTATAGTACTTCAATATGTGATACAAATGGCATTTTAATAGTGAATAGATGAGAAATTTGTTGGGCAATCTGCTGACGATTTGGCTTTTAAAAATTACATCTTACAGGAATCCAATTCTAAAGGTGTTAAATGTTTTAATATGAAAAAGAAAAAGAACAAAAAGAAAATACAGATGAATATTTTTACAATCTTGATCTATGCAGAGCATTTCTAAGTATGGCATCAAAGAGGCAGGAAGGTAGAGAAAACCATTGCTAGATTGGTGTGCATAAAAATTAAAAATTCTCCAGGCCATAACAACATAGACCATTGCCACCTGGAAAAATGCTTGCAAAATATATAAAATAAAGGACCTAATATTTTTAGTATGTAAAAAAAAATTCACATAAGAAGACATGAAGATGGCTGATTAACATATGAAAGGCTCTTTAATTTCATTTGCAGTAGTAATCAAATGAATTCACATTACAACAAAGTTAGCAGAACTTGAAATAATTAACAATGTCCAAGGTAGGCAAGAAGAGTGCGGAGGAGGATTTTTATTTTATACTATTCTGGTCAGGGTCAAAAATTGAATTACTTTTTCTACAGTGTTATTTGACATTATGTACCAAAATTTCACTTCTAGGAATTTTATATCAGAAAATCGTTCAACAAACACAATAATCACACAGGGCTAAATGTTGTAGTGTTATTTTTAATAGGAAAAGTTAGTAAAAGAACAAGTATTCATAAATGGTACAGCTAAACGACTCATGTACACTTATAAAGTGGAATATTACTTAGCTATGAGAAGGCAGATATCTATTGACAGCAAAAGAGATCCATGATATATATTTAGCTGAAAAAAGCAAGGTATAAAATTCTATGAGTAATTGATGAGAAGAATAAACAGCATATTTAGAAAAAACAGGGAAGATTATCTCCTAAAATGTAAACTGTGTCATCTGGCTAGTACCATCTCCAATGACCTTTATTTTTCTTTCTTTATTTCTACAATTTCTAATTATTTTATGATAAGCACTGATAAGCATAAAAAACAAAAAACTGTGTCTATTTTGAAAAAGTGAAGTAAAATATATATTTTATCCTTAAGTAACATATAAAGACTAGATGTATTAGTCCATTTGCATGTTGCTGATAAAGACATACCCAAGACTGGGTAATTTATAAAGAAAAAGAGGTTTAATGGACTCACAGTTTGGGAGGCCTGGGGAGGCCTCACAATCATGGTGGAAGGCAAAAGCATGTCTTACATGGCAGCAGGCAAGAAAGAATGAGAAACAAGTAAAAGGGGTCTCCCTTATAAAACCATCAGATGTCGTGAGACTTATTCACTACCATGAGAACAGTATGTGGGACACTGCCCCCACCATTCAATTATCTCACACCAAGTCCCTCCCACAACACTTGGGAATTATTGGAGCTACAATTCAAGATGACATTTGGGTGGGGACACAGCCAAACCATATCTCTAGATGTTAATGTTCTCATGTTAAATGACTCTTCTAGTCTAAGTGTGTGTGTGTGTGTGTGTGTGTGTGTGTGTGTGTGTGTCTGTGTGTAAAAGGGTAGTAAAAATTGAGAAAGAGCCAAGGAAGAGAGAAAGAGGGAGAAGATAGTGATTTGTCCTAATTTGCAATCCTCAGTAGATGTGGAGGGAGGTGAATTGCATCTACAACCCACTGTTTCGCTGGAGCTGGTCCCAATCCTGTGTGCAGCTTTACAGGCACCTCGTTTAGAAGACAGTGACTCTCCTACACCTCTCTCCTGCAGCAGTGCTGATATACAGTGGAGATGACCAGATATCCACAAAGCAAGCAGAGGGCACAAGCCAGCCTGAGGCTGCATAACCTTCTCCTTGATTACTGGATGTTGAATGGCTGTACTCTGGAGACATGTTCATTTTTGAGTTGATAAGAATGGTTTTTGCTACAAGTAGAAGAAAATGAGGCATTGGGGAAGCACTTTTGGGAGGGTGAGGGAAAGGGTTCAGGGATGGGCCAAGGCCCATCACCTTGAAGGGTTCTCATCTTCAGACTTTAGAGGTTATTGTAGACTTCACTATTCAAATAAAGTGATTCCAGCTTCCATGCCATGCACTCATAGGGCCCTGGGAGCTTCCCGGCATGCTCAGCAGTGGTCCGGGTGGCTCTGCCCATGGCAATGAGAGTTCCTACCTCTCTTCCATGTGTACATGCTGGAGCCTGCCTCCCACTCCTGTCTCCCTTGGTTCTGGAGGCTCCACTTTCGTACTATTTCTCCCCATACTGGACATCACCTCTTTTATTTTTATTTTTTTGCCTAAAGTATCAGCAATACAAGCCTGTATGGGCGGCAGATTTTCACTGTAGCTCTAGAATGCAGCAATGGAAGATGCGGGTGGTGAAGGGAGTAAATTGTTAGAATACATTCAAAATTAGGTCTAAATGTTTCCTAAAGTTTATTTATATTTATATTTATATTTATTTTTTGTTTTCTTAGAGGCAGGATCTCACTCTGCCATCCAGGCTGGAGTACAGTGGGTGTGATCACAGCTCACTGCAGCCTTGACCTCCTGAGCTCATGCAATCTTCCTTCCTTAGCCTCCTGAGTAACTGGGGCCACAGGCATGTGCCACCACACCTGGATACTTTATTACTTTTTGTAGAGATGAGGTCTTGCTTTATTGCCCAGGCTGGTCTTGAACTCCTGGCTTCAAGCAATCCTTATGACTCAGCCTCCCAAAATGTTGAGATTATAGGCATGAGCCACTGTGGCTGGCCCCTAAAATTGAGTGGTATTTAGAAATCCCTCTTTCATTAAGCTGCCTTACATATGCCCTCTTCCTCAATTTTGGGGGCACTTACCCTTTCTATTGCAGGGGAAGGAACTTAAAATATCTTTCCAAAGGCAATTTAGTTCTCTATTTTTCAGTGCAGGGAGTAGAGGGAACCCATCTTTCATATCAAGAAAGACCCTCAATATGTTTTCCTAAATAAAAGTAATCTGTCCTGGTGATTAATTATATTGCTCACATGTTTGCAATAGGAATTGGTTAACTTTTAAATTTTCTCCATTATGTAATACTGGATTGGCACAAGACTGGAGGAGGGCCAAGGTATTCTTGAGACCTTTATTCTATTATAAGATCTTTCTTAACTCTGGGGCCATTCTGTTGACTGGTTTAATCCTGGTACCAAACGTACCTTCATTTTGGGTCATAGTGGGGAACCAATAGGACTTCAAAGCTAAAAACTGAGAAAATTCTATACTCAAGGCTGTCCTGAAATTGAACTGATAAAGAGAGATGCTTTATAGTGAATGGGCTGTGACTAGAGAAAAGGAAGACAATGACTCAGCAAAAAAGAAAATCAAGGAGCAAAGGGGAAAGGGAAGAATATATACAGAGAGAACAGAAAACAGAGTATATAAGGCAAACAAAGGACACAGTCAGGCAACAACAGGAGGAGGAACTAGCTGAAAATTTCTCCCAGAGTACTAGATTCAGAATGGACATAGTGATCTACTCAACCCTGCTCTTAATACAGAAAAGGAAACTGAGGCCCCACGAATTTAGGTGACTTTCCCAAAGCCATTTGATTAATCTATTGGGGTCTTCTAGCCAACAACCCAGTGTTTCTACGAGTACATATTTTAGTTATTCCTGGCGGTATCAGACCAACCAGATCATCATTAATTAATGAAAATAGTGTGGAACATATGGACATCAGTATATCAAGGTGACTAACAATCTCAAGGGTTCTCAAGGGTTCTCTTTTGGGGAATTTTGGTACCTCCTATTTTCCCTGGTTACTCACAAAATTTAGTAGCTTTCTTTTCGCCTAAAACTGAATATTATGTTTAGGAAAGTGACTTTCATTCCTTTTTTTTTTTTTCCCTTTGAGACAGAGTCTTGCTCTGTCACCCGGGCTGGAGTGCAGTGGTGTGGTCTCTGCTCACTACAACCTCCACTTCCTGGGTTCAAGCGATTCTCATGCCTCAGCCTCCAGAGTAACTGGGACTACAGGTGTGTGCCACTGCGCCTGGCTAATTTCTGTATTTCAGTAGAGAAAGGGTTTCGCCGTGTTGGCCAGGCTGGTCTCAAACTCCTGACCTCAAGTGATCCTCCCACTTCAGCCTCCCAAAGTGCTGGGATTACAGACATGAGCTAGGAAAGTGACTTTCAACATGAAAGGATTCTAATACTAATAATAGAGCTCATTTTCTAAATAGTTAAATAATAATCTATGAATCTAATAGACATGTAATAATAATAACACATTATTCTTGAGCAAATATTTGCATATTGGAGATGTATATATCTATATACAGACATATATCTTTATATACAGATATCTTTATACACATATATCTGTATCTAGACACATATCTATCTATATATATAGATAGATGTCTGTATATAGATATATCTTTCTCTGTATATCTACTGTCAGTTGGAAAAGACCAAAAGACCAATATTCAAGAGACCACTTCAAAAGGCAAACCAGTAGTTTGGGCTAAGTTTTATCTCTTTGCATATAGGTGACTACACAGCAAGAACAGCAGCAAAAGGAAAGGCACCAAGTGTAAAGGAAGAACATTTGAAGCAGAAGAGAAATAATTTCCGAGCAAGAAGGGCTATGTGATGATGGTTCATTCAGCTGGTGATCCATTACACCTGTTAAGAGGCCAAAGAGAGCTGTAGATCTCTGAGGTCCATGGGAGCAGGGGCAAGGGAATAAGATGAAGGGAACACTAGAATAAATGAAGTGCCTTAACAGCTGAAAAGGCTGATGGATGTGCTCTGCACCTCAGAAGACGGAACTCCCAGCAGGAGAATAAAGAGTGCAACAGAGCAGAGCCTGCTAGAACCACACAGTTAGGGAACTGATCCTCTAATAACCTCTCCTTTCAGAAGTTTATAATGTGCTATAAAAACCCCTTGTCTCTGGACTAAAACCTGGCACTACCACACTTAACTGCATTTTATTGCCATTGCACAAATCTCCGATTTGCTGTTACTTTCTCTTAAATAGAATTGGTTCTATTTTCAGCAATGCAGGTGCCAAGATGTTTTGTAAAAATTTTCCGTAGAGAATGGATTTGATTTTTAAAATGCAGCGACTGGATTTCAATTCTTAAGTTGAAATGCTGGACTAGGCACCAAGGACTTTTGATTAAATCATGCCTATGTCCATGCTCTGAATCCCACCTTGGATGGTATCTGTTGATACAGAAAACTATATGAAAAGCGGAGATATTCAGCTTCATGATTTCCAGTGGTGAACGTCATCCTATAACTAACTTTCTTCAATGACCTTCATAACAAAATTTTGGAAAGCATCTACTTCTCATATGTATATTGGAAGTTTCATTTGCTATCAGTCAAGAGGAAATAAAATACTTTATTTCATGATCTAATGATACTTAAAACATTGAACCAATGATAGACACAGCGATTACAGATACATTTCAAATGTTGCAACCATTAGTAATGAGACTTCATACATCTTTACCTGACACAATGTTATTTCAATGGTTGGTTATAGTTCATGATCTATCCATGCTTTTGGTTGTTTGTTTTTTGAGACAGAGTTTCACTCTTGTTGTCCAGGCTGGAGTGCCATGGCGCGCAATCTCGGCTCACTGCAACCTCTGCCTCCCAGGTTCAATTCTCCTGCCTCAGCCTCCTGAGTAGCTGGGATTACAGGCATGCGCCATCACGCCTGAGTAATTTTGTATTTTTAGTAGAGATGGGGTTTCTCATGTTGGTCAGGTTGGTCTTGAACTCCTGACCTCAGGTAATACACCTGCCTTGGCCTCCCAAAGTGCTGGGATTACAGGCGTGAGCCACCGTACCTGGCCTCATGATCTATCCATTCTATACCTCAAAAACAGGCTAACTAGAATTCTAGTCAAATTCAATGACTATGTATAATCAAATTAAGAGTCAGAAATAAAACTTGGGTCATTATATCTCTACTTTCCTTCTCTATATCACTCTCTATAATCAGAATCAATAATAATGAATGAGTTATCATTATCTATTCACTAATTTTCAAGTAAGTACCTTTTCCTAAGTACATAGGGTACCATATACAGTGTTGAAAAATAGGCTACCATCATGGAAGCATAATACATTGAAGTAAAAATCACACTTACCTAGACAGCCAAAAATCTAATAAAGCAATTTATACTATTTTATATTTTCTAGGATTTGTTCCTGAAGAAAGGGTCACTTTGATAGTACAGATGTTCCAGTTAATTATTTTCGAAGTTAATTGCTATTTGTTTTTGACTCTGTTGGTTTATTTATTTTCAGGTTAGAGGCCCAGCTTCAAGCTAATATGTTTAATTCATAGGTCTAAATAATCCCCCCTCCCTTCTAGTTCTAGTTTTAAAGAAACTAGTGGGCTGAGTATGCTCTCTTAGGAAAGAAATATTTACACAATGGATGGGGAGATCATATGGGTTTTTTTTCCAATTTTGAGCGTATGTTTGCATTTTTCTCCCTCTCATCATTAGAGCTGGTATGTGAAGGGCAAAAAGACCCCTCACCTTGAACCATACTTTGTTTATTCATTTATCTTTTTTGAGACAGAGTTTTGCTCTTTTTGCCCAGGCTGGAGTGCAATGGCGCGACCTTGGCGCTCACTGCAACCTCTGCCTCCCAGATTCAAGTGATTCGCCTGCCTCAGGCCCCCGAGTAGCTGGGATTACAGGTGCGCACCACCACACCCGGCTAATTTTTTTTTTTTTTTTTTAAGTAGAAATAGGGTTTCACCATGTTGGCCAGGCTGGTCTCAAACTCCTCACCTCAGGGGATCTGCCTGCCTTGGCCTCCCAAAGTTCTGGGATTACAGGCATGAGCCACTGTGCCTGGCCACTTTATTGTTTTTACAACTCAAGATTGAGAGTTCTGGAATTAGACTAAGAACCAAAGAAGAGTCTCACGTGTACCTGGGTCCTTTGCAAGCACTTTGATTCTGTTTTTAAGGCTAACTCTTCTATTTGATTATCTGAGCTACAGGATCCTGCTTTGAATTTTTTTTTTTTTTTTTTTTTGACTACCTCCGGTTCTTTTTATAGATGTTAAACTGGTAGTCAATGGGCACACTGATTTGGACAATTATTGTCCTGCAGTTGTTTTTGTCCAACTTTCTGAAGTACTCTATATAACAAGATTCTAAGTGGGATCTGTTTCTATACGGGATGCTTGGAACTTAAAACGGGACCCATTATCTCACCTAGGCTATGGCTTCCTGGAAGAATGACTTGAGTCGTTCACTTGGGGGTAGGAAAGGAGGGGTTGAGGGGTAAGAGACACTCTCTGAAATATTTCAAACAAGTAATCAATTGCTTAGGGTTAGACAAACTTACTTGACATGCTGCTTTGGAGCCAAATGAATTCATTATTATACCATCCAGCAGGCTGCTCTCCAGCATCCATAAACCGACAGTCTTTCAACCAAATAGAGCAATGCCTGGGTTTCCTAATGGCAGGACGTACACTCTGGTGCCATAAAGGCCTCTGGACCTCTCCTTACTGTTTTCCCTTCTCTGCTTTTTAAAATGCCTGATTCTTTCCCAGATATCCTGACAAACTATTGTAATAATGGGTAAATCTAGATTAATATTATCCCTCCTTTGTCATATATCTGCATTTGAGCTAGAATCCTCAGAAATGCCTTTACTGGAGGAGATTTCAGGCCCCATACCAGGCATAAAGAGACGTGAGCTTTCAACTCATCTCAAACTAGGCCATGTAAGTTACTGTCTACGCTGACTTCAAAGGCATTTAGTTTTGGTGCTTAATCTGGTCTGCCATTGAGAGGCTCACCATTATGCCTTCTAAAACTAAACTGTGTGTGTGGATGTGTATTTAGATTCAGCATAACAGTGTGTATGATTTTTTTTTTTTTTTTTTTTAGTTTGTGCTTTCAAGAATCAAATAAGAAAGTTCTGTTATTTGATCCTGCTGATGTTCTCTTTCAGACAGCTGCCACCAGCACCGCTTGGCCACTTCCTTTTTATTTCCTATTCCCTTTCAACTGTCTAGCTTACTTTGATATGATTTCGTCTCTCTCTGTAATGGCAATGAGAGAGGATGTTTTTTCCCAAGGCCATGGCATGATATGCCTTTTAATTCGTTTTAGGCTTATTACCTTACAAATTTAAGAATGAATGAGGGCTCTATTTGCTTGAGCCAAGCATGCTTTAGACAAGTGGGAAGGTAAGAGGACAACGTTAGATCACGTGTTCGGTTGGTGGCCCCTTTCTAAGACAGAATTGGTTGTTAGAGGTTTGATTCCTGGGTCTGCCCCTTTTCTGCCTTGTGATTTTGAATAACCCACATAATCTATCTTCTCACTGCCTCCTTCTTTATAAAATAGTAAAGAGAATATAATTTTACCTTCCTGGACTCCTAGGGATGCCAGGAGCTTTCAGATCATGTGTGAAAGTTCCTTTAAATTCTCTGAATTCCATGCGAGAATGCTTTTTAAAAAGGCTTAATACAAAAATGTTACACAGAGAGCAGATTTTGTTTTGGAAAACAATGTGTGTTTTTTAGGAATAATATTTCCATTGCACAATTACAGTTTTTGAATTTTTTTTTACTGTGACTTCTGGAACTTATTTTTAACACATGATTTAACAATATGCTGTGTTTTTGACAGCCTTATATATCTTTCTCGAGAAATCTGCAACACTATGCTGTTAATTTGAACCTAGGGAGTGAATCTGGTCCCCAGTGAATATTGCCATCACTGGAACTCGAGGTCCTATTAACAATCCACAAAATAGAAATCACACGTAAGGCTGCTACATAGTACAGTGACTCTTTCCTGTACATTATAGTACCATTTTGTAATGCATTTTTCTTTCTCAGTCATTCTCTCTTGAATTGCATTTGGCTTCTGCCTGACCTATTAGTAACTCCAAGATAAGATACATTACTCGTTAACTTTTGGGAAAGAAAAAACTTTGTGATTAACACAGAGACCATCCATTTATATTAAGTAATATGCATAATGAAGTACGCTTATATTTGCAATTCCTTGTTGCTAGACATCTTCCATTCTTTCTAGGTTGGATGGTGGCAATTTGCCACTATTTTCTTCAGAGGAGAGGGAGCATATGGTTAGTTCCCTAGATTTGAAAATTCAGACCATCTATATTCACTAATGAAATGATTTTGAAATATGGAAATTGCTTCTTTCTCTCTTGAGACCAAAACTGCGATCCCCAACTCCAGTTTCATCACCCTCCAGGGTAGCTCCAATCATCCCAGAAAGTGGCGTGAAAATTTGAAGACAAAATTAATTTTCATTCAGTTTAAATTAAAAACAAAGGCATGCCAAATTGAGCTGTTAAAGAAAGGGTTATCCTGACAACCAATAAATGCCATTTTCAATCTGAAAGTGTTCTGTTCAATGCATGTTGTACGCTAGCTAGGAGCAATGTGAGACATACTCAGGGTGGTGCCTCTAAAAACAGCAGACTAGGGAGAATCTCATTATTTTCCGGAAGGTTCTTTTTTTCAGATTTTCTAATTAAGGCTTGAAATAATTTCAGGACAATGTGAAGGAGGCAGAATTATTGATCCCTGCTTTTTGTTAAATCTGAATTCCATTTGAACCGCAGAGTTTCTCAATGCTGGGATAAAAAACATTTATTTCATTTCTTTCCATGTTATGTTTTCTGTCCATCAGTATCATCTGCTGGGTGCCTATTAGAAAGTACTTATAAGAAACATCCCTTACTTCATTGCATCACCACCCATCATTACCATGATTTTAAAGAAGTATCATTACGTCAATTAAATGGTCTTTCAAGAAAAAGAACTTTTTTTATTAACCATGACAGTGTGGTCCTCAACATTTTTGCATTATTTCTTCTCTTCTGATCCTATTGCTGAAGTTCAGCATAATTTCTTTTGAGCCCAAAGGCATCTTATTTCTTTCTTGTTGTCTATGAGATCTCTGCCTCATCTTAAATGAGATCCCTTCTTTTTCTTCTTAAAATATCTTTAGGATCATTTCCAGGTAATTTTTACATTTATAGTTCACACAAATCTTATATTTACTGCCCCACTGATATGGAATGAAATTACAAGCACTTACTTTCCTTGGCACATGATTTATTCTCTAGTGCTGAGGAAAAAAGACAAGTCTTAGATTCCACAACAGCATGAAGTTATAGTCATGGCAAACTGTGTTCTGATCAGTGTGGTCTGGATGTTGGTGTGAATCTTGGTTCGCAATTTGGTAAGATCTGAAAAAGTGTAAATAAACAAGGTCACTATCCTGTTGGGCCTCAGCCTACAAGATGCTAATGGAGTCCCTGACGGATAAAGGACTTTTCATTAATGTAGTACCTAACATTCCTTTGATTTTCTGTTTAGAAAATGGGAAAACATGTTTCATCATAGATTTGAAACTTTCAAGAGGAGTGAAGAGTGGGATGGGAAAGGAAGAATATTCTTTGTATATTCTGACATCTTTTCTTTTTCTCACCCCAATTTTCAATGACAATAATAATAATTATTAGTAGTAGCAGCACTATTCTATATAAAGATCCAGATGCAATTGAAGTCTAATTTAGTATTATGAAAGAGGCATCGCAGATATTTCTGTCCCATAACAAGAAAGGTTCATTGCATATGGAATATGTATGGCGATTTGACTCCCTCTGTAACCAAATTTGGATATTTAAAGGCAAAGAATATTGGCAAGAAATGCAAATGTCACATGTGGCTGAGACACATAGCTGAGCAGTCTGTGGGGCCTGTCCAGTGAGGAGATGCTACTGGGCAGTGATAGCTCAGCTCCTGGCTGCTTGTCCCAGTCCCAGTCCTAGGTGGGGCTACGTGACTAGTTCTCACCAATGGAATATAAAGAGGAGTGACAGCCAAACCAGTGTGATTAAGAAACAGGTGAGCCTTGGCACCCTATAGTGTCTTCCACCATCAACCAGCTGAGTGAAGAGCACTCCCATGGCCTAAGATGGAAGAAGTGACCATGTGGAAGGCCATCCAACCAAAAAGACACTCACTGATTCTGATGTGAGAAATACGTTTGCAGGCGGGGCACAGTGGCTCTCGCCTATAATCTCAGCACTTTGGGAGTCCAAGGCAGGTGGATCACCTGAGGTCAGGAGTTCGAGACCAGCCTGGTCAATATGGCGAAACCCTGTCTTTACTAAAAAAATACAAAAATTAGCCAGGCATGGTGGCACATGCCTGTAATCCCAGCTACTCAGGAGGCTGAGGCAGAAGAATCACTTGAACCCAGGAGACGGAGGTTGCAGTGTGCTGAGATTGTGCCACTGCACTCCAGTCTGGGCAACAGAGCGAGACTCTGGTAAAAAAAAGTCTACCAACCAAAAAGCCTACCAACCAAAAAAAGTCCAAAAAAAAGCCTACCAACCAAAAAAAAGCCTACCAACCAAAAAAAAGTCCAAAAAAAAAAGCCTACCAACCAAAAAAAGTCCAGGACCAGATGGATTCACAGCTGAATTCTACCAGAGGTACAAGGAGGAGTTGGTACCATTC
>NW_012102232.1:447942-455573 GCF_000951045.1 Mandrillus leucophaeus | reverse complement strand
TTATGCACATGTACCCTACAACTTAAAGTATAATAATAATAAATAAATTAAAAAAAAAATCTGCTGCAGCAGCTCGCATTTATTAACACTTTCATAAATATAAACGTTCATAAATATAATATGAAAAATATCCTATTTTAGTTTTGGGATACTCAGCACAAACCATGTGCAGCACAGTCAACAGTAGGAAGAATCAAACTGAATATATCCTTACTATGTGCTTCTTTCTAATTTCAAAACTTGGAAAATACTCTAAAATGATTCACTTATTTCTAGTTGTGTTGATTCTCTTTCTAACTGACAGTATTACCTGAAAGGCTTTTATGAGCCCTTTGAAAGGCTGAGTTTCAAAGGACAGTTTATTTTAAAAGTTTCTTGTATAGTGCGTCATCCAAGTGTGCGCTTATCACTTATGTATAATAATATACAGCATGTGATTCAAATGTACAACATGTAAGGGTTTGCATGTGGCCATATATTAGCATTAATGTTTTGAATATTGCACAGCAACATGTATTATGATATTCTTATCATGAGATAATTAAAATCATTCACAGGTCATAAGATTTAGAAATGACGACGCACCAGATATCAACACTTGATAAGGAACAGATTGTACACGCCCCAACATTCTAGTCTTCATCATCCTTTAGCATCGATATTTTTCTTTCTCTCCTTACTCTTTCCTTCTCTCATACAATTCCATGGAGACTTGACAATACTTCAAATTCTACAATGTCTCAATGGAAATGTGACATGATCATATAAATGAAGATCATAATTCTCAGCTTACTTACCTTCATTCTAATGTACAATAGTTCTGAAGGCTTTTACTTTAAATACTGCATAAGGAGAATCTTACTGTTGATCATAGGTGGAAATATCATATTTATAACTCAATTGCAATTCGCTCATTACTTTGGGGACACAGAGTCCTCCAGGGAGAGTCAAACATTTGCGTGATGCATCCCAATGCTCAGTTATGTATTTGTAACTTTGCTTTAACCAAGAGATGTGTAAAATCACAAATGACTGGTCAGCTCCCTACTGGATGCAACTGAGAGACTTTAAGAATCCCATTTTTCCACTTATTAAAATTTAATGTTTTAATATTAATAGAGGCTATGAACTAGGTTCTTGCTAAGATTTTCAGATGAGAATCTGAAAATGGGCCAGACTTAGCCAGTACCTAGCCATATTTTGAAATTGGACAGTTCTTTCCTTTTTAAAAATCTGTGTTCTGCACCCCTTTCTCTCTCAACCTTGACTGTTCCTTTGTAAAAATTATGTTTGTTTTGCATCCTTTCTTGGTGACTGGTGTTTACATTTTGGCAAGGGTCTATTTTCTGTTGTCTCAGAGGAAAATAATTTGATCCTGACTTCCTATTCTACTTTCACTCTCTATTGTCACTTCTTACCTGAATTAGTGCAAGCACCCTCTTACCTCATCTCCCTAAATCCAGTCTTCCTACTTCTTCATTTGTTCTCCAGGCTATATCCATAACGATGTTCCAGAAATGCAGTCTGTTCATGTTTCTCCCTACTTAGAGCCTTTTAGTGTCTTCCCACTGCTTTCAGAATAAAATTTAAAGTCCTTAACAAGGTGGATAGGATTTGGATTTGAGGTCTGGCTTGTTATTTATGGCCGTGTGACTTGACCTAGTTACATCTCAGTTTCTCTTCACCATTGATTCTCATTATTTGTGGTAGTTATGCTCTGTACATTTTCCATAAACACTGAATTAGCAAATATCGAATCGTTGCTCCTTGGGAAAATACAGGGTTAGGTTCCTGTGAGCCTCTGGTTATACCACTTTTGTCAACAGATCAATATATAACCTTGTTTTACAGGTGCTTCTCTTTAAAAACACCTTATTAAATATATATTGTCGATTCATTAACATTGAACTCGTGGGTAACAGCATTATAATGCTTACTTAAATGAAGCTTCTCTAACACACATATTTTCTCCATAAAGTACTTTAACAGTTTTCTTGCCTTCAGAAACACTATACAGCATTTCCGTACCATGCTTGGTGAAATGGTGAAATCACCAACAAAGCACAAAATTCCAAAAAACGTGGCACTTTTAAATAGACTGTGAAAAGGACACTTGTTTATAGTTCAGGAGCTGAAACAAGAAGGCACAGAATCACCTTGTTCGCCCTCAGTCTGGAGCGGAAATGCCCGTTGGGTGACTCAAAATTTTCATTTCTACCAACCCCCATTCCCTGCTGCATAAGTCTGTGAATAACTGAAAAGATGCAGTAAGTACTGATTTGGGGGTTAAAGTAAATTTTATCCAGTAGATGAATTTTCAGATCTTGATCTGTGGATAGAAGGTTAACTGTACATGAAAAGGGATATGTTGCTAGCAGACACTCTTGGTTTCCTACCCTCCATGTCCAGCTTGTGCTTCGTTGGCCAGCTGTTTTCTGTATAGCCGTGTACTCAGAGAGCCCCAGACCTCTGCTAAACCATAATCAGTGGAGGGGAGAAATTTTCTTGCCGATGAAAAGACGCACCAGAAGAGATACCCTTCTTCTTTTGTTGTTGTTGAAAGATTTTGTGCCTGCCTCGAACAGCAGACAGCAGGGATCTCCTCTGAAACCATGGTGATAGGCTGAGTATGACTCAAAAAACGTTTGAACAGGACTGAGGTTTTTCAGGACATTGATGAGCAACTGAATTAACCAACCAAGACTTCTTGATATATGCGACAATCAACCTTTATGCCAGTGTGAGTAGGTTTTCTTGTTAATTAATTATTTGCATCCTAAAACATCTAGATAGTAAGCTTTATTTTCCATAAGGCAGTATTAGGAATAGATGAGAGAAAAAAAATGTATATATGCACATATATGCCGTCTGTTATATGGTTGAAACTTGATAAATGTTACTTTTCCCTTTATTTTTATTTTTATTTTTTTGAGACGGAGTCTCGCTCTGTCTCCAGGCTGGAGTGTAGTGGCACAATTCTCGGCTCACTGTAACTTCTGCTTCCCGGATTCAAGCAATTCTCCTGTCTCAGCCTCCTGAGTAGCTGGGATTACAGGTGTGCATCACCATGCCCAGCTAATTTTTGTATTTTTGGTAGAGATGGGATTTCACCATGTTGGCCAGGCTGGTCTTGAACTTCTGACCTCAAGTGATCTACCTGCCTTGGCCTCCCAAAATGCTGGAATTATAGGCATGAGTTACTGTGCCTGGATGGTATTTTTAAATATAGAGACTATACAAGTTAAAGAGTAAACTACCAAATATTTGTCCTCGCTGTTTCTAATTAACAAGGAAATGAATGTAAGCTAACTCAAAACCTTATGGGATATTTTATTTCAATGTTCTTGCTTAAAATCATTATCTCCTTAACTCCTTTTTCCCACCTGGCTATCTGTAGGTCAACTATTCACTTTTTTTGTATATAAAGGTGTGGCTGTATGCTTTTAAATTGGAATATCATAATTATTATAAAGTTGTCACAATATCTCATCATGCTGTGGGGTAGAGAGAAACTATATTGCAGGGGTTCTGTGAATATCCTAAAAGAAGAATAGCAAATGTTTAGAAATTGGGATTTTATATATAAGAAATAAATGGAGGAGGTTAATTCTAAATGATTGTTTATTCATTCAAGTAAGTATCTATGAAACCTTTACTATAATCAAAGCATGGGCTGGGTTCCAAAGTGCTCTCCAGGACATATATCTGCCTCCATGGCTTAGAGTGCTCAGCATGGAATAGATTGTAACTTTTGGGAGACCACAGGATGTTTTTCAAACATCTTTGTACCATCCATGCTGCCAAGTGGAGAAAGTTTTACACAATAAGTCCTCAATAGACCTGGCATGGTGGCTCACGCCTGTAATCCTAGCACTCTGAGAGGCTGAGGTGGGACGATTGCCTGAGCTCAGGAGTTTGACACCAGCTTGGGTAACATGGTAAAACCCCGTCTCTATTAAAATTTTTTAAAAAAATTAGCTTGGTGTGGTGGCACGTGCTTGGAGTCCCAGCTACTCTGGAGGCAGAGGCATGAGACTTGCTTAAACCTGAGAGGCAGATGTTGCAGTGAACTGAGATCATGCCACTGCACTCCAGCCTGGGTGATGGAGCGAGACTCTGTCTCTTAAAAAAAAAAAAAGTCCTCAAAAAATACTTGTCAAATAATGGTCAGTTGTGTAGAACACACGCACACACACACACAGGACTAATATTTACCAAAAGAATATATAATTGTCTCCTTTATTGAGTTTTTAAATGCTATTGGATGACCTTGGGTCCTAGTTATTTCCTCAAGTTCACACATTTTTCTGTTAATTACATTGCCTGAAACCATCAGAGAAATGTCGTTCATCCAGCTTTGTAGAATGACCAGTCACTTTTTAACACTGTCATATCTCGTGGTTTGTAGGTGATAGTTCTTGGTGGCTTTCTTTGTGATTTCACTTTCCTGAGAAGCCTGATGAAGCCACACAATTCTGCAGGGATTTGTAACCCTGCCATCTCACGTGAGTGCACACTGAGACCTCGAGCTACCGCTTTTTAACTTCCTAGTGATTTCTTTGAGACATTTCTAGGATTCTGGCAAGTAGTCTAACCTGGAACTATTGTTTTCTCTCTTTTTTTTTTCTTTTCTTACAGATACTGCATTAGAGCATCTAGAATAAGACCATATTTTCTCTTTGATAGAAATAGTATTTACTTTTCTTCTACTCACTTAAGACTAATACTTTTACTTACTCTCCTATTGTTTTTCAAAATGCATTTCAATTAGTGTGACATTGGAATTGTCATATTTTCTGTACAACACACGTGATAAAACTGAGACCCTTCTAATGAGACATCCCTCAATCCTAATTAAATTAACATAAAACACAGATTTAAACTGTTTTGGGGTGCTATGCAAATGTAAATTTTATCACTATTACTGTTAAGTACTATTTTAACACTACTGCTGAAAACATCACTATAATTTAAACACTTATTTTTTAAGGGAAAGCAATGGATTTTTAGATTTTAAAATCTTTAGATTTTAATAAGAACAACTTTTTATAGATTTTTAGTAATATTTTATTCATGCTATTCTGAATAAACCTGTTATGATGTTTGCTAACTTTTGCTGCCTCCTGTGGGATCACTTATGTTTCTAAGTGAGATGATGTGTTAGGGGAGGTTAAGTTGCAGTAAGACAAACAAATCTCAAAATTTTAGTGAATTAGCACAAAAGTTTATTTTTTGCTCAGGTTACAAGTTCATTGTGATTCTGCGGGGTGGGGGGCAGTACTCATTGTTGTCACTCCTGGATAGAAGAAGCCAATGGAGGCTCAATTTGGACATGAACTTCAAAGGGACTAGAGAATGCGGCCCTTAAAACTTCTGCTAAATGATGTGTTCCCTTTGTGCTTCCAGTTCTTTGGCCACAGCAAGTTACATGACGTGATAGGAAGCACAACCTTCCCACAAAGTCAGTGGAGAACTGGGATCTTTGCAAATGTCCCTTAAGCCTGTCATCTGTGTGTGTGGTAACTGGAGAGGGAATTGGAAAGATGAGTTAGGGGCTGCTTTCTGAAGTTGTGTTTGCAAAACACATAATAAACCAGTTTGATATGGTCAGGCTTTGTGTCCCTACACAAATCTCATCTTGAATTGTAATCCCCAGATATTGAGGAAGAGACCTGGTAGTAGGTGATTGGATCATGGGGGCGGTTTCCCCCATGCTGCTCTCATGCTAGTGATGAGTTCTCATGAGATCTGATGGTTTTATAAGGCAGTTTTCCCTGCTCTTGCTAGCTATTCCCTCTCCTGCTGCTATGTGAAGAAGGTCCTTGCCTCCCCTTTGCTCGCCACCATGATTGTAAGTTTCCTGAGGCCTCCCCAGCACGTGGAACTGTGAGTCAATAAAACCTCTTTCCTTTATAAACTGCCAGTCTTGGGCAGTTCTTTACAGCAGTGTGAAAATGGACTAATACACAGTTTTACCTTTATTTTATGTTTCTGTGAGGTGTTTTTCAGTTGAAGGTATTCATGGTGGATAGTAAGAGAGAAGCTGTAGCTGTTACAAGCTACCTTTTTTTTTTTCCTCCTGCCTGTACTCATCTTTAGGAAGTATACATTATTTTAAACTCTGTACGCTGAATGATAAGTGAATTATTGCACAAAGGACAATCAATTTAAAAGTTTACTTATATGTGTGAAGTTTAAGATGATTAAATGGTGATTTTTTAAGGTATCAATATCTATTGCTTTTATTGTCTGCTATACAGTAATAGAGTAAAATCCTTAACCCGGTTATAGTAAGTGAGACACAGCTTCCTCCCACACATGTGCAGTATTCTCTTGACTACTTTAAAACATGTGAGTACTTTTTCCCCTCTGAACTGCGTGCCCATTTTAAAAAAAACACAAAAATCATGCCCTTTTAAGTGTGTTTAATAATCACATGATGTATTCATATTTTTCCATTGCCAATCCACTGACAGATTATAAGAAAAGAAAATTGAGAGAGAGAAGAAAAGAAAAACGCAAAATTGAGAAAATTGAGAGAGAGAAGAAAAGAAAAACGGAAACCACAACACTGTCATGGTGGCAGGTTTTTTTTTTTGAGACGGAGTCTCGCTGTGTTCCCAGGCTGGAGTGCAGTGGCGCGATCTCGGCTCACCGCAAGCTCCGCCTCCTAGGTTCAAGCCATTCTTCTGCCTCAACCTCCGGAGTAGCTGGGACTACAGGTGCCCACCACCATGCCCAGCTAAATTTTGTATTTTTAGTAAAGACGGGGTTTCACCATGTTGGCCAGGGTGGTCTCGAATTCTTGACCTCATGATCCGCCTGCCTCCGCCTCCCAAAGTGCTGGGATTACAGGCATGAGCCACTGCGCCCCGCTGAGAGTGTGATTTTTCAGAAGAGATTGGAATGGCCCTGGGTGGTAGGGAGGTTTTATTGGCCTGAGTACACATCAAAAAGGCTATTTGCAAAATTAGCTTAAGGAAATGTAAGCCAAAATGAAATAATTTTCATTTAGTAGAAATTAAAAAATAAAAGGTGGGTGTGTTCTTTTTTGAGCACAAGTTTAGTATTCAAGTGACTGCTACGCCAAGTGGAAAGTAATGTCCTTAATGGAAATATAATGAGTAGTGAGGTCAAGAAATGGATGTACTCTAAATTATTTTCTTAATAAAGAACAGACCTTTATTCTCTAATTTCTTTTAATTTCAACAATAAAGATTTTTAAACAATAGACAAAGGGTGAGAATCTAGGCTTCTATTTTATGAAATGTTATCAAAAATTCTTTAAAAAGTGTCAAATAGGACTGTCTCATAAATGTGTTTATTTTTCAGGGACTTTGAAGCTAGGTTTCCTTAGCTTTTGAGTTGCTTTCTTTTGTCATTGTATTGCCTTCCTTTGTTTGTTTATTGCCACACTATAAGGTGGGTTCTTACCGGAGCAGACACCCTCCTGGCTGCACAGCGCTGGACCTGAGTAGGCTTGGTCCAGGCAGACTATCAAGGGATGGAAAGGCTTTTTGCAGAGATGTCTCTGTTCGCAGCAAAAGAGGAAACAGGAAATGATTCAGGGCGAGTCTTGCTAAACTGGAAAAATCAATTCGACACACTCCTAAATAGTATCGGAAAGCATT
>NW_012102232.1:445483-447037 GCF_000951045.1 Mandrillus leucophaeus | reverse complement strand
TCAAAAGACAGGATTAAATGGCTACTCTCAGGAATGTGTAGAGTCTATAATAAAATCAAAATATAGACTAAACAACAACACAATCAAGAAAAACAAAATGTGAGCTGAAGAGAAAGAAAAAAGAAAACCCCAGCATCTCAAAATTAAGCAGTCATTAGTGTTTATATCAGTTGACTGATGTATATAAGTGAGAGTTTCTTGCCTCATCTACTTTCATCTTGTTCTCTTCTTCTCTTCCCTTTTCCCTTCTTCTTTATCATGATAATTGCTAGAAATTTATGCAAAAAAGAAAATTGATAGACAAAACCTAAAAAAAGTAATAATCCTTACACACTTACTAAGAACCAGGAGAAAACCAAAACCCCCTCCACAAATATTAATCCTAACAGAAAATAATATTTTTGGGTACTCTGAGATACAGACATCAAAGGAATGTCCTCATGCGGAACTGTCTCTATGACATTGTTTTGAGGGGAATGTAATTAGCAACTGTGTTATAGCTTTCTATTAAGCTCATGGTGTATTCACTGAACTGGTATTTTGGAAGTCAGGCTAGCCACTGTCCGCTTGATACTTATCCATAAGTTCTAATAACATTTAGACATTTTGTCAATTTCTAAGCAAAATTACATTTTCATTATTCAACATGGTGTTTTTAGAGTATCCTATTTCCACCACAGTTGAGCATCCAGAGGAATGAACAGAGCAGCCCTGCATTGCAACGTGTACATTTTGCATTTCCTTAGTGGCTTGTCATTAGAAGGCTTGAAAAGATGTTTGTTCCCCAAACTCAGGTTGAGAAATATTATCGGGTATTTACACATGTCTATGTTTACTGTCTAATTTAATTGTGAGTCACATTTAACACAGAAGAAATGAGACATTTGCATGGTCATGATTATCAAGAGGTTGAAGGTACTATTTTCTTTGGGCGATAACCCAGTGAGTGATGCAGGACTCAACACCGTGGTCGACTGCACACATTTCAGCACCATCGCTCTTGGAAACCGTTTTGGTTCAGTGCAGAACTTCTTAAAGATTAAAACAGATTTATGGTATCAAAAGGTATTTTGATGGCCAGCCAGAATTCCACACGGATAGGATTACGCCCCATAAACCTTATCCTCCTTTCCAATGATTTTTAAATATGATTTTTAGAGACGGATTAAATGTAGATTCCTTTGTATTTGTAATACATATTTCCAATTACTACAATAGATTTACTGTGCAGGTCTGCGTGAACTCCAGGGACCTGAAGGCCGGCTTGGTCAAACGACTTCCAGGAGTGTTCTGGTTATTAACATGCTTAATGTTGTAGGCCAGATGAAATAAGGAAGCCAGCAGAAAAGCCCAACTTTCTTTGGAGAGAGTACACTCTATCTTGCTTTAATTTGCTCCTTGGAGTCTGTATACGCTACTGGTGATATAGGTAAGGCAAGGTTACAAAAAGGTCTTTCTACTATTACTCTAAGGCAGAGTTTCTGCATTATAATTAAATTCTGTAAATTTGGGCTTCCTTAAATGCATAAAATCACAAAATACTACATTTATACA
>NW_012102232.1:430857-442923 GCF_000951045.1 Mandrillus leucophaeus | reverse complement strand
TTGGATCATCAAATTTTCCCTCTTGACCATTCAAGTCAACCTATGAACTTTCTCTGGATTATTCTGTATTTAAAAATATCCACGACAAGATTTAAATGTGCAATTTCAGCTGAGTGTAATAATAAGATAGATGCTGCATTCCAGAGCAGGAATATGCAGAATTTCCAAAGGAGTTTTAGAAAAGTTGTTACATGACCCTTGAATTCTACATGCACTTTGAGTAGAAAAGGCTCAGATTAAAAGCAATATTTGGAGGAGATTTCTTTGAACACAAGCAGCCCCTGTGAGATGAATCTTCTTCCCTTCTCTGCTGTCTGTCATCTCGGGTGTGTGAGGACCTTCAAGACACCACTTGAGAGCATGACGATGTCTTAACTCAGGTGTGCGAACCCATGTTGAAATACTTAAAAGGCAGAGATGAGATGGTTCAGAAAACCAAAGTGAAGACATATTGATGCTGCCTAAGGTCTAACTCTATTGCCAGGATCTGTTTAAAAAAAAAAAAAAAAAAAAGAGTGTTTCTTGGGGATTGGTTGAGCACTATAAGTGAGAAAAAGCTGTTCTGGAGGCCTTTGTTGATTTGATCTAATAGGATCATCTTTAGAGGATTGAAAAGGCTTCAACAGAGAAGCTAGAGATGACCTGAGGAGAGATTAGGGACCTGCAAGAATAGAGGACATTCATCTGGCTGGGGGAAAGGCAAGCGAGAGGCCACAAGTGGTCAAAGATTGTAAGAAACCTGTGCAGCAAGTTTCACAAGGGACAACTTTAAACATCCACCAAGCCAAGAGCACAAAGCCAGCTTACAAAGTGCCAATCCTATAAGCATTTTCCTGTACTCATGATTTCTCTCGCTCTCTGCTTCTTCCCTCTTCCTCCTTCCCACTCTAGATTGCATGAAAAAGAGTAGCTGGCCACGGGAGAGGGGTGATTGAGAGAGAGAAAATAAACTCATTCCATTTTCTAACATTTCTTGTCTCACCCAGGGAATCTACATGGTGTTACTTCTATGGGAATTATTGGATTTAAGGTTGGAACTCCATATGGATTTTTTTTATGAAACTATAATTTATATATAAGACTTTCCTTTGAATGAAATTGGAAGCTTTGACTCAAAATGACCCTGGAGATTGTAATTATAATTATCAAACTGAGATCATGTTTTGTGACTTAAGGTGACTGTAGGAGTTTGCAATTACTAAGAGTAGTTAGAAAAGTCATGGGATTGCCCAAGTTTTCATTCAGGATAAAAAGAAGAAAGTAATTCTTGAGTAGAGTTTAAAAGAATAGTTGGAGGTAAAAATAAATTTGATCATGATTACACACCCTGAGTCTTTTTTGGCCAACATAATGCTTCAAATTTTATCTTTTTCTTCTATCTTTGCAAGCATACCTTGGAGATATTGTGGGTTTGGTTCCAGACCACCACAATAATGCAAATATTTCAATACAGTCACATACATTTTGTGGTTTCCCACAAAAATGTAAAAGTTATGTTTATACTATGCTGTAGTCTATATTAAGTGCATGATATCACTATGTCTAAAAGTATACATACCTTAATTAAAAAATATGTCATTGCTAAAAAAATGCTAACAATCATCTGAACTTTCAGTAAGTCGTAATCTTCTTACCGGTGAAGGGTTTGCCTCAGTGTTGATGGTTGCTGAGTGGTAAGGTTGGTGGTTGCTGAAGACTGAATTGGCTGTGGCAATTTCTTAAAATAAGACAATAATGAAGTTTGCCACATTGATAGACTTAAAAAATGAAAAAAAAATTTCTTTTGAGACGGAGTCTAACTGTTGCCCAGGCTGGAGTGCAGTGGCTGCAACCTCTGCCTCCTAGATTCAAGAGATTCTCCTGTCTCAGCCTTCCGAGTAGCTGGGACTACAAGCATGCACCACCATGCCTGGGTAATTTTTGTATTTTTAGTAGAGATGAGGTTTCACCATGTTGTCCAGGCTGGTCTCAAATTCCCGACCTCAGGTCATCTGCCTTCCTTGGCCTCCCAAAGTGCTGGAATTACAGGCATGAGCCACCGTGCCTGACCTTAATTTTCATATTTTTAGTAGAGATGGGGTTTTACCATGTTGTCCAGGCTGGTCTCGAGCTCCTGACCTCAAGTGATCCACCCACCTCGGCCTCCTGATTGACTCTTTCACAAAAGATTTCTCTCTGTAGCATGTGATGCTGTTTGATAATATCTTACCCACAGTAGAACTTATTTCAAAACTGGAGTCAATCCTTTCTAACTCTGCCACTGTTTTAGCAACTAAATTTATGTAATATTCTAAATCTTTGTTATCATTTCAACAACGGTCACAGTATCTTTACCAGAAGTAGTTTCCATCTCAAGAAATTACTTTCTTAGCTCGTCCATAAGAAGCAGCTCCTTATTTGCTCAAGTTTTATCATGAGATTGCAGCAATTCAGTCACATCTTCGGACTCCACTTCAAATTCTAATTATCTTGCTATTTCCACCACATTGCAGTTACTTCCTCCATTGGAGTGTTGAACTCCAAAAAGTCATCCATGAGGGCTGAAATAAACGTCTTCCAAACTCTGGTTAATGTTGATATTTTGACTTCCTTTCATGTATCACAAATTTTCTTAATGACATTTAGAACAGTGAATCCTCTTCAGTGGATTTTCAATTTACTTCGCCCAGGTCCATCAAAGGAATCACTATCTATGGCAGCTACAACCTTATGAAAGGCATTTCTTACATACATAACAAGACTTGAAAGTCAAAAGTACTCCTTGATCCATGGTCTGCAGAATGGATGTTGTTTTCACAGGTAGGAAACAACATTAACCTCCTTGTACATTTTCATCAGAGCTCTTGGGTGATCAGGCACATTGTCAATGAGCAGTAATGTTTTAAAAGGAATCTCTTTTCTGAGCAGTAGATCTCAACAGTGAACTTTAAATATTCAGTAATCCATGCTGTAAACTGATGTGCTATCATCTAGGCTTTGTTGTTCCTCTGATAGAGCTCAAGCAGAGTAGATTTAGCATCATTCTTAAGAGCTCTAGGAGTTTTGAAATGGTCTATGAGTATTGGCTTCAAGTTAAAGTCACCAGCTGCATTAGCCTCTAATAAGAGAGTTAGCTTATCCTTTGAAGCATTGAAGCCATGAATTGACTTCTCCTCTCTAGCCATGGAAGTCCTAGGCAGCATCTTCTTCCAATAGCAGGCTGTTTCATCTCCATTGAACATCGGTTGTTTAGTGTAGCCACCTTCATCAGTTATCTTAGCTAGCTCTTCTGGATAACTTGCTGCAGGTTTTATATTAGCACCTGTGGCTTCACCTTACACTTTTATGTTATGTAAATGGCTTCTTTCCTTAAGCCTCATGGTTAATCTCATAGCTTCTAACTTTTCTTCTGCAGCTTCCTTACCTATCTCAGACTTCATAGAATTAAAGAGAGTTAGGGCCTTGCTCTGGATTAGTCTTTGGCTTAAAGGAATGTTGTGACTGGTTTCATCTTCTCTCCAGACCACTCACACTTTCTCCATGTCAGCAATAAGGCTGTTTTACTTTCTTATCGTTCATGTGTTCATTGGAGTAGCACTGTTAATTTCCCTTAAGAAATTTTCCTTTGCATTCACCACTTGGCTAACTGTTTGATGCAAAAAGCCCAACTTTGGACCTATCTCAGTTTTTGACATACCTTCCTCACTAAGCTTAATTATTTTTACTTTTTGATTTAAAGTGAGAGGCTGGGCATGGTGGCTCATGCCTATAAGCCCGGCACTTTGGGAGGCTGAGGCAGGCAGATCACTTGAGGTCAAGAGTTCGAGACCAGCCTGACCAACATAGTGAAACCCCATTTCTACTAAGACAAACAAAGAAACAAATAAACAAACAAAAAACAAATATTAGCCAAGCATGGTAGCAGGTACTTGTAATCCCAGCTACTCGGGGAGGCTGAGGCACGAGAATCACTTGAACCTGGGAGGCAGAGTCTGCAAGGAGCCAAGATTGTGCCACGGCACTCCAGCCTGGGCAACATAGTGCGACTCTGTCTCAAAAACATCAACAACAACAACAAAAAGTGAGAGATGTAAGTTTTTCTTTCACTTGAACACTTAGAGGCCATTGTAGGATAATTAATTGGTCTAATATCATTATTGTTGTGTCTCAGAGAATAGTAGGGACGTGAGAAGAGGGAGAGAGATAGGGGAATGGTCAGTTGGTGGAGTAGTCAAAACATACACATTTAAAAATTAAGTTTGCCGTCTTATATGGGCATGGTTCGTGGTGCCCCAAAACAATTACAATAGTAACATAAAAGATCACTGATCACAGATTGCCATAACATGTAATAATAATAATACATTTTAAAGTTTGAAATATTATGAAAATTACCAAAATGTGACAGAGATATGAAGTTAACACATGGTATTGGGAAAATGGCACCAATAGACTTGCTCAATGCAAGGTTGCCACAAACCTTTGATTTGTAAAAAATGCACTATCTACAAAGCACAATAAAGTCAAGAACAATAACACTAAGTATGCCTTTACTTCAGTAGGTGTTCAGTTTTTTTTTCTATTTTCTTGTTGAACAGATGTTTATCTATACTCAACAGTCTTTCCTTTCACATTTCTCATTCATGATTCAATTCCCTCAAAACTGTAGTCATATCTGTCACTGCAGGAAAACTAGTCTTAGATATCACCAATGACCTTCTAGTTGTCAAATCCAACATACACTTCTCTGTTTCCTTACTATTGAGTCCCTCAGTAGTATCTGACCTAGCTGATTACTCTGTCTTTGTGGAAATGGTTTTCTTTCTTGGTTTCTTTGATACACGCTAACCTCATTCTTCTTATCTTTTTGTGACATCTTCTCAGGTTTCTTGATTCCTCCACTCCCTGTTCTCTTCTACATCAAAGGTGCCCAGGGCTAGGCTATGGATCTTGTCTCTTTTCTGCACATTAGGTGATTTCATTTGGGCCCGTTGCTTTGTGTCAGCTCTAGGCTGATGACATGCAAATTTATAGCTCCATCTTTGGTCTTCCCCCCGAGCTAAGGACTATGTATGTAACTGTCCACCTGACCACATTGTTTGGATGCCTAATGGACACTCCAAAGTCAATATGTCCATCAGGCAGTTTTCCCTTGAATTTGTTCTCCCTGGCTTGCCCATGCCAGTAAATGGCACCATCCACTCACTGCCTCGGGCTAAAACATTGGAGTTGTTATTGCTTCCTTTCCTTTTTGTTCCTGCATCCACACTATCCTCATGTCTTATCAGTTTTAGATTCAACATTCCTTGTGAATAAAGAATCTATGTTTACTGTAACAATCCAGATGAGAGATTAGTTATGTTTTTAGATAATTCTAATAGATGTCTCAAAAACAGCTGGTTGTGGATGAATGGTAACTTTCCACTGCACACCTCCAGTGGTCTGATCCCTACTTATGTCTTAAACCTTATCACACACCACACTTTCTTTGGCTGACTGTAGTCTTGGTAGATTTGCCTCCTCTTGTCCTTGACACATGTCATACTCATTACTGACTCAAGGCCTTTGCATTTGTCGGTCCTCTTGTCTAGACATTGTCTTGTTTACATATTGGTTCACCTGTTTATTGCGTCTTTTCTTGCTCCCCTCACACAGAGGCAATGTTGCTCTCTTTCCTGTCTGGCACTGTATTCCCGACAGCTACGGAAGACCAGCACACAGTAATTTCCTATACATATTTGTTGATTGAATGAAAGAATGTAAGCATTTAAGGCTTACAAGTTAAATGCAAAAAAAAAAAAAAAAAAAAATCATGCTGTGATAGAAAGAGCACTGGTAGGCCCGGTGTCTACTCTTGAGTCCTGACTCAGCCACTTTGGAAAACTCAATTAAAAAAAACTTCTCTACATATTTTTATCCTTACTCTCAAACATGCAGCTTCTTGTGTGTGTTAAACAAAAACAAATGACAGCCCACAGAAATGAATATGTTGGACATCTATTTCTACATTGAGTTCACTACAACAAAAACCACTTATAATTTCAAACAAATAGTCTCTCCCCAGTAACAGGGCCCTTTTGATAAAATTTCACACCACAGGAAATCCATTATAATAAATATCTGTTCCAGTATCTGTCCACTTAGCAATGATTCTCTTTATGCTTGATGTCTCTTTCCTGATAACTATCCTAAGGACCCTCCTTTCCTTCCCTCTGAGAGTTCCAGAGTTTTAGCTCTGCCTCTGCGTACTTGCTGTTGTCATGGTAGCCTTGCTAATTTTGCTTATATATTTTTCCCCATATTTTCCCACAACCTTTGAAAAGACCAAGCGAAATATGTGCCAAAGGCTATTTCTGACTTAATGTTATAGGCATGAAAATATTTCTTTTCTTAGCCTCTTGAAAAATATTAAATGGTTGTCTCAGCATCATTGATTGAGACTATTTGTTTATTCCCAGGGCTGAAAGTTAAGGCCATTCTATTTTGATAGAACTATTTATTTAAAAGAAGCTCAAGATCAAAGACATCTCATCTAGTATGCAGGGAATGCTGTTTAACCCAAGTAATCCAAAAGTAAATAATTTATTGGATTACTCGATAGATTGAGAAATGAAGGTAGGGTTTGGGTGTATTTGTTTTGCCTTTTTCTTTTTAATTACTCACTAAATAAGTGCATGTGATGTGTGAGTTTAGAAGAAAAGAAAGTCTTATTGCAAGAAGACATCCTGGTAATAACCTTACATGGTCCCAAGAAAGAACAGATCCCATCTATAGGCATGGAGCCAGGGCAGCCCTGCTGTCCATGCCTGCTTGGTGGCCAACATACTTGCATCTAAGACCTGTCTTTGCCCAAGACAAAAAACAGCTGTGTGGCTGCAAGAAAGCCATTTAAACTCTCTGAAGTCCAGTTTCTTTACCTATAATACAAGAAAAAATCTCTCACATCCCTTCTGGTTCTAAGATTGAGCCATCTCATTCTTAACCAACCAAAAATTATGATAGCAGTGGGGCAAGATAGCAGGCAGTTTAGCAGGGGCGGAGAGGCCCTCATGTGAACTTCTGCAACTCCAGGCATGGATTCCTCTTCTCTCCTTTTTAAAAATTAAATGCTTGCTTCCTTTCAGTCTGATAAAATGTCATTTTGTTTCATTTGGGTTTTCATTTATTCTGGAACATGCCAGACAGATCTTGTACCAAAGTTATTTTATTGTTGTGGATAAAAGAGCACAATACCCATTTTTGTTCCTTATTCTTGCCTTTTCAATGGGTTTTTGAATTGCTAATTTTTTTTGTTGTCAATTAAAAATACATCTCCACAGCCCAGCTGCTCATGGACCCATGTCGAGTGCACATCGTACATCCTTGATAGTCCAGCTTCTGTTGTGAAGTCCTGAGAAACACTGTTTATTTATTTATTTAGTGAGAAGAATCCCGATTAGTTCTTTCTGGTAAAAAGAGGAAATTGGCTAACTGTTATGGACTGAATGTTTGTGTCTTTCCCAAATTCTTATGTCGAGGCTCTAATCCCTAATGTGGTGGTATGTAGAGATGGGGCCTTAGAGAGGTAATTAGATTTAGATGAGGTCATGAGAATGGGGTCCACGTGATGGGATTAGTGCTTTTATAGCAAGAGGAAGAAAAAGCAGAGCACACTTTGTCTCTCTTTGCCATGTGGGGACACAGTGAGAAGGCAGACAAGGAAAAGGGCCTTCACCAGGAACCGAATGGGCTGGCACCTTGCTCTCTGTCTTCCCACCTTCCAGAACTGTGAGAATGAAATAACTATCTGTTGTTTAAGACATCCAGCCTATGGTATTTTCTTATAGCAGCCCAAGTCAACCAAAAAACTAACTAATGGAAATATCTGAGTATAAAATAGAACGTATTGACCCTGGAGCAATAAAGGAAAAGCTGGCCGAAAGTGCTAGGAGTTGCAGGTGGATAGTCTACCACCACCTGTTTGAAAGGCTTTACCATTTAGTCAACTCAGTACGGAGACCTCAATCAAATGAAGTGCATACAACCACAGTCACTGGTCTATCAGCTCCAATCGGGAAACCCTTGAAAATGTGACACAAGCAGTTTAGGCAAAATTAGAGAAAACATTTATAAAGCTCATGATACAAAAAGTAGTGCATGATTTAAAACATCATCAGATGGGTTTAAGTGAATTTGTGGATAAAGATGTATTGCACATTAATAAAGGAAGTCACGGACATTTGAAATAGATACTTGATCTGAGAAACACTGCTGCTTATAGCCTCAAATATTTTGAAGTTGACAACATGCACAAAATGTACCTTGTTGCCACTCTCAGAGACAGCGTATCACACTAACTGGCTCATTAATTTGACCTATTATGGCATTTCTTATGATCTTACATTCCTGTGACCTCCTTGAAGGCTCATTTGGCCTTGAAGCACCACAAGGTGAAAAAAAATCTCAAAATTAATCAAGAAGTTGCCAGAGTGCTTTTACACAGGCTTAGCAAATTGTCAGCTTATCCTTGAAAGAACAACCTTCACCAGAACCTTTTTCCCTATGACAAAGGGGAGCAGAAGGGGATTGTGAAGTTGCTGTCAGACACTAGGTTTCCTCTCTAATTCTCATTCACCTTTCAGCCAGATACAGAAAAATCTTGAGTTCAAATATTTAGACAATCTCAGATGAAGGAATACAGAGCTATTCATTCCTGAGACTTTCATGGGAAGGCCTGGTTAACCAGACACAATGGGCAAGCAAAGTGTCTGGCATTGCTAGTAAGAAATCAAAACAGACTCAGCCTGAGGTAAACAAAGCCACACGGAGCAATGAGGATAATGCAACATGCATGTCTATTTCAAAATACCGTAATCTTAAAGGTGTGTTCTCTTGAATCCATATGATTGAATGAGAAAGTAATTAGGTACCTAGGTGTGATTACTTTGACTTATGTCTAAGATGCACAAAATTTTTCAGCCAGAAGCAACAGAATGGGACAGCAGTCACCTACGAATAGATCTGTTTTGATGAAAAACACCAGTAAGCAAACTGTTTTTCCAGAAGGTGGACACTTGCTCCTGAGGTGGTTGAATCTTTCACCTTTTTGTTATGTCTGAAAAATTAATGCTTGTTCTGCAACTATAAACCAGCCATAAGTGAAAGCAGCTTTGCCAGCATTGTCTGAGTCATTAGAAGAGTCAACCAGTTGTTCTCCTGTCCTTTCTGCGTGGCTGAATTTCCTTAATGACCAATTCATTGTGTGTCTTCAAGCATGACACCCGAAAAGCTGTGATGTCTTTAATGAAGGATCCATTAGTCTTTCAAGAATGTGAACATGAGAAGTTGAAAAACCTATTCAATAAGGTATCTCCTTGAAAGAACGCTAATCTCACTGGGAAGTACATATATACAAAATATAACTTCCTCATGCATGTTTAACTGAGCAGAATGTTTTTTGAAGTTACATTAGCTGACCCTGAGAAGAACACAGGCTTAGTTTACTAGATATCTTCCATTTTCATAAAATTGCTAAAATGCCACTTTTCTCTTCAATCCACATTTATATATGTGACAGAACATTCTTTCTCAGAACAGAAGCCATTGTACGGTCCTGTTTCTGTGTTCTTTGACCTTGGCAGCACACCATCTCCAAGATCCCACAATCATAGACAGTCACCCTGCTGTTGTGGGCAGACGACTGCCTTGCACAAACCTTTCTGGTGCCATTGGAAGTGACTCTCTGGAGACAAAGTCCAAGAATGACCCCGAGTATTACGTCTTTGTACATTCACTCCTGCATTTCATCTTCGCAGTTCTAAATCTATTCAAAGGTCTTTCTGTTTGAGCTTCTAAAATCTAGTATATCCTCTGCTGAATCGAGAGAAAAAAAAGATGTAATTATAATACATCAACTGCCCTTGTTCTGCACATTAACACAGTAAGAGAAAATAGGAGTTTTTAATAGAAAAAATAGATGTTTTGCTCTTATTTCATGTATTTGTAAATAATGCAATATATCAGGAGTTAATTTTAAGGTAGTCAAGTGTGATTCATCACCATTAAGTCACTTTTACCAAGGAAAATAACCCAATATACTTCTATATGATAGAAGGAGAAATAAAGTATATTTCATTTTAACACAGAAATACAATTTTGTCCCGGAGTATAATTGGATTAGTGGTATAGAAAGGCAATTCTTAATAGGGTTTTATTGTATTTTCCCTAAAGTTGCATAATAAAGGCACTTACCTGAAGAATCATCTGAATGCCTCTTTCTTGGTATATTCCATGGTATCCATTGAACATGTTCACTTGTCAGACTTCTATGATAGTATTAATTTTTTATCATATTAAATATTTGGATAATGATTATTTGATAAAAATCAGAGTTAATAAAGAGTTCAGCAAGCAAAATATTGGTCTACTAAGCAATTTTGGGGGTCAGGGAGGGTTGAAGCTTATCGCTTTGATTACGTGAGAGGTGAGACTACGATAAATACCGTGAACTAGGGTCTTGCCTGAGCCAGACCCCTTGGATACAGACATGTCTGGTCATCTCTGAAACCCTGCAGGGCACTGCCCCCTCATTGCACAAAGGACAAAGGATGGAGGAAATTTCTTGGGAGAGGATGCCTTCTGAGAAAGGCAGAGGAGGAGTTAAGCTTGACCCAATAACAAAGACTTAATCTTCAGAAGGAAGCAGAGATTTTGAGTTCGGCACGGAGTCTTGTTTGTTTGTAGCTGAGTTGTCTTCCAGGCCAGCCCTGTGGCCTCCTTCCTGTGGATTCTGAGTTCTGTGAAGTGTGTGTGTAAGAAACCTGGTGAGAAGGATGGTTTTAAGTAAAAACTGAAAGCACTGATTGACTAGGGAATCCATCAGACACTGTCTGATACCAATACTGGTAAGACGCAACACAACAAGTGGGAAGAGTGTCCACTTTGTAAACAAACAAACAGAAAACTAAATAACCTCCCGAAACAACATCCCCACCCCATAAAACAAAAAACAAATGAACAAAAATACTCTGCTTCTTTGATTGCTGAAAGACTCCATACACGTGTAGTGTGTGAAATTGCGGGGCAAAGTGGAAAGTGATGTAGCTCAGCAGAAATGCATTGCTGTGTTGTAGGATTTAGAGGAAGAGGCCATAGAACTGGAGAGAAGATGGGGAAGAAGAGAAAGTAAGTAACTGAGGCCACCTGTATTATGATTAAATTTTGTGATGAACAAAATGCTTAATTGCTTTCTTCCATTTTAAAATTATTAAAATGGATGTTAATACAACTGGCTCACTTTCATGTTTAATGAGCAGTGGAAATTTTATTGCTTTAAAAGTTTTTAAAACAGTTTTCTAAGGGATTTGCCTATTTATGACTAATATTTCCTGTTAGCATTGAAATATTAGAAAAACTCTATTCTTGACCCCCTTCTTAGCATGGATAGCTATTGCAAATTTGAAAGTGTATGGAATATAAGGTTGACTGGATTCCTCACTCTTCTGGGCTCCCCAAAAAGTTAGCTTAAAATTATCCCACTAATTTAGGGTTTCTCATTATTCTGGACCAGAAAATTTTTTGTTTTGAGAGACCATCCTCTGCATTGCACGATGTTTATTTGTATCCCTGACTTCTCCCCTCTGGATGCTTGTAGCATATCCTTACCCCATTATTACAATATAACACATCTCCAGACATTGCCAATGTCCCCTGGGTGGGAGAAGGGGAGAGAATTGTTGCAAATTGAGAATCACTGCTGTAATGTAGTCATTTGAAGCAAAATACTTGAAGAAAAAATAATGTTAGAATTGACTATAAAGTTATCAAGATAATATTAACATTGGCCAGGCGCGGTGGCTCAAGCCTGTAATCCCAGCACTTTGGGAGGCCAAGACGGGCAGATCATGAGGTCAGGAGATCAAGATCATCCTGGCTAACACGGTGAAACCCCATTTCTACTAAAAAATACAGAAAACTAGCTAGGCGAGGTGGCGGGCACCTGTAGTCCCGGCTACTCGGGAGGCTGAGGCAGGAGAATGGCGTAAACCCGGGAGGTGGAGCTTGCAGTGAGCTGAGATCCGGCCACTGCACTCCAGCCTGGGCGACAGA
>NW_012102232.1:401682-430807 GCF_000951045.1 Mandrillus leucophaeus | reverse complement strand
GAGCTTGCAGTGAGCTGAGATCCGGCCACTGCACTCCAGCCTGGGCGACAGAGCGAGACTCCGTCTCAAAAAAAACAAAAGCAAAAACAAAAACAAACAAACAAACAAAAACATTAACATCTTGATGCATTCTTTGCTTAATTCTTGAGATATTTTTCTTAATGTGGGAATGTCATAGATGTTTAAACTGAAAAAAATACTAGCTGCCATTTATGCTATTTATTGAGAATTTTCTGAGTGTCCCACATTGTATTAAGCACTTTATCAACATACCACTCAATTCTTGCAACTATTCCTTGCAGTTGATATTATTATCTGTCTCTTTCAGAGAAGTCTAGGGAAGTAAAAGAGCTTTCTCAAAGTTACACAGCTAGTCACTGAAATACGTAGTATTTAAGTCCACATCTACATGGGTACAGGCATTGGAGGTTTACTTTGCGCCTCAGTCAAGGTCCCTGAAGAAAAATGCCCACTCCAATGGGGTAACCCAGGAGACCTTACCAAACAACATACTTACACATGAGAGCAGGAAAACTGACAAAAAATCATGAAGCCCCCTTACCAAGATCTGCCAGACCTTATGCTAGGTCTGAGGGGCTCAGGTAAAGGAGTAGTGACCATAACCCATAACGAGTGGCTGGAACTTCAGAGGGGACTGACAGACAGGAGCGTGGAGGGATACAATCAACTCAACAGCTGCTAGGCTGGAGGGCACCTGTGGGTGGGAGCACCTTAAAACCTTCCACCCTTTGAATTCCCCTTGATGAGCACCCACATCCAACAGGACACCATGGGCAAAGGACCCTGTGGCTGTTGCATCCATACAGGATGAGCTTCCAGGGCTCAGAGCTGGCTAAAAGTAAAGAATGGATCTGAAGGGGCAGAGGGAAAAATTCCAGGCTGTTTTAACCTTAATAAACCTTTATATAATTCAGATTTTCATTAAATATTTTTGAGCACCTACACAGACCATGGTAATAACTATTGGTGATAATGTACTGTGGCAGGTGTCAGCAAACTTTTTCTGTGAAGGGCCAGTTAGCAAAAATTTTAGCCTCTGTGGGCCATATAGTGGTATCTGTTGCAACTACATCTGCTGTTGTAGAGCAAATGAATGAATAAGTCCAGTAAAGTTTTTTTTTTTTTTTTGGTCCAGAGGTTGGAGTTTGCTAACCTTTCTGCTATAGAAAAACACAAAGCTACATACCATGCATACTAAATTTTGTCAAGTCATTGTTTCTCCAACTCCAAAAGTTAGGAAAAAATATGGTTCATGTCATATATATGTGTATATATATACGTGAATGTGTATACACACACACAGAGACACAGACAGATCACCCTATCTAGGCTTACAAAATTCAAGTCATCTTGCAATAGGATTTGTAAGTTTCACTTTTTGTTATTTTAACTCCATTATTGCAAAATTAGGTTGAATGAAGAGATTGACTTTGTATTTAACATACTTTTTTTTTTTTTTTTTTTTTTTTTTTGAGACTGGGTCTGTCTCTCTCACTCAGGTTGGAGTGAAGTGGTGTGAGTGATCATGGCTTACTGCTGCCATAACCTCCCAGGCTCAGGTGATCCTCCTGCTTCAGCCTCCTGAGTAGCTGAGACCACAGGTATGTGCCACCACACCCAGAAATCTTTGAAAATTACTTGTACACATGAGGTCTCCCTATTTTGCCCAGGGTGGTCTTGAACTGCTGGACTCAAGTGATCCTCCCGCCTCAGACTCCCAGAGTGTTGGGATTACAGGTATGAGCCACCATGCCTGCCATTGTAACACACTTTTAAAGCACAATATGGTGCCTACTGGAAAGTGGGGAAAAACAAATAGAAGAAACAGAACTGTTGTTTATGAAACCAGCAAACCTGTGGGAAAAAATGATATTGATTAATGGTGTATGGAAAACAGTTTAAATGTAATTATAGTGTCTGTCTAAATAACCCTTATTAAAGTGGGACCAATTTTATAAGGTCAGGCCATTCAGCTCTGAGCTGATGCTATACAGTTGTTCCCCATTATCCACAGTTTTTCTTTCTGCAGGTTCAGTTACCTTCTGTCAGTCATGGTCAGAAAATAAACGAGCACAGTATAAGAAGATATTTTTAGACAGAGGGAGCGAAAGACAGAGACAGACACCACATTCATTTGGTTTTTATTATAGTATATGGTTGTAATTATTCTATTTTATTGTTAGTTATTACTGTTAATCTCTTACTGTGCCTAATTTATAAGTTAAACTTTATCGTAAGCATGTTCGTATAGGAAAAAAACATAGTATATATAGCGTTTGGTGCTTTCCACAGATTCAGGCATCCACTGACAGTCTTGAAATGTATTTTGATGGCTTGTGGATAAGGGGGTATATTAGTCCATTCTTGCATTGCTAAGAGGAACTACCTGAGATGGGTAATTCATGAAGAAAACAGGTTTTTAAAAAATTAATTTTTATTTTATTTTAAATTCCAGGATACAAGTGCAGGATGTGCAGGTTTGTTACATAGGTAAACGTGTGGCATGGTGGTTTGCTGCACCTATCAGCCCATCACCTAGGTATTAAGCCCAGCATGCGTTAGCTATTGATAATTATCTTGATACTCTCCCTCTCCCTGCTCCCCTGACAGGCCCCAGTGTGTATTGTTCCCCTCCCTGTGTCCATGTGTTCTCATCGTTCAGCTCCTACTTACAAGTGAGAACATGTGGTGTTTGGTTTTCTGTTCCTGTGTTAAATTGCTGACGATAATGGCTTCTAGTCCATCCATGCCCCTGTAAAGGACATGATCTCGCTCCTTTTTATGGCTGCCTAGTGTTCCATAGTGTATATGTACCACATACAAAAGAGGTTTAATTGAATCACAGTTCCACAGGCTATACAGGAAGCATGGCTGGGGAAACCTCAGGGAACTTCCAATCATGGCAGAAGGTGAAGGGGAAGCAGGCATGTCTTACATGGCCGGAGAAGGAGGAAGAGAGTGAAGGGGGAGGTGCTACACACTTTTAAACAACCAGGTCTCATGAGAACTCACTCACTGTCATGAAAACAGCAAGGGGAAATCTGCCCCCATGATCCAGTCACTTCCCACCAGGCCCCTCCTCCAAAATTGAGGATTACAATTTGACATGGGATTTGGGTGGGGACACAGCCAAATCGCATCAGGGGTGGACTGTGTTAGTCAGATGGTGGTGCCAGAAAGTTTATATTTTATAGAGAGTATTAATTTCATCTCAAGATCCTAGGGACAAATACTGAAATTTCAGTGAGGTACCTTTATCTCTTTCTTCCTCGCTCCCACGCTTTCTTCCTTTTCTCCTTCCTTCTTCACTTCTTCTCCAGGTCTCTGTCTCTTCCTGTCTTTTCTTCTTTCTTCTTTATATTTAAATGCAAGTGACATTGTCTTGATGAAGCCCAACCCATATGTCATGGGACTCTAGCACCCTTCTCTGGTTTCTTTAGGCATCTCTGGCTTCAACTGCAGCTGCCAATTTTATTAGTCACTTTGCCATTCCAAGTGTGCCACCCTATTGTATGCCTTGATTTTCCAAATGTGACAGTGTTCCTCTTCCTTGATCCCCAGTCCCCTTGCCCATTAAAACGTCCCCATGTATAGTGAACTTTATTAATGCATCTATAAGATGTAGGAGCCATTGTAATACAAACAACTTATAATTGATTATTTGGCAAATTCATAGATTGTCTAAAATCCTTGACTAACTCTCTTTGACAGTCTCTAGCCTCCAATGCATTTGGCTCTCATCCAATCCCTCTCCTTTCTCCTGGCTCCTGGAAACACCATGTTTTCCAACAAATCTCTTCTACCTTATCAAGGGCAGCATTCGGGGTCTCTCAGAGCTTCACTCTGCATATTAAAATAATCCCTGATACCCTGTGCTTGCCAATGGACAGGCTGCTCTGGCTTGTCCCAATCTCCCCTCCTCCACCATCTGTAAGGGGAAGGAAGGAGCCAGAGGAATTATTTCTCCCCTGATATGAATTAATTAACCTTCCCTAGAGGGCAGACACAAAGAGTCTTGTTTAATTTAGAAAAAAATAGACTTGATCTTCATTATGCATTATAATTTTGGCAACTGCAGCATGCAAGAAGTGTAGATTTTATCCATTAGTTTTTGTGTGTTTTATATCGTTCAATTTTAGTTTTTTTTTTTTTTTTTTTTTTTTGCCTGCCTGCCACTCTCACCTTTGTAAAGGTAATAAGATCCTATTGACCATGTAATGGGAGAGAATGGGCCCCAGAATAGCTAAGAGTCTCTTTTTCACAATTTTTATTTGGGGTTATACTCCTGGCAAAATATAGAGACAATTGAACAATTTGGGTTTATTTTTAAAACTCCTCTGTCAGGCTTTCAAAAAAATTGTATTTTATTTATAGAAGTCTTCTGTTTTCTTCTCCCTCTTCTTTAATCACTCTCTCACTTGAAAGTGAACAATTAAGCAATTAATTGAATAATTTAGGTCTCAAATCCCATTTATTTTAAATTATACATATAAGATCCTCTTTGTCCTACTTAATCTTAGATTTTGAAGAGCCAATCACAAAGAACAGATGGGATGGGAAAAGTTTTTTTTCTAAGAACAGTTAGATGAATAGAGAGCTGGAACTAGTATGTTTAACTTCTGAGATACTGATTGGGATAATCACAGCATAGCTGAGAAGAACCAGAGATTGGCTCTTGGTGTAACAAGAATCCCTTCTCTAGCAATTTCCTACTTCCTGTGGTTTTAGCCTTTTTGGATATTAGTCCTAGGAATGAGCCAAGTGCAATGAGTCAGGTTGAAGTGGACAAGAAATATGTGGTGTTATAAATGGCATAGACCTGAAAGTATTTATAAAATGTGATCCAGTGAGCACTGAAAAAAAAAGACACAGAATATCTTGGCTTTTATAAAAGTTTATTTTACGGAAATTATGTACATCATAGCCCAAGGAATCGTAACTACATTTCTTTTTGAAATAAAAAGCTACATTACTATAATGTTGATGTTAAGGAAACCTGTAGAGGAGAAATTCTGATTAAAATTAATTCTGGTTACTATGAAGGGAAAAGGCAACCAGCCAAAGTAGGGGCAAAATGAAGTATATGCCTCAAGGAAGAGCAGTTTCAGACTATAAAAATGTGAGTCTAGAAAAGGAGGAAATAGGGATAATTTGTTTAACTAAGTAACGAAACTTAAAGGTAATCTAAGTAATGGTTTCTAAAGTAACCTAAGGTGCAAAACCCTCAACTGTGAAAATTTAACTCTCAATGAATGTTAATTTATAACAAGAACGTATATCCCCACATATTGAATAACAAAAGGAGTTTACAAAGAAATATTCAAAACATAAACTCATAGAGAGAAATGGATGGCAGGGACTCATTCCTGGGCACTTTCGAAATTAGATTATTATTTTACTGCATCAAACTTTGTGGTTAGCGTGGAGTTGGTATCACCAACAGAGCTCTCTTAGTGAGGATAAAGGCACAAATTCCTTCTCTGTAAAATTCAGTTGAATTCAATCGGATTCTACAAATGTTTTTGAAGGCTAGATGATCTCTGGGGGCCCTTTGAAATACCATTCTGACTTGCAGAAGTCATAGTTCGATATTGCTACTTGCTGGGTTAAGAAGAGTTTTGACCAGAGCATTGGGGTACATTTTGAAGTTTCCTTCTGTTTCCTCTTCTTTCTTGACTTTCTAGAAACTTCTCCTTGTAATTTGTTTATTAATTACTGTTTTTCTCTCTCAGTTCTCCCAGTTTCTTTTTAGCATTTTAATCCCTTACTCTCTTGTGGTGAGTTCTTTATGGAACCAAGTCCCTTTGATGAACGATTCTCAAGCTCATTTTCCTTTCTGAGCCCTACCATGCATAATACCCGATTTTAACAAGGATTCCGAGAACAATGGTGGTTTCTGAGACTTTCAGTGCAAAGAAGATGCCAGAATGACAATTGTTCGCATCTTGAAAATGTACACAGGGATGAGAGGTGAAATCTCCTTTTATCCTTGCATTTGTTTTATGCTTTATTCTTGAGGCATTCGCACAAGGACATGCCACACAGATCGCTTTTTATGTGCACCATTTTACCTTCACCCTCAGATCAGCTACATCATCCATTATCACCAAGTAATAAAGCTCCTGCCACTGCCACCCTAGTCTAAGGTAACGGCATCTCTCTCCTGGCTACCACAGCTGCTTTCTAATTGGCCTCCTGGCTTCCACTCTGATTTCCCTGCAATTCACTCTCCACGTGACAATCAGGGTGGTCTTTTAAAAGTAGGGTCAGATTTGCCTGAAACACTGTAAAGGCTTTTTATAATACTTAAGATACAATCCAAACATGATGTGATCCCCGCCTTCTCCCATACATCATCTTGCACTGCTCCCCCTCTTGCCTACTATACCCTGGTACCACTCACCCCACAGGCCTGTTCCTCGGTGGTCACTGCTCATTCTTCCATTCACTCCGTGCCCACCCTCTGCTGTCACATACCTGTTGATTACATCGTCACTTTTGCAGAAAGCCTCTCCCTAACCAATCAGTCGGTAGTAGCCGTATACGACATCATATCACCTCTTTCAATTAACTCCATACGCTTACCATTAAGGGTGCTTGCCTTCCTTGTTTATTCTTCTTGTGCTTAGGCTGCCTTCACCCAATGAAATACAGACCTTATTTATCTGCTTAATTTAGTGAGACAGAGTCTCCCTGTTGTCACCCAGGCTGGAGTGCAGTGGCGTGATCTCGGCTCGCTGCAACCTCCGCCTCCTGGGTTCAAATGATTCTTCTGCCTCAGTCTTTTCAGCAGCTGGGATTACAGGCACCTGCCACCATGTCCAACTAATTTTTGTATTTTTAGTAGAGACGAGGTTTTGCCATGTTAGCCAGGTTGGTCTCCAACTCCTGACCTCAAGTGATCTGCCCGCCTCCGCCTCCCAGATTTCTAGGATTACAGGTGTGAGAGCCACCATGCCAGGCAAAATACAGATTTTTTTTTTAAGTTATACTTTACATTCTGGGATACATGTGCAGAATGTGCAGTTTTGTTACCTAGGTATACATTTGCCGTGGTGGTTTGCTGCACACATCAACCCATCATCTAGGTTTTAAGCCCCACATGCATTAGATATTTGTCCTGATGTTTTCCCTAATGCTTGCCCCCCATCCCCCAACAGGCCCTGGTGTGTGGTGTTCCCCTCCCTGTGTCCATGTGTTCTCATTGTTCAACTCCCACTTATGAGTGAGAACATATGGTGTTCGGTTTTCTGTTCTTGTGATAGTTTGCTGAGAATGATGGTTTTCAGCTTCATCCATATCCCTGCAAAAGACATGAACTCATCCTTTTCTTATGGTTGCATAGTATTCCATGGTGCATAGGTGTCACATTTTCTTTATCCAGTCTACCACTGATGGACATTTGGGTTGGTTCCAAGTTTTTGCTATTGTGAATACTGCTGCAATAAACATATGTGTGCATGTGTCTTTACAGTAGAACGATTTATAATCCTTTGGGTATATACCAATAATGGAATTGCTGGCTCAAATGGTATTTCTGGTTCTAGATCCTTGAAGAATCGCCACACTATCTTCCACAATGGTTGAGGTAATTTACACTCCCACCAACAGTGTAAGAGCGTTCCTATTTCTCCACATCCTCTCCAGTATCTGTTGTTTCCTGACTTTTTAATGATTGCCATTCTAGCTGGTGTGAGATGGCATCTCATTGTGGTTTTGATTTGCATTTCTTTAATGACCAGTGATGAGGAGCTTTTATTCATATGTTCGTCGGCTGCATAGAAGTCTTCTTCCGAGAAGTGTCTGTTCATATCCTTCGCCCACTTTTTGATGGGGTTGTTTGTGTCTTTTCTTGTAAATTTGTTTAAGTTCCTTGTAGGTTCTGGATATTAGCCCTTTGTCAGATGAATAGATAGCAAAAATTTTCTCCCATTCTGTAGGTTGCCTGTTCACTCTGAGGATAGTTTCTTTTGCTATGCAAAAGCTCTTTAGTTTAATTGGATCCCATGTGTCAATTTTGGCTTTTGTTGCAATTGCTTTTGGTGTTCTAGTCGTGAAGTCTTTGCCCATGCCTATGTCCTGAATGGTATTGCCTAGGTTTTCTTCTAAGGTTTTTATGGTTTTAGCTCTTACAGATCTTTATGACAGTGCCTGGCTTGCTCGTCTGCTTCCTCAGAGCGTAGGATAGTGTTGGGTATGCAGCAAATGCTGCATGTGTTTACTAAGTGAATAAAAATCTTTACATCTTCCACCTGGCATGTCACACTGCAAACAAACGATAAAAAATCTAGGTCCATTACTCATCCAATTGGCTAATTGTGTCCCCTGTGTAAATAATGAGATAAAATGTATGTTTCCTATAATAACACAGAGTATCTCTAATGTGCTCCTTTTGTTAACAAGGAATTTCTGCTACCCTTGGACTGAAAGTAATTTGATATTTTTTTCATTACAAATCTTACGCATTTGAATGTTGGATTCGTTCTTCAGCATTAAGACAGATTATTTTATCTTCCCCTTCTATCTCTTTAATTTTAGTTTCAGTTCAAGATATCCTTAATTTTAGGATCCTAAGGCCAAATGTTTTAAAGATCTTCATATTTCCGAGAAGCGTATTGGAGAGGTCTGTCCTTGAGTTTGTGGTGCCTGATGAGAAAACCAGTGGATTGTTAATGCCCAGGGGCACTATATTTCTTTAAATTGACCCTAAGTAGCAACACTAGGACTGTGGTGGAAGCCAGACATCACAACGAGTTCTGTCTAATGAAGCTTCAGTTTTAATATTAGAAGCTGGAGGTAGTGCCCAGAGGTTGCAAAGTTGGAAAAACAAATCTCTGACTTGCTCAAGCTGAAAGCACGAAGTGCATAAGGACTTAGGGCTGATTCAAGCATATATCTATGACCCATGCTTACAGGGGCTTATGAAGCCAACTCATGTTGTTAAAGCCCCTGTTTGAAAACTAGTTGTAATTTATTTAAGGGGTGTCTGATCCTTAAATCCATGACCCATTTCACTAGGCCCATTCCACATAAAGATCTAGACTCTGAAATAACGTTTATTAAACTGTAGCAGGATGACCCCATTCGTGAGTTGTAAAATCAATTCAGTGGGTCAGTAGGGTCTTTTTTTAAAAGGAAGTATAATAAAGTTAAATCAAATAGAAAGTATCAGAGGGGATCATGCATTGTAAAGCTTCCAACAGTTTCATCAAAATTTTCTATCAGTTATATGACTATAGCATGTGTGATATCATGATGTAAAATACATTTCTCACAATGGGGTCAAAAATCTGTGAAAGCCACCAGAGATTATTGGATTGGGTTGGATTGGGTTCATCTGCCATAAAATGAAGAATAATTTACAGAGAGAATTTTCCCCAAGGGCAAAAGGACCAGTCCCCAAATAGGCGCAAGTCAAACTGTCTCTGAATTTTGTGAAGTAGAAAACTGCTGAAACACCGAAGAGAAGAGAGTGGACCCTATAATTCACAATTCCCTTAAACATAGCCCCACGGTCTTTGCCACTGCTAAAACATAACTTGTTTAAAGGTGTTTTGATCTCTCCAACAGAAGTTCAGCAGCTTGAGGTAGAAGTGGCCATATAATTCTTCTGTATGTCTTGTAATGTGAATAACTTAGTACTCATATGAAACATTTTTGTTAATTGACCAATTGAAAAAATACAGAGGTGGGTAACTAAAGAAGATGAGATCTAGTCTGTATTATTTTAACTAGCTCAGCATTATAACCCTGTAGCTTTGCCCATCATCCCTGCCTGTCAGTAGCGTACCTATCAACTTTCTATCTGCGTGTGTTTTTAAGCCAAATCTGTTTGAATGTATTTAAAAAAAAATAGGCCATGACATAGTTATCAGTCATTAAAAGCACCTTTTTATGGTGCTTTTTGGAATAAAAATTCCAAATAGCTTATCACAATCTATTCCAGTTTTTCAATCCTCAAATCTCTGATTCCATCAGGGAAAGAGATCCCTTTCTTATAGCTTGATTTGTTTTTCTTCATTATGGCAAAGTCGGAACGCAGAGGAGGTAGAAATGGTTTTAAGTTTCTGTTTGGATTCTTTTCATCTAACTCAGGTTTAGGATCAGTTCCTCCTTTACAATCCAAAGTCATCGAGTTAAATTAAACAAGAGATTCCTGAGAAGGGGAAGCCAAGCATGACAAAAACTTTGTCTCAGACACATGTCAAGCTTGGTTAGAAATTAGACCTCCCTTCGTTACTGCCAGGAAAGAAGGAAGTCTCTTTTAGTATGACCCAGCAGGAGTGAGCAGGTCTCATGTTAGTTTTAAGTGATTTACTTTTGTATTTCTCTTTTGTAGTTCACAGCAGGTCATTTTAGGAGGAATAAAAGGGCTCACTCTGCAATCTGCCTTTATTGTTTCACTGAAGAGTGGAAGCAAAACATATTTCAATCAGAAGAATTATACCTGAGTGCTATAAATGTTTCCACAGACAACAGAGAAAGCCCCTGATACATTTAAGGTCAGGGCTGATATTTTCAGAGAAAAGGTGATGATCAACCCAGTGGGGAAATAAAATCATCTCCTATTCCAAGTGAATTATCTCATTGGGTAGTAATGAGGAGATAAGGCCAGAAATTCCAGAGGTTAGCTACCACAGATAAGATTCCCAGACTTCTAAAGAAAAAAAACACATTGCTAGGATACACAGGGACTCCTGTGGAACTTGAGTGCCACTGTTTTATAGTGCACACACCTTTCTATTGATCAGTATTAATGAAATGAGAGGACCCCACGTTGATGGATTATCAAAGACTACCTAATCCTGTTTTTTACTATTTAATCTTTCTTGTTGCTATATGGTTAGAAATATGTGCAAACTAAATCCTTGTTTCTTCTTTCACTTGACCTTATTCTGATTCATCAGATTGATTCTCTTACACTCTGAACTATGCCAATTATTGTGTCTGTCAAGCCGTACATTCATTAGAGTATCGGGGCTAATGGACATGCTGTAAGAGCACATTCATCTTTAGAAATACGGTAAAAGCTAATTCTTTTGGCTCAGCAAAGCTCAGGTTGACATCTTGCCACTCTTCTGCTGCCAGGAATATCTAGTGACTTAATGAAGCAAAGATCTTAAGCACACAACTCAGTGGCTTATTCAATATCAAGGTTTGCACTAGAGTCCGTGAAAAGGGATTAACACTTTCAGTTCTACAAAAGCCCGGGCGATGAGTTGAAACACCAGAGGACTCCCAGAATGGACAGTTCATCAGAAGGATTACAGAGTAACTTGTACTTCATGAGCCCATTGATCTTCCTTTTCATATGGTATTTAAAAAATAATCTTTTATATGCCGGTGGTAATGCAACTGGATTAGTGGAGCTAACGGGCTGTGACTATTTAAATATTAATTGGGACAGCAATGTCTAAATCAGTGGTTCTCAACCCTGACTGCATATTAGAAATTACCTAGGGAGTTTTTAAAATTTGCCAATGCCTAGTGCCTATGTCCAGAGACATCACTTTAATTGGTCAGGGATGGTGCCGTGACATCAGGATATTTTAAAAGCTCTCCAGGTGATCTGCCTGTGTAGTCAGCATTGAGCACGACTAATAAATAAATGCTAAAATGGAATAGCTTTCTATTCAAACATTCTATTCTTTTAAAGATCCTCCATGTGTGTATGTTTCCTTAAAAAAATGGAGCAAGCATCCTGTTTCGTTCAATCTCAATTACTTTGGCCTTTGCCATGTGATAACATAGTATGGGCTGTTTGAATGCAATTAAAATATTTTGACCAAGTTTAGGAAGCCTTTTTAAATCTCAAAATATACTCAAGAAGAAATTTAGGATGTAGAGAAGTATCTTGGATTTTTTGCAGTATCATGGAATTTGGTTATTGGAGCAAAAATTGCAAAATATACCCAAAGACTCTTGCCGGTCCAATAAGCAAGCAAGCAAACAAACAAACAAAAAAACCCTCCTTAAATCTGTTTTGTTTAGTTAGGTAAACTCACTAAAAAGAAGCAGACAATCATTTATTCATCAATTTGTGCCAGAAAAAAAAATGTTATTTTTTTTTATAAGGTAGTGGTATATAAAGAGGAGCAATAATGGAGACGTGCCAGTAACTGCCTGTGGGGTTTCGATTAAGGCCCTCAGCCTTGCTGGGCCTCAAAGTCACATAGTTGGTGGAGGAGCTGGAGTGAGTGTCTGCCACTCTTGTCTCATACTCTGTGCTGGGCTGTTTTGGAAAAAAATGATGAGGACCGAGCTGGTAGAGAAAAAGGTGGAAAGGACTTGCATTGGCCCCTTCTGTAGAAGATGAGTATGGTTTCCAAATTTCTCTGCAGGCTGCCCCTCCTAACTCTGTGTGCACACTTGCTTGAGCTCTTGTGGAAGTGGCGGTCTTAATTCACTGTTCCGTTCTGGATTCCAACTTCTAGTTGCTGGCTGGTTTACACAGGACACTCACTAAAGTAACTAAATGAAACAGGCTTAAGGGGTTTTTTTGTTTGTTTGTTTGCTTGCTTATTGGATTGATAAAGGGTCTTTGGGCATATTTTGCATTTTATGTTCTGATGAACAAATACCTCGACACTGCAAAAAATCCAAGAGACTTTTCTAGAGCATATATTTCCTCTGAAGAAGAATGACCAGGCCAAGGGTGTTCCCAGCAACAATACCAAGGGCGCAACTGGTGATCTGGATCCAGAGCCAGGACCTTGCTTTCCTCTCCTCCTCTTCACTCTGACCTTTCGTTTCATCCATAAAACCCCGTTCATGGTTTTGCCAATTTTCCTCTGAGGTGGAACCACCTTCATAAAGGGCTTCTGTACCTTGAAGAGTAAGTTATTGTTTTTCAGGTGGTTTCTTGGTAAACTGCTATCAAAAAGGAAAGAAGCCCAGTGAAGGCAAAGAGGGATGTAATTTCTTTTAGAGAAAACTGGAACCTAATTGGCCGAAATTCCTACAGTCCTTTTGTGCCTCTTCTCTCTCTTTCTCTCTCTTCTTTTGTTGCAAAAATGCAAAACTTCTACACTTCTTGTTGTTTTCTCTCCTTATATTTGTTTTCCTAAAATATTTTGGTAACATTTACACTTTTCTCTAAATTTACTAACTTTACAAATTCTTTTTCTAATAATTGTAATACATTTCCTTCCTCTAATCCAAATTTCCTCTCTCATCAATCTAGCCATGCAACATTTTCTAACTTTTATGTGTCTTTCTAATTTGATTGCTGTATAAAAAGACCCCATTTATGACACATTTTTTTGGTTTTTCCTTTATTTCTTTTCTTATTTAATGACGAATTTTACAATGCAGCACTGAAAGAATAGTATAACCTTTCGTTATGATAATGCAATTCTTCCACTCTATTCTTATAAAAGTGACTACCTCTTTATCAAACCTAATTGCTAAACCCAGAAACAGTGACTCTTGTCCATCATAAATAACTTTGTTCTGCTTCTCGCCCATTTTTTCTTTTTTTGCATATTGCTATCTTCTACTGCATTCTGCGTGCCCCATAACACACACACACTGTTTTCTGGTATTTTTTTAATGGTATATTTCAAACATGCAGAACAGTACAGAAAATGACACTGAATACTTGCTCACCAATGAGTTCAGTGAAATCTTGACATTTTCTAAACCTGTTTTAGTTATTTCAAAGAAATAAAACCTGCAGAAACAATTATAGTCACCTGAGTATCCCTTTCTTTCTCTTCCCATTCACCTTGGAGGAGGCCAGAGATGTCCTTCAAGGTAAGTGTTACCTTAAATTTGTTGTTTATCACTTCTATGCATGCATTTTATCATTATTAAACACATACATCAAAAAATAAAATATAGATTTTTAGCAAGTGACATTTTATGAAGTACCATTCCGTAAACTGCTTTTTTGGCTCAATATTACGATTTTGAAACACATGGCTCAAATTTATTTATTTTGCCTTCCCTATCATGTTCTATGGAATATTCATGCAATTCATGTAGCTGGATGATGGACACTTTAGTCTTGTTTCTAGTTTTGAGTTATTATAGGCAACGTTTCAATGAACATTTTTGTTCTTGTTTCCTTGAGCAAATGGGTCTGATGCCTTCTGTGTTCCCAGTGCTACGTTAGTTGTTGTAACAGCACCTCCGAAATTAAACTTTCTTGCCACTTACTGCCATGGGGCTAAAAAGCAAATTTCCTTGTTTCTATTTCATTTTAGTACACTCTGGAAATGTCAATAGTAAGGTTCTGACCAGAACAATTAAAAGGGATTGAGCTACCTGGTTAGAATAAAAACAGCCTGTGCTGTGAACTCTTTGTGATTCACTGGCTCCCTTACTTGTAAATGTGCACTGCTCTTGCAATAGATAATTGCTGATACACCACATCTCCAGTGTTCCTTCTATTTTACCTTCCATTTGGAGCTCAGAGGAAATTGTTCCACATATCCCTCTAGGATGAGAGTCATTTTCATGGGTTCTTTCAGATACATACATCGCAATCCTCCTAGAGCAATCAGAGATTTGATGTTTCAGATCACCTTTCTGTAAGGAAGTTGGAGTGATCTTAAACATTAAATGACAATGCAACTCTATCGTGCGGCACCTTATCCCATCTTTGCCCTGGGCTCATATTTTTTATATAATAACAGGGGAATCTTTTCTGCCAAACAGCATCAAATAATCACAACAATTGAGTAAACATAAAATTCTAGGCCATGTAATATTGCCTTTCTCTTGTCTTCTCTTTTCCTCTCATCTCCTCTCCTCTCCTCTCCTCTCCTCTCATCTCCTCTCCTCTTCTCTTTTCTCTTTCTTTTCTTTCCTTTTTATTTTTTGAGACAGGGTTTCTCTCCATTGCCCAGGCTGGAGTGCAGTAGTGCAGTGGCTCAAACATGGCTCACTGCACCCTCCAACACCTGGACTCAAGCAATCGTCTTGCCTCAGCCTCTAGAGTTGCTAGGCCTACAGGTGCATGCCACCATGCCCAGTTAATGAAAAAAACTTGTAGAGATGGAGATCTCACAGTGTTGCCCAGGCTGGTCTTGAACTCCTGGTCTCAGGTAATCCTCCTGACTTGGTCTCCCAAAGTGCCAAAATTACAGTCATGTCTCACCACACCCAGCCTTGTATTGCATTTTTTAAGTGAGACTGGAGAAAGTTTGGGTCAATCATGGCAGCTCTTGCTTTGCGGGATTGCTCCCATCTTCCCAAGTTGTCTCTTATGCCTCGACAGATACAGGTCCCATTTTGCTTTTTTTCTGCAGTCTGACTCTCTTCAGGTTGGTAAGGATGCCCAGTTTACTTTACACAGCTCTCCTTGGATTCTGATGAACTCAAGAGGAGAAGACTAAGCCAGAGTGTACCTGGACCACCACTCACCTCACCCAATTTTTTGTTTGGTTTGAGACAGCCTTATATTTGACCCCTGTGATCTCCTACAGAGCAGTCAACTTCTGTCCCACATGGAGTCCCATATTTTTGCAGTGAAGTAACCAAAGTGTTTCTACTTTTATCACATAATCCACCAATAATCTCAACCTGAGCCACATTTGTTCCATTAGGGAAAACAGGGCAAGGGCCAACATTAACAAACAGAGGGGATCAATTCCTTGGATCAATATTCTGACTGAATAAGACTCATGACCCCTCAACTTTCAGTAAATGATATAACATTTGAAACGAGGAAAAGGAAAGGTAATGTCTACTCCAAGTAAGCTACATTTTTTATTTGAGCGTTCATCAGTTAATCACAGCCGATTATTATCCCTCTGATTATTCCACTACTTAGGATGGCATGCATGGATAATGCTACCTCCTGGACACCAAAGTCTGAATTTTTTTTGCCTTTTTTTTTTTTTTTTTTTGAGAGAGATAGGATCTGGCAGTATTTCCCAGGCTGGAGTGAAGTGGCTATTCACAGCTACAATCATAGTGAACTACAGTCTCAAACTCCTGAGCTCATATAATCCTCCTGCCTCAGCCTCTTGAGTAGCTGAAACTACAGCATGCACCATTATACCTCAAAACCTGAATTTAACATAGAAGGAAAGATTGACATGCTTCCCATTGCCAAATTTTCCTTGCAGGAAGGGTTATTCTATGCATTCCCAATCTTTTGTTTTTTGCTTGTACCTATAGGCAGGTGCCATCAATATTTTTAAAAAGCCATCATAATAGAAACACTTTTGTGTACTCTAATTCTCACAGGTGAAAATGTGACTCAGACCAAAGAGGAAGAAGAAGAAGAAGATGAAGACAAAGAAGAAGAAGAAGAGAACGAAAGCAAAGCATAGCAAATTTATTTTTATTTTTCATTTTTTTTGAGACGGAGTCTCGCTCTGTCGCCCAGGCTTGTGTGTGGTGGCCGGATCTCGGCTCACTGCAAGCTCCGCCTCCTGGGTTTACGCCATTCTCCTGCCTCAGCCTCCCGAGTAGCTGGCCCGGCTAGTTTTTTGTATTTTTTAGTAGAGACGGGGTTTCACCGTGTTAGCCAGGATGGTCTCGATCTCCTGACCTCGTGATCCGCCCGTCTCGGCCTCCCAAAGTGCTGGGATTACAGGCTTGAGTCACCGCGCCTGGCCGCAAAGCAAATTTAAAAAGCACAAGATAGGAGTCTTGAGAGCCTTAGTCTCAAAAGGTTTTGAGTCGGCTTACCCAGTGGGCTTGTGTTATTATCATCTAAACCGTACACAAAGATCCAACATGGTATATAAAGACCTACTATGGTATCCAAAGGACCTATATAAAAAGAAGGCAGCTCCCCTGTCTTGGCTAAGGAAAAGGGCCGTGACAGGGTCTGTGCACCATTGCTACCTTATTTCCTGCGGTAAGCTCTGCAGCTTGTTGTGCTGGCATGCTCGCGTGTGAGCATGTGCTGTACCCACTTCCCATGAAGCCAATTTATTTAAATCCAGGACAATCTGCTGCTGATTCTTCCTAAACAGTGCTGTCTGTTTAGCCTCCTACGGGGTGACACGGTGGCATCTGAGCGCTGAGTGTTGGGCTTCCCACTCCTCCATCCTAGTTCTGATCTGAGTGGGGAGGAATGATTATTACCTGCCTACCCAAGTAAGACAGCAACTTTTAAAATTAATCATTTCTTGTCAGTGAGGTTGCAGCCTTTTTCCCATTCTTCAAATTTTACTACTTAATGAGTTTGATTATGGGCTTTTACTGCTGGCCGCTGATCGGGCTGAATAGATTTTAACTAGTCAGTTAATATTATGGAAAGTGTCCTGTGGGTCTATGCTTAGGCTACCTAATAGGAGGAACACATAGTTCCCATCTTCCTACATGGTTCTTGTCTTCTAAGTGCACGTATGTTTTCTAGCAAGCCCATGAACAATTTGAAAATTGTGTGTGTGCAGTGGGTAATCTCCAAATGAAACATACTGGGAGGGCCATGCCTACCATGTACTGGGCTGGACAATGGTTCAGCACTTGAGATGTCATTAGTCATCTCCGACCAGTCTGTGGAAGGTCCCCTGATTATTGCCATAGATCACAGCAACCAAATCTTTTTCCCACAAATAAACAGGAATGCCACACGTAGCTTATGGGTGTAGAGCTTCATTGGCTAAACGGCTGAGTGAGATCTGGTCAAGCAGAACTTCTCACTGCTCGCTGTCCCCACAAACCACCATACCATCCCCAACCCCCAGCAGCCTTCCCAGTTCACCGCAGTGTGCCTCCCCAGTATGCTTATAAAGTGGGAAGTCATGTGGAAAGTTTTGGCGATCTCTCTGTGGACATGTGTTCTTAGGCTTAGCTGCACTTTAGGATCATCTGGGAACTTCAGGTTTTAAAACTCACTTCTAGCCCCCACAAAACAATCAAGTAATAATTTCTGGGTAAGGTCTGACCATTGAAATTTGAAATATGCTCCCTGGATGACTTGAATGTGCAGCTGTGCCTGGATACTGCTGCTTTGGACTGAAATTCAGACTAGAGGAAAGGGATTCCGGAGGGAGAGGGTGAGCAGGGGAAACACCTGGAGGGAGGTGAGGTAGGTTTCTGTGGCTTGATTGAGGCTAGAAGATGAGGGGCCAGGTTGGGTCTAAGCGAGACCCAGAGAATTCTCCCTCTAAAGGGTTTAACTTGGTATTTACCCCCGGAATCTAGGAATAACCACTAGTGTTGCTTAGCTGTACATTTCTACGTCCTACACTGCAATTCCTGTTAACTGCTGGAGGTCACAGCTTGCAGGAAGAGATGTTGTCTGTTCCACACATCTCTGTTGCTCGCAGAGAAGAAAAAGCCTCGTACTGGAACTCCTAGGCCTAAGACTTTCCACTATGATCAACACTGAGGTGAACCATAATCTGGCGTGAAGCTGGAGACACTTGTTTGCGGGAGCCACTTCCAAGTGAACAACTAGGGGAAATGAGGCAGAAATGTTGCTTTCCCAGCATGATACTTGAAACTTGGAGTTTCAATTCAATGTTTGAATTGCAGGCAGAAAAATACAGTAACTCATAATGTAAAATATAGTAACTCATAACGTGTATATATGTGAATAGAACATGCACATCTTCCATCTTCCTCATTACCAGCTATTCGTGATCTAGGGAAGCAGACCAATTTACCCAAAACCAGTACAACAAATGATCAAGTAAGTGAATGGCCAATTCTTCAAATAGGCAGCATGCCAATTTATCCAATTGTATCCATTCGCCAAAAACTTTGGATATTCAAAAGCGGATGAAAAAAATCACATCACATTGAAATGTAAACCTTTGTTGCTAGGAACACAAATTAAGGCTTATGTACTAATTGAAGGTATTAGCATGGGATACTAAACACACCTACACTTTATTTTAAAAGTAGAAAGTAAATAACTTTTAGACATGTGTAACAGAAATCAGAAGAGGCCAAAATAATCATGTCACACAAAAAAATGTGCATTCTAATAAGGGGGATATGTTGACCTGGCAGTTGTTAGCAAAGAGATTCAAGACAGAACTTGCACACCTTTCAAAGTCATGGAAAGGAAGTGAGAATGCATGGAAGGTATCACTACCACTTATGATAATAATGGAAAGACAGTAAGCACAAGTCAAAAGAGCAATACATGGCTGAAAAAAACCCCACGTGAATTTGGTTAAGTCTTAAAAATAGTGAAACCTTAAATATGCTAAATAGATAGGAAATTTGAATTAGGGAAAGACAAGAACAATCATGTTGTATGTTAAATGTTGGCTATCAATGGCTAGAAATCACATACTAATGTTGACATACTACATGAAAACTAGTAAATGAATCTCAACGTTTTCTAAAAGCAGAAATGACATAAAAGAATTGGAGAAACATCAGCATAAACTGAAAAATTTCCATATAAAATTCTGAAATAAAAATCAGTCAACTAAAACCTTGCAGGAATCCTCAATCTATCAGAAACCATCTCATCCTATATATTGCTAGAACCTTTATCAGTAGTTGCTTTTTAAAAACAAATATTTTGATCAATAGATTAGTTAATAAATATGGCAGTTGGCCATTCAGCATGTGGATTTTTTTTTGTGTGTGTGTGAATTGACTAGAACAATAAGATACATAGAGACAGTAGAATTAGCCTCATTTTCTAGGGAAACTAGGTTAATTTCATCGATAAAGGAGCAAAGTTTCTATGTGTTTTGTTTGTCCAAGGGTATGGTTTCATTTTCCTTAGAAATCTGAAGATTATAGAGTACATTATTCAAGCTCATGTCTGACCTTTGAGAGGTACAACAAAAATAGTTCACAAAGCATATTAATTAAAGGATATTAGATAAGAAATATAAAATGTAGTACAGCTAATTGCCAGAAAATCTCCTACCAAGCTTTTCAGAAACACACATTTGAGCTCTTATGGAGCAAAATGAATCCATAGCTACAGAGCTTGAAGTGCCAGTATATATGAGAAAATTGTCACTTCCAGATCTAGGATGGTATTTGGCACATGGTATGACATATGTCATGTTCACTGCAAGCAGTTTCTTGTGCATATGGTCCTTCTAGCTAGAGGAGCCCATCCACAGCCTATGTTATCAATAGTGAAGACACTCACACTGAAAATAATCTTATTTTCTGCATTAAATAGAATCAACTTATATTTGACCAAGAAAGCAATATATATTTTATTGATACATTGTTTTCCTTAAGCCATTATTGCAAAAAAAAAAAAAAAATCCTGTACTGATGGTATAGAACAGTTCCATGTCTACATACTAAATATTAACTGTATTGTAACAAGAGTTTAAGAGTGTTCACTAAATGTAGGGATTTACTATGGAGTCTCTGAGTAAAACTAACCTTAAACAAAAAATTTCCTCTTTTTTTTTGCGATTTGAAAATCATTTATAGTCTTGATATCCTTTTTTCTGATGTGTAGCATTGGAAGTTTTACATTTAAGGATGTAACTTTCAAAAGGGAGTCTTGGCACAAATTCTTTGATTATGTCTGACCACTCCGATATGCTAAGTAACTAACAGGTAAATGCACCATGTTAAGTAAAACCCAATTCATTCCCTCTTAATAGGTATTTAAACGAAAAGAACTCGGCACATCATTTGTGAATTCTAATTTGATTGTTTTCTTTCAAAAACCCAGGAAAGTAGTTTTAAAAACTAAAATAGACCGTGATTTAAATGCTCTTTTTTTTTTTTTTTTTCTGAAACGGGGTCTCACTATGTTGCCCAGGCTGGTCTCAAACTTCTGGGCTCGAGTGATCCTCCTGCCTCGGCCTCATAGAGTGCTGGGATTACAGGTGTGAGCCACCATGCCCGGCCTAAATATACTTTCTAATAGTGGAAAAATGATTTAAAAAATACATTTTACTTGTGTGGCAAATAAATTTTTATAAACATTAAGAACACTCAGAGGTAAATTTCAGTGGCTATTTTTAAGTATTGGAAAGTATCAAGGAATTATTATTAATATCAAATAAACGGAATCCAAAAATGCCTAAGAATTCAGAAAAAAGAAAACCAAAACCTAACATTTCAATCAAAAGAATAATTCTTCACACTGCTAAAGAAATCTTTGTCACAGGATTTGTAAGAATCCTTTAGCACTTTTACCAATATTCTACGATCTCAGAGCCAGAGAATCTAGACTTTGGTAAATTACGGTGAAATTACAGTGTCGTGCTTTCTATAGTGGTACCATATTTGATTCAGTCTCCACAAGCGAGAGCCCTTTAACTACACCTCTCTTTCGGATTGTTTTTGGATAGGTTACAGTGACTGTCCTAAGAGTTTGTCTCAGAGAGTCTGCCTCTCTTCCTTCTGGGCATGTGGGAGAATTGGACTCACTGATTCTCTTTCGATTCAACATGACCGTGTGACTTGATTTGAACAATGAAATATGATTGGAGTCGATGTATCACTCTGGGTGGAAGCTTTGAAAGACTTTGTGCCATTTGGTTGTGCTCGGTTTCCCTCTCTCACAGTGGTGGGTACTTCTCCATGGAAGTGTTCTGTCAGCTTCGTTCCTCAGAAAGAGGACACGCGGAACCCCCAGCTGGCCCAGTGGACATGAGAAATGAGCCTTTGTGGTTACAGGTCATTAAGATTTGGGAGACTGTTTATTCCTGCTGCATGTTTTCCATCCTTATTTCCTTAACAATAATACAAGTAACAGCAGAGTAGCTCCTCTCCCAGAAAAGAAAACCAACTAAAAGAACGTATCACAAAGTATTTGCTAAAGAGATACCACATTTTCTATAACATGTAAAAAAATGTACAATGAGAAAATCAATTACTTTAACTGTGCTTTATAAAACTGTATTTGATTTTAACGTGAGAAAAAGAATTTATCACTGTCCCTACATCACTTTATTTTATTAGATAGGGGTCAGGAAACTTTTCTTTTTGTACATGAACAGATGGTAAATATTTTAGGGTTTGTGGGCCATACTTTCTCTATCACAGTGACTCAACTCTGTCACTGTAGCCTGAAATTAGCCATAGACAATATGTGAATGAATGGGCATGTTTGCAATGTTCTAATAAAACTTACAAAAACAGATGGCTGGCCTGATTTGGCCTGGTGACTAGAGTTTGCCAACCTCTGCCATTATTAATAGATAACATATTTATAAGACCCAATACTATTAGTCCTAACAATACTGACATCTGTTATATTTTCCTATGTGACCCAAGCAAACATATTTTTAAAAAGTTAATTGCATTTTGTTTTTTACCAAGTTCCAACTAGTTTTGTGGTATAGGTGGCATAATTATCATCAATGGAGAAATTATATTTAGTATATAGCATCTAGGATGCATTACAAGTTCTGATTTACTGAATTATATGATTTTTAACTAATTTAAACACTTTTTTTTATCTTAACAGGTAAAGCCATCGAAGCACATTGAGACAAGAGGTTTGTTTGAAGTCGTGGAGGGGGTTTGCAGAAGAGTGAGATCTACAACCTTGGTTTTTGGGCATCCCCCTATTTCTATTTTATTTCCGTTATTACACACTGGCTTCCAAATGAATAGAATAAGTTTAGAAGGATTAGGCCAAGAATTTTAAACAGGTTTAACCTTTAAAGACATTATTTGGACTTTATCCTGGACTTTATTTAAAGATTGTGGGAACTGATTTTAGTTAATATTGAATAGAGCATGTGTTAAATGAATGCATGTGAATATGCACAAAATGCGTTAAACTTCAGTTTCAGTTTTTTTTCAAGGTAGGAGGAAAAGAAAGATATAGAGTCCTGCTATTAACCTAATTTATGAGGTTTTCTTATTCTTACCTATCTGACTAATGCTCCTTTTGTTCTCTTTATAATTCTTAGTTTCTATCTACTACCTGTGTCCTGCCAAGAGCTGCAAACATTAGCTGATTAATACTCAGTCTTCTTAGCTGCTGTGATCAGTAGAAGTAATCTCTCATAGGGTGTTGATATCTAAATCAACATAATATATCTAAATCACCTTTGCTAATCTGTTGGAATTTGCTTAGTGTTTCCTGAGCTTATATCTCCACTATTACAATATGTTTGGAAAAAGCAGTACCCAGGACATAAAGATATGAGAATTCAATTCTGTAAAAGAGAATAGATTTCACTTTTGCAGTTTGAAACGTTTCATCAAAGTGTTTTTTTTAAAAAAAGGTTGTTTTCTGTTTTTTACAATTCAAGTTATTCTGAAGAGACTTTTTCCACATACAAACAGCCAACTTGGCCATTTTCCTATCTATTTGTCTATCTGTCTATCTGTCTATCTATCCACCCACCCACCCATATATACTGTTTTTTTTTTTTTTTTTTTTTTTTTTTTTTTTGAGACAGTCTTGCTCTGTTGCCCAGAATGGAGAGAAGTGACATGATCTTGGCTCACTGCAACCTCCGCCTCCCAGGTTCAAACAATTTTCCTGCCTCAGCTTCCTGAGTAGCCGGGATTACAAGTGCCCACCATCATGCCTGGCTAATCGTTGTATTTTTAGTAGAGAGGGGGTTTCACCATGTTGCTCAGGCTGGTCTGGAACTCCTGACCTCAAGTGATCCACCTGCTTTGGCCTCCCAAAGTGCTGGAATTACAGGCATGAGCCACTGCAACAGGCCCATTTTCCCTTACATTTAATGCTCTCTTTTTTCTCCTCAGCCAAATAACATAGGAGAAGGGAAAAAACCCCTTGAGGCTAGAAAGAGGAGTATATTTTGGAAATCTCTGTGGTTCGGCTGTATGTTATCTTGCAACTTAAAGTGTCATTTGATTTATTTTTTGAAGATTGTGTTATGGACTGAATGTTTATATTTCTCCCACTAAATTCATATGTCGAAATCCTAACCCCCAATGTGGTGGTATTACAGGATGGGGTTTTGGAAGGTAATTAGATTATGGAGGTGTAGGTCTCATGAAAGGGATTAATGCTCTCATGAAAGGGACCCCAGAGAGAACTCATTCACCTTCTTTCCAACGGGCGAGGGTACAGAAGTCTGCAGCCTGCACACGGAAGAGGACCCTCACCAGAACCTGACCTTGCTGGCACCCTGATCCTGGACTTCTGGCCTCCAGAACTTTGAGTAATACATTTTTGTTGTTTATAAACCACTCAGTCTATGGTACTTTTGTAAAGCAGCTTGAACTGAGTAACACACTGAGATTGTTAATTATAGCCAAATCTTGATTATTTGTACACTATGTGAATTCTCCGTCCATGGACTTGATCAGAGATTGAATTTGGCTACTGTGGTGGCCTAAATAATTACCTATCAAAGAGGTCTATGTCTTAATACCTGGCTCCTGTTAATATGTTACTTGAGATGGCAAAAGGGACTCTGCAGATGTGGTTAAGGATCTTGAGATGGGGCAATTACCTTGGGCTATTCAGGTTGATTTAATGTGATCCCAAGGGTCCTTAGAAGAGGAAAGCAGTGGAGTTTGAGTCAGAGAGGAAAAGATATGCTTATGCAACTAGAGGTTGGACATCAAAAAGTTGCAGGAAGAGACCATGAGCCAAGGAATGTAGGCAGCCACTTAGATGCTGGAAAAGATAAGGAAGCCCATTCTCTCTTGAACCCTCCAGAAGAAAGAGGCTTGGTGCAGCTGTGCCAGTGCCTTGATTTTAGACTTCTGACCTTCAAAACTGTAAGAGAATAAACTACCACTAAGCTTGTGGTAATTTGTTATTGGTGCAACAGGAAACAATTACACTTACCTCTCTGGGCTATCAAGGAATGGAAGCAAGTTTGAATTTCCCACTGAAAATCTACAAGAGAAAGAACCAGGTTTTGGATCTCAAACACCAGAACACATATCTTAGTGAAACATAAATTTGCTTTGGAATATTTGTCATTTTATCTTCTTTTTTTCCTTTTGGGATAATTGTGAGTTCTTAGAAATGCTACTGATCTTAGGCCAGTCTTCCATTTGGTGCCATTGCTCTGTGGTTTGCTCTGCTAATCATGTATTTTCTTCTTGCTTTCTACACATTTAAGGAATTCTGTGGGGAAGTGAGAAGCTGGCCTAGCTTGGAGAAGGAGTGGGCGTGTGAACTTGCTTCCAATTAGGCACAGAGAATGTCCCCATTTTGTTCCATGGTCATCACCTGCATGGCCCTGCAGTGGAGCCAGGGGCCAAAACACAGCAAGGGAAACAAAAGTCTCCTGTGACAAATTAATTGAAGGAGAGGACAGGAGAAAAAGAAGCACCCCACTCCTTCTCCTTACTCAAGCGGTCTGTGAAGTCGAGTCGTGGAAGCGAGAATAAAACTCCATTTTATAATGCTTTTTTAAGACTTGACCACAGCCAAGATGCAGGACTTTTAAAGATACAATAATCCGGCAACAGAGCGAGACTCCGTCTCAAAAAAAAAAAAAAAGATACAATAATCCTAAAATTTTCTAGAACTTTTAATCATAAACCTCAAAAAGTGTTCAATCACTTGATGGTGGAACTCACAACCCCACACGCTGTTGTCTTGCATAGTCAGTGCTCTTTGAAGAATATACTCACAGTATATTCAGGTAGTTTTATTTTACACGTTATTCCTGGCTGGTCTCAGATTTTATGAAGCCCAGAAGGAAAACCCGTCCTAAAACATCAACAGTTGCAAAGTTTAAAATGTAGATTCTGATAAATGCTGTTTTTCTATGCGCTCTTCTGTGTACTGTCCTGCTGCCCATCGGGGATTGATTTGTCCCCCTTTCCCACCCGATTTTAGAAAATGTTTGCTGTGGAAAGTGGTTATATGACTTATTGTCCAAGTAAAAAATAATTTATCTTTACATAGGTGCTGAATTTAAAAACTTAACATAGGATTACATATAAATTGATCTATTCTCAGGAAAGAGATGAACAAATTAAGCAGTTTGTACTCACTGGGCTGTTGGTATTACACAAAGTAAGATGAGATGCTATTTATTTGCCTTCAGTCCTTACTGGGGAAACAACGTCAATGCTTGAAAAGGCTAGTTCATAAAGCACAAATGCCAGGTGGTCTTACATCCCGGGGAAAGATGTAAAGCTAAAGGAATGAGAGAAGGAAGTGGGCTGGATGGAGATGGTGAAAGAAATCTCCCCAGATGGGACGGGGCCCAGTTCTATTTGGAAGCCTAGGGAAGGATCTAGAAATGTGATAAGAAAGGAGGAAGGGGCGAGTTTAAGACACCAGGGGATAGCACCAGCAATTCGGAGTTCATCATGTTTGAAAGATGGAGAGGAGCCCTGCCTTGTGCATTTATAATCTAATTTGAGGACAGGCCACTGCAGTATTTTTCTTTTCCCTGGGATGCTTAAGAGAAATATGCTCCTCATTCCCAGGTGGGGCACAGCTTTTCCTCTGTTTTGCCAGCCTCAGCTGGTGAAGTGCTGTTGCAGTTGTAATAGCAGACTCTTCTCCAACAGGCACAGACTTATCTTGAAGGCGTAGCATCCTGTCACTTTTCACTTAGCATTTGCTTCAAATAGATGAAAAAAAAAAGTTCTAGCAATTGGAAGTTTTGCAGTATCAACAAAACCTGTGTGAGAACTAGTCCTTAAGTGTGAAGTCTGCCTGTTAAAATCTGGTATCTCAGGTTCCCCCATTCCTCCCCATAACCTGCCAATAAGGTATAATTTTGACATTATCAAGATTTGCACTTGTTTTTATTTATTTATTTGTGAACAGTTTTGAGCTAGGTGCCATGAGAAATAAAATGTTCTACCAGTCATGGTCCCTACCCTGAAATTTTGAAAAATTATTATTTTTTTTTGGCCTGCCTCAGAGCTTGAAAGTCTGACAAACTCTGAAAAACCACCCTTTGAAAGTGAAAACAAAGCGGGTTACGTCAGATTCTGTTTTGAGGCATGGCTTCCTAATTATCTCGTAGGACTCAAAAACCTTTTAGAAGAAAAACCTAATTTTGGAAATAAACTTCTTTCCAAGAGTGAAAACGTGCCACACGGCTGAGTGCTGTTATTATAACTGAGAAGGAGAATTTGCAGGCTGCGCATGAGGCCAGCAGCCATGGCACCTTCTGTACTTGTTTTTTACTTGCGTGCTCACAGAACACTCCCAAACCCACCTTCTTCCAGCTCTTGGTATTAATGGTGTGGTCTCCAACCTTCACGACCAAATGACACACAACGGCTTGCTATAATAAAACTCCAAGCCCTTTAAGCCAACAAGCTCTTCACATTCACATCAAGTTTTCAAGAAGATTTTTTAAAACTTCCTCCTAGGGTAGCATTTTCAGAGCCAAATACACTATTTGTTGTTGTCAGTGCATAATACCTATTAAGTAATGACTCCAGCGTTTATCTATTTAACTACTCTCATTTGACACTATGCACTCTACTTCCATGTTTCCAACAGACTGGTGGGATGAAGGCACCTGAATTCAGTAAGTTCAAAGCCAAGCTGATTAATTTTCTCCCTAAATTGCTTAAATCACCGACATCAGCTAATTACCTTATAAGTCATCCTGATGCTCAAACCAGGCACTTCAAACTCTTCCATGAGCTCTTCTCTTGCTGCTGCCCTCCATCCCCCTCAGGGCCTCCGTTCCCACAGAGCCTCTGCTTCATTTCAGACTCCCCTAATTTCTCACCTGATTAGCACCAGACACCTCATTTTTTTCCCTGTTATTTCTGACCTAGTCTTTGCATTGCTTCAAGTAAAATATCTTCCCAAAACATAAAATTGTTCATTATAGTATCTTTTCAAAAATCGTTTACCCAAAGAAAAATATTCTTGACATGAATTATGTCCTCCTTTGTAATTTGGCATTAACCTACTTTATTTTTGCTCTAGATACATAGAACTTAGTCCCTCCCCAGATCTATTATTCTTTGTTAAGTCTTTTTGTTTATCCTCATTTTTACTTGAAATTCCTTTCCGCTTATATCTACATGTTAACACACTCTTTTTAAAGACAGTTCCAATGCTACCACATCAATAACTCATTCCTGATTTGGCCCTTTCAACTCTCATTACTCTTTATCTCTCCCTCTCTCTTCTGGTGAATATCAAACTTACCTAATAGCATAATTTGATAGAAGAATGTTTGAAATTGTCATCGCAAGTTTATGTTCAAGTTTTGAGCTTTTCCTTATCTGTGATCTTGGGCAGGACATTTAATTCTTTCTCAGTCATTAAGAAGTGGATACCATTCCTTACTTTTAAGGGATAATTTACTTTTATTAAATTATGAAGTGCTACAAATGTGATTTGTTAGTATTTGAGGGACCAGAACATGGTTATAAGATGAAGGCCATGCTTGAAGTTTCTATGGGGCAGATCCCTTGAAATCAAAATTTGTGATTGAAGTGGCCAGGAGTGGATTTATGCACAATGAACACAATTAGCAGAGAGCAGTCCAAAGTGTCTTTGAATTTACAGTGTCTGTCTCTAAGTTCATAGAAGTCTACTTGCTACCGTTGTGTAAATAAAAATGCATTTTTTTTTCTTTTGGAAATGGGAAAATTGGGGTTTAAATGCTGAGCAAACCCTCACTAGCCACATAGCATGGAGTGAGTTATCTAACCCCGGGAACCTCAGTTCCTTATCTATAAAAACAATTTACTGGCAAAAATTTGCAAAAGCCTACTATGAAAGGCACCAATGCTGTGAAACATCATTCCTTTTAGATGGCAAAATTACAGAAAATTCCAAAGAAAAGGATGTTGATTTTTGTAAGAAATGGAAAAGGACCTCGGTCTCCATGGTGTCCTGAGGAAGTGTTTCCAGCTGTTAGTCCAGTCATAGAACTGGGGTTTCTCCTACTAGAGGAATTTCAGGCAGCACTCTTTCCATCTTTGAAGCTGAACTCAGGAAGAGTGTAGTGTTGATAAAGAGTGGATGCTTTCAGAAAATCTGCAGTCTGTGAGGAGTGTCCGGGAGTTTTCGGAAGGGTTGGAAGACTCATGAGATGGACTTGTAGATGGAGTAATTTTCTTTCTTTTTTTGAGACAGGCTCTGGCCCTGTCACCCAGGCTGAAGTGCAGTGGTGCAGTCTCAGCTCTCTGCATCCTCAACCTCCTGGGCTCAAGCTATCCGCTGCCTAAACCTCCCAAAGATGTGAGCCACTGTACCCAGCTTGATTTTCTTCCTTCTTCTTTTTAACTCTGTACTCTTGGTACTTGGACTCAGGATAATCATAGCCTCATGGGCACTCCAAGTGGTGTTGTTTGTTCCATTTTC